>NC_136791.1:23262342-23287342 GCF_951216825.1 Electrona antarctica | reverse complement strand
GACCTTAGTGGACGTTGAGGGCTATGCCAAGTTCCCGGGTTTCTATTCCACGGGCCGGGCAGGAAAATAAATCTTGGCGCGGCGGTGAACGACCAACACTCACCCTTCCCACAACACCCTTGCCCTTGAGCAATGTGCGGAACCCCCGATCGACTGCTCCAGTGAAAAGCTGGTCAGTAAGTAAGCTTCGCCGAGCCATGTAGGGTGACCACCTGTCCCACATCTCACGGGACAGTCCCAAAATTGGACCATCTGTCCCGTGCCCCGCACAAACAGAACAGCTCCCCGCTAAATCTAGTCAGAATCAGAATCGCCTTGTAACAGAGTAAAATAAATGGTAAATGGTGCATTTATATAGTGCCTTGATCCAAGGCGCTTTACATAGATTGTGCATTACATTCACCCATTCATACACCGATTGCGGCGGAAGCCATGCAAGGTACCAACCAGCACATCGGGAGCAATTTGGGGTTCAGTGTCTTGCCCAAGGACACTTCGACATGTAGACAGGAGGAGCCGGAATTCGAACCGCAGACCCATGGATCATTGGACGACCTGCTCTACCTCCTGAGCCACAGTCGCCCTACGTGGCACTACTTCTACGTGGCACTATTGATACTTTTGCTCAAGTGAAGAACTTGAGTAACGTAACGTTTTCCATCACTGGTCTTTGGCCATGCGACCTGGCCGGGGAATCGAACCCCCGTACCGTAACGTACTCCCAGTCTCGGGGCGGACGGTCGGTGCCAACGAGCTGGTCAGTTGCCAGCCAGTATTCTGTGGTCGTACTGGGCAGTTCCCATGGTTTTAAATGTGTGTGTGTGTGATTGTTAAGCAGGGCGTTGCTGAACAACAGCCTTCATGCTCAGCGAATCTCCCCGGGATATAATAATAAAGGGTGGAAAAAATTAAACAAATACACTTGGTTGGATTTCTTTTTTTTTATGCTGCATCTATCTACGTATATCCACTTTGTGCACACGACATTTTTCCTGTACAGTATAGGCTATTTGTTATTCAGTGATTTGGGTGTCGTTGAAGCAACGTTTGGAAACTAATTTTCTGACAATAATGGTTCAAACTTGAACTTGACAAAAATCAACATTTCCTTTCATTACTGAAGTTCCGTGGGCTCGCAATATAACGGTAATGAGCTGTGTGTGCACCGGCCGACCGCTCCCCGGAAAATATGAGAGGAGAGAGTTGGAAAGTTCTGTTTGCTCTGGTTCAGTGATATCTAGGAACAGCGAATAATAATAATAATTATTATCCTAATATAAATGCGCCACGTCTCTGTGTGTGTGCGTGTGTGTACGGTTGTAATGCACGTAACTCGAGAACCGTTCGCCCCACCGACTTCAAATTCGACACACACATTCCACACCCCCGCAGGGAGTGCAGTGCCCGGTATCGAGTCGGTCGGACCCACGGTTCTCCAGAACCACCACAAAAGGCTCTGGTTAGGCTCTGCCAGTGGGCCTAATCAGCCTAAATCCCCTCACCTGTGCAATTTCCAGCATCTGCCTCAGCCAATTGATTGCCATGGCAACCCCACACCTGCCAATTGATTACTTAACCAGTCCACTTTTCACAGTCAGTTTGCACTCTTCACACAGGCAGACAGACATATACAGAGATCTGTGGGACACAGACAGATAGTTAAAATGTGTGCTATGACAACGGGTATTATTAGGTTCCCAAGTTGCATCGTTCCCATGTACTGTAGGCCGGTGGCCGACGGGCATGTACAGGTCCAGTTATTATAATTATGATGGTCTAAAAGATCAGCTCAGTTCTTCACAGAGCGGAGAACAAAAAAATTAAAACCTCTATTAGTGCAAAGCCCGGCTCATAATGTGTCGTACGACGGCAGTGGTGTAAAGTAACCTAGTACATTTACTCAAGTAGTATTGTACTTATTTTACTTTACTAATGTATTTCCTTTTTTTCAGATTTTGTTTTTGGCTTTTCTGCCTTTATTGATAGTATCAAGTGAATATAGACAGGAGAGAGGGAGAGAGACATGCAGCAAAGGTCGTCATGAACTGGACTCGAACACGCGACACGCTGTCAGGCCAGAGCCTATATGTGGCATGATGCGCCTGGACTACTAGGCCAGCGGGCGCCCAGTATTTCCAACTTCTATACTCCACTACATCTCGGAGGCAAATGATGTATTTTTTTGTTGAAAACTTTATTTACTAGTTACTTTGTAGTTTTGAATTATTATCACAAAACATACATTATTTGAAAATAGCCGATCTACAAGCTCACGATGCGTCACAATGTGACAAATGTCCGATGCTCATCCAACCTAGTATATATATACGTCGCTTCTTTTGGGCTTGTTTTCAATTCATAGACCTGGCTGCTTGTTTCTCGCCACAATATCTGGCGGTGATCTGCAGCGATCACCGCGAGCGCTGTTGCTAACGCCCGCCGTATGAATGAAAAGCACACGAGGGCCCCGCTAATGAACACCGCTCCGCCATGTTCCTTTGTGTTCAAGCACCACCACTTTGTATCCCCCATATCCAAGTGTGAAATTACAATATCTGATCACATTTAGTTAATTAAACCCATATGACTAATTTAATTTGACTCAAATATGGTCGGTTGGTGGTGGTGGTGGTGAGGGGGGGCATGCATAAATCATACAGGCGTCTTTAGCTAGCTAGTGCTGGCGTTAACAGTAATTAAAATGTGGGGCAATCTGTACAGCGCTGTGCAGATCGCTCCAGTCGTTCTTCCCCTCTGCCTCCTACTGTATGCATGCTCGCAGGATGTGTACGAAAAAATGAAAGCCAGACATCTTTGTGGGGGGAAAAAAAGACTAGTCTAGCAGAATGCTAATGTATTAACAAGGGAGTTCCCAAAAACCCAGAAATAATAAAGCAGTTAATAAAGATGCAGTACTTGCTGCTAAGTAGTGCATTAACAGCAGTGGTGAACTTTGATTAACCCATTCTGGGCGGGAACCCCTTTTGGTGTTAGCATTATGTTATGCTTTAGCTATTGAAAAAATAGCAGATCTACAAGCTCATAGCGCTCCACCGAGTGGCGCTCTACGAGCTTGTAGGTCTGCTATTTTTGAAAAATCGAAGAACGACTGACATAGAAACATAGCTTTTTCAGAAAACTGTCAGGATGTAGAAGACATTTTTAGAATCTGATCTCAGGTCAAAATGGGTTAAGTACATTTACTCGAGGACTGTATTCATGTACATTTTGTACTGTACGTACAGTATCTGTACTGTACCCACAACACGTGATCTTGTAGATCTGGTATTTGTCATTAGTATTGATTATTTTCAACGCAGCAATGCATTGATATTACAGAAAGTAGAGCATCTCACTTGTGTTGACACACACACACACACACACACACACACACACACACACTCGCACACATTCGCACACATTCGCACAAATTATCACGTTTTGTTTTCTCCAGAAATAGTAGATCTACGAGCTTGTATATCTGCTATTTTAGAAAAATCGTGAAAAAGTAGTATCCATAGCCTACTTTGACTTGAGTACTGATGTTGAGTACTCTGTCCACCTCTAAATGCTTATACACCCAAAAATGAAAGCCAGACATCTTTGAGGAAAAAGGTCGTCGTCTAGCAGAATGCTAATGCGTTAACATGGGAGTTTCAAAGGCAGAAATAAATGAGTTGAAGATACAGTATAGTCCTGCTAAGTAGTCAAGCCCGTTAAGACCTGAGACCAGATTCTACAAAAAAATACCCTCTAAATCATGCAGTAGTGCTCAAACTTTTTTGTGCCAAGGACCCCCAAAATGATATATTATTTGGGACGTGTATACATGTCTTTTCTAATCAAACCGCAGGAGGCCTTAAAGACGTGTATACACGTCGTTAGGGCTTTTTTTTTTAGTGGTGCAACCACTCCAAGGAACAGCAATGTCCCTATGGGACTATGGGACTATGTCCCCATGTTTAGAGTACCAGTAGGGGCAAAAGTGGCGCTGTTGTGCCAGAAACAGAGAGAGAGAGATAGTGTTGCACTGTTGCCTGCTAATTACAGAGAGAGAGAGAGAGAGGCAGGGGGAGAGGCAGGGGTAGAGGAGAGAGGGGAGTTGCACCACTCAGTTCACACGTGTGTGATTTTTTTATTTATAGAACAAACAAAAAAATATATATATATATTTTTGCCTCCTTCTGCACCGTACTCCTTGTGTTTCGCACATGCGCACTGCCGTTCACTTCCTTATTTACCTCCCCTAATCTAGGGAGCTCTCCATGGTTTTGACTAGAAGGACAATGTTCTGTCTTCATTTCTGACTTCAGCATGCCTCTCGTTTGGAATATAAACGCTTCTAGAGAGACTTTAGCGTGACCGGCGTGAGGTAAGAATGGAACATTATGCCTCCCGGTTTTGGGGCCACCTTTCAGAGTAAAATCTGCCATATCTGCTGGCACTCTAGCGCCTTTATTTTTTGAGTGGTGCAACCACTCCAAGGAACAGCAATGTCCGTGTTCAACTAGCAATGTCCGTGTTCAACTAGCAATGTCCGTGTTCAACTAGCAATGTCCGTGTTCAACTAGCAATGTCCGTGTTCAACTAGCAATGTCCGTGTTCAACTAGCAATGTCTGTGTTCAACTAGCAATGTCCGTGTTCAACTATGTTTGTTTGTGTGTGACTATGTGTGTGACCATTACCAATGAGCACCAAAAGTGGCGCTGTTGTGCCACAAACAGAGAGAGAGAGATCGTGTTAGAACCAATAGGAACTGAAATTGGAACGATACAGAGAAGACATTGGAACGATACAGAGAAGAAATTGGAACGATACAAATTGGAACGATACAGAGAAGAAATTGGAACGATACAAATTGGAACGATACAGAGAAGAAAATGGAACGATACAGAGAACTAATAGGAACTGAAATTGGAACAATACAGAGAAGAAATTGGAACGATACAGAGAAGAAATTGGAACGATACAGAGAAGAAATTGGAACGATACAAATTGGAACGATACAGAGAACCAATAGAGGGGAGTTGCACCACTCAGTTCACACGGGTGTGATTTTAAAGATGCTGGATGCTTCGGTTGTGTTAATGGGTTAAAAAGCAACAGATTGTGATTGGATGATGTTGATGGTGATGATGACCATGACGATGATGTACTGTGTTCTCTCCTCTCTCTCTTCAGACCCGCCTCTGATTGGCTGAGGCCTGTGAGGATCCACTGTTGTTTACCCAATAGGAAACACAGGACCCTCCTCCTCCTCATCCACTGGTAAGAGGAAAAAAACTATTCTTTGTCAACTATTCTGTCTGTCTGTCTGTCTGTCTGTCTGTCTGTCTGTCTGTCTGTGGCCCTGCCCTGTACAAGTGAGGACGCTGGCGTCGACTGTTCGCCGCTTCACTGCCCAATGTATGAATGAATGAAACATTGTAAAGCGCTATAAAAATGCAATTCATTATCTCGTATCTTCGTGCACAGACGTTCAGTCTCGTTGATACAGTATAGTGGCTGGTGATCGTATCATCGATATCAATATGCTTACATACTGTAGATACTGTAGATGTGGACGAGCCACTGAGTCACGCAGAAAAGGACATATACTGTGAATCATGACAGTGCCCTGTGCTGCCTACAATGCATGCGTGTTGGTGGTGGTCAGTGTTGATTTTGTCGACTAAAACTAAGGCGAAAAATGTTCGTCGACTTTTCACTGACGAAAACGAAATGGAGACTAAATGAAAACTAAGCTATGATGACTAAAACTAAGACTAAATATACTGACAATTTCGTCAACGAATAAAAACTAGACTAAAATGTCAGGAAGGGACTAGTGGACAAGAGATCCAGTATAAGTAATTTTACAATTAGTTGCATGCTGAAAATAGCTGATCTACAAGCCCACAACGCATCACACTGCGACGCGTTGTGGGCTTGTAGATTGTGTGTGTGTGTGTGTGTGTGTGTGTGTGTGTGTGTGTGTGTGTGTGTGTGTGTGTGTGTGTGTGTGTGTGTGTGTGTGTGTGTGTGTGTGTGTGTGTGTGTGTGTGTGTGTGTGTGTGTGTGTGTGTGTGTGTGTGTGTGTAAAACCTTCTCCCACCACTACTGGTGCAGCGTACGTACCTCCGTCAGCTTCTGTTGTCGTGCAACAGATGCCTGCCTCCGCTCGCTAACGCTGTTCTATAAACTTTTTTATACCGTCAAATAAATAACGGCTTCTAGAGTGAAAGCAGCAATCTGAGCGTTAGTGATCTCAGCGCTAGAGAGAAGAGAGAGAGGGATTAGCTTAACTGGATATATCGACACGCTCCACGCACGCACGCACACACGCACGCACGCACACACACACACACAGAGAGAGTGTGTTTTGCAATGTCTGGGAATGGAATGGCCTGCTGTTTGTGTTGTGCCCACAACACTGCGGCGAGGGACACTCAGTGCTCTTTAAAAGAACATAAACAGAAAACAGACCAGCTCGTCTTATATTGTAACATCCATGGTGATTTAGTAGAAGTTAAAAAAAACAACAACAACGACAATAACCAGCCGTGTGTGTGTGTGTGTGTGTGTGTGTGTGTGTGTGTGTGTGTGTGTGTGTGTGTGTGTGTGTGTGTGTGTGTGTGTGTGTGTGCGTGTGCGCGTACGACCAAAAAAGAGAACAAGGCCCCTATAATACAAATCATCTGTTGTATGAGCAGCAAAAAGTCATTATTGTTGCATCACGATGGATGCCGGGTTAAACGTCTCTGCATGCTTGTCAAATATCAGAGTGCAGTGGTTCTCAAACAATGTTTCGCATTTATTCCCACATAACTCTGAGGGTGCGCAAATGGACCAGTATAGTAAAGGGTCCATTTGTTTCTGCAGTTTGGCGGTGGCTCAGGGGTAGAGTGGCCAGATGGTAACCGCAAGGTTGCCAGTTCGATCCCGTGCCCCCCCCCCAGAGTTAGTGTCGAAACGGAACCCCTAATTAGTAAGTAAGTAAATTTAATTGCTCCTGGTAGTGGTTTCCTCTGTCATCGGTGTGTGTGTGTGTGTGTGTGTGTGTGTGTGTGTGAATGTAATGCACAATCTATGTAAAGCGTCTTGGATAATGGCGCTATATATAAATGCACCATTTACTCTCAGAGTTACATACCGTTAACCCATTTAGACCTGAGGACGATTCTACAAATGTCTTCTAAATCCTAACAGTTCTCTGAAAACGCTATAGTTTCTATGTCAGTCGTTCTCAAACATTTTCATGTCAAGGACCCTCAAAAATGTAATTGGCCGCCCAACCCCACCTGAAAATATGTTGTTCCATGGACCCTCCAGTGGGGTTCCCCATGCTGGGGGGACCCTATGTTGTTCCATGGACCCTCCAGTGGGGTTCCCCATGCTGGGGGGACCCTATGTTGTTCCATGGACCCTCCAGTGGGGTTCCCCATGCTGGGGGGACCCTATGTTGTTCCATGGACCCTCCAGTGGGGCTCCCCATGCTGGGGGGACCCTATGTTGTTCCATGGACCCTCCAGTGGGGGTCCCCATGCTGGGGGGACCCTATGTTGTTCCATGGACCCTCCAGTGGGGTTCCCCATGCTGGGGGGACCCTATGTTGTTCCATGGACCCTCCAGTGGGGTTCCCCATGCTGGGGGGACCCTATGTTGTTCCATGGACCCTCCAGTGGGGCTCCCCATGCTGGGGGGACCCTATGTTGTTCCATGGACCCTCCAGTGGGGCTCCCCATGCTGGGGGGACCCTATGTTGTTCCATGGACCCTCCAGTGGGGTTCCCCATGCTGGGGGGACCCTATGTTGTTCCATGGACCCTCCAGTGGGGCTCCCCATGCTGGGGGGACCCTATGTTGTTCCATGGACCCTCCAGTGGGGTTCCCCATGCTGGGGGGACCCTATGTTGTTCCATGGACCCTCCAGTGGGGCTCCCCATGCTGGGGGGACCCTATGTTGTTCCATGGACCCTCCAGTGGGGGTCCCCATGCTGGGGGGACCCTATGTTGTTCCATGGACCCTCCAGTGGGGCTCCCCATGCTGGGGGGACCCTATGTTGTTCCATGGACCCTCCAGTGGGGGTCCCCATGCTGGGGGGACCCTATGTTGTTCCATGGACCCTCCAGTGGGGGTCCCCATGATGGGGGGACCCCACCTTGAGAACCACCGTGCTGGCGGAACCCACGCCCCTCTGTTCATAGTGAATAAGTACTGCAACACTGTTTTGATGGTGATTTACATCAGAGGTTTTCAACCCTTTTCATTTCAAGGCGGCAGGCCCATTATTTATTCGACATTTGAGCCACGGACCACCATTTGATTTCGCCTCTCAGACCCACTACTAAAGAATATTTTGTTGTCGTTGGATACGATTTTTGTCTACAATTCCTTGCTTTTGGCAAACGTTCTCCTACATTCTTTAATTTTCTTCTTGTATAAATGAAGTAATGCAGATGTTTAACAATAATGTAACTCTTGAGAGCGTAAAATTAAACCCAAATGGACCCGTACGTACGGGTCCATTTGGTTTCGTTGTATAAGGGGTTCTATAAGGGGTCCATTTGATTACCAATTTTCCAGCATTTAGCTCCGAACCACCTGGAACTGCCTCAAGGATCACTGGTTGAAAACCACTGATTCACATGATCATCATTCATCATCTCTCTCTCCTTATGTGTGATGGTGTTTAAGTTTGGAGGTTTGCGTGCATGGCAAACCATCCTGTTGCTCTTCAATGAAGGCACGGGAAAAACCCAAACCCACCCCTCAGTCACCTCACCATATACGTCACTGGTAGGAGCTCTGTTGTGGTGGACTTCAAACGTGGGCCTACAGTATAGGAAGGGAATGTTGACGAGGACTCATGTCCTCATACATCTGCTAATGGACAATGTCCCCCAACCACAACCCCCGCCCCAAAGACTGATTTATACTGGTGTGTTGCGTGCCGTAAATATCAGATGTACAAGCTCGCAACACGCCACGTTTGTGACGCGTTGTGAGCTTGTAGAGCTGGTATTTTTGAATGAAATTCCTCGAACAACCCCCCCCCACCCTTGTTGTTGCTGTCAATATATATTTGTCCTATAGTTTTCATATAGCTTAGTTTTTACTTTGTTGTTATCCCGTTTTCATCAGTGGAAAAAAAGGTTGTCGCCGAACATTTGTCGAAATAGTTTTACGGCCTATTATTCATACTCCTAGTTTTAGGTGATAAAGGTGACCGCCGAAAACTGAGAGACATGGCCAAAGCATTTCCGGGGGTCCCCAGCCAAAAACGTTGAGAACCCCTGCTCTAGCACCACCTAGTGTCTTATCTGTGCACGCCCCAGATCCGCGACAACGCGTACCGTACAGTACAGTAACACGTTAGTGACATGTTGGCGTTTTTCTCCCTTTGTTTGTGGCAGCCCGCCAGCCAGCCAGCCAGCCCGCCAGCCGCTCGTGGTGTTGAAATGTCGGCGCTGGTAGTTTTGTGTAACCCCACAGTATGTAAAGCAAAAAGCAGCATTAAAAAAACACGCCCGGAAGGTGGATAATAATTTATTTTCTTCCTTTTTTTTGTGGCATCTGCACATTCTGCAATATGTTAATGAGCCAAAAAAAAGCTGCAAAAGCCAGATTGCAGAGAGAAAGAGAGAGAGAGGGAGAGAGAGAGAGGGAGAAGGAGAGGGAGGGAGAGAGGGAGGGGGAGAGAGGGAGGGAGGGAGGGAGAGGGAGAGAGAGAGAGAGAGGGAGAGGGAGAGAGCAGACGGAGGCTGATGTAAATTATGGATGCAACCTGCGATTTCCAAGAGGAAAAAGAGAAAGGAGGAAAAGAATCTGAGAGGAACCTCAAGTCATGCATATCAGATTACGTATTTTCTACCACGTTTTCTCATCACGGTCCGTTGAGCAAACGCGCACACAATCTGGCCTCATGACGCGCGCGCGCATGCGTGCGTGCGTGCACACTTGTGTTGCTATGCTTGTGAGGGCCATGTGTCACCCATAAGTATATAGCAGAGAGTTGATAAATAGACATGATTGTGAGTGCCTATTGTCCTGGTCCTCGTCAGTCATGGTGTGTGGAGCTTACAAATGTCTTCTAAATCATGACAGTTTTCTATGTTGTACCAGGGACCCGCCCAGAAGCAAGTTAAAAAAAATGTTTGCTGTGAAAGAATATATATGTTATGCCTGATGTACAGTAGCTTACTTTAGTTGTGCCGGCGGTGTCATGATGCGAGACACTTGTAGATTTCATATAGGCTTTTAGGGGATATAGCGTTAAAAAACGGGGGAAAGATTGATTTCCCAAAATCGCCGTCCTAAAATGTGGACATCATCACAAGTATAGTTGTGTCAACTATACGTGCGTGTGAGTGTGTGAGAGAGAGACTAATGGTGCTTCTCCACAGCAGCAGCACACTATGCTAGATGTTGGCAAGCATTTGATCAGCCCCGCAGCGCGCAGCCTGCTCTGCTTCTCCATTAAACGACAGACCTGTTAATCTGGTCGCACGCAAAAAGAGAGAGAGAGAGAGAGAGAGAGTGTGTGAGAGAGGGATGGAGAGAGAGAGAAGAGTCTGCAGAATCAGAAGGCAAAATAAATGCTGTTGACTTTGTTAGTCAGCGTATATAAACACAAGAACACAGGTGTGCTTTGTTCTCCTTCACAGCTCCAGTGTATGTATGGCAGCTTGCGACATTACCACTGCCTTTTTTTTGGTTTTGATTCTGAATTCACAGGAAAACGTTGCCGGCGCCTGCCTCTCGTCCACTGGACGCCTCCATCTGTTCTGGGCTTGTCGTTGAAATAAAGGCCTAATGTGGTGATTCATTCTTAAAGTGGCCGAGCAAGTACTCGAGTACTTTGAATAACTCAAGCACACATTTTTGACGGAGCAGTAGTTGAGTAACATATGAGCCATGCCAGGCGTATAGGCAGCGTCCACAGGGCCACACGTCCACGCCTGTCCCCCGACGGCCTGGACTCTATGAATAATGTTGGATCCCCTTCCAGAGCTGTGTGTGTCTTTTACTCTGATCTTGCACACGTGTATAAGTCGCTCTGGAAGAAAAACAGAGCTGAAATCGTCTCCATTGTAATTGTTAATTTGTACAGCAAGAGGTTGGCTGAGATTGGAGCCCTATATACGTGTTATGTAGCAGAGAGGGCACCTCGAATCCATCCGGCCTGCCTGGAAAGAAGAAATGTGAAAAGTCCTTGCGGTCTTATTTCCATTTAGGCCCTATGCAATCAATTCATAGACATGACATGACATGACATGAATAATGATAACAAAAAAAAAACTAAATCATTTCAGGAAACAAATTAAAACTGTATGTACAGAGTGGGGGGAAAAGGAAGGGGTTGGTGATCACCTGTTTGAGGGGGAAGGAGATGTAAAATATGTAAGTGATCTGCACATTTTTGAGGGAGGGGGTCAGGGCATTCCACGCCTGGGTAGGCGCCTGTTGTAGAATGAGAATTTACCCTTATTTGTTTTTTAAGTGGGTGGTACTAGATTGTTGTTCACGCTCCCTCTAGTGTTGTGGCTGTGGGTGTCACTCACTTTTTAAGTGGTGCAACCACTTCCTTAAGTGACTATGTGGGTGGGTGGCTGGGTGGGTGGGTGGCTGGCTGGGTGCATCTGAGCACGAAAACAGCATGGTTGTTTTTCACCACCTGTGCGCAACCTAACACACACACAAACACACACGCACATATTAACTGTATATATGGTGATTTTGGGTGTGCCAGTAGTACAGTGACAGTACAGTACAGTACAGGGTACAGTAGAGGGACCACCACACGGTAACTATGTCATTTCTCAACCGTTTCGGACGCGGGGGGGCTCGCCGGAATTGGGCCGGCACCCTGGGTGCGTTCCTGTGGGTCTGGAACCCCCCCCCCCCCCGGGGACCCCCACACGGAGTTGCACCACTTACTTCACACGGGTGTGATTTTATTTGAGGTAGTTAAACCAGGTCTGCGGGATGCTGAGGGCATTGAGGGCAAGGCTGCATTTACAATTTTGAATGTCAAACCCAATGTCAAACCCATTTTCAATTGGATGTGTCGCTTTATATAACCACACGCAGTGCGGTGAATGTGTGGATGATGTCTTGGCTCATTGAGTGAGTGCGTATGGTGATGCCCGTCATGCTCACACGCTGACTGTACATGTCATGGACCACTTAAGCCCTGTGCTCGCTGTGTCACACCACGGATCGGGGGAAAAGAGCCCATCTATCGCCGTAAGCTCGCAGGTCGACTGTTCTCCCCGCTTCTCCCTGACTATTATCCTTCTCCTTTTGTACAAACTTTGGGGGAGAAAATGTGTCCTATAGAGACAGGGATGCCAAAGTTAACGGAGATATACGTTACGTCCGAGACCCCAACAGAAGTGTGTGTGTGTGTGCGACTGTGTGTGTGCGTGTGTGTGCGTGCGTGTACATGTGTGACTGTGTGTGTGCGTGTGTGTGCGTGCGTGCATGCGGGGGTGTCCGAGGACGGACAGACAGACAGAAAACACAACTGCAGATAGCTGCCCTAAAATTCATCCTAAATCAGATTACCAAACAAACTGCTAAGAGGATTAATTCTGATCTCTCTCTTTTTTTCTCTTTTTTTTTGACGTGGCGGAGATTAAAATCTGCAATCTATAAAATCCTCCCCCAAAATAATTGTAGTTTTTTTCTTCTTTCGTATTCTTTCTCTCAATAGCCTTGGTGAGCTGCAGTGCGCTTTCGTTGCGACTTGAGTCCGTTTTGTAAATTAGCATTATAACAAACACATTGAGCACTCAAGATGATCGAGTGGAACAACATGAATCTGACCCCCTGATCAGATGATGGCCGTGATGCAGTGTGACAGACCGACCCGACCGGTGGGTAAGTGCGCCTATTGCCACGCGATTAGCCCATTCTGGACGGGGAACCCCTTTTGGTGTTTTTTAAAGCATTATGTTATACTTTAGCTATTGAAAAATAGCAGATCTACAAGCTCATAGCGTGGCACTGAGTGCCACACTACGAGCTTGTAGATCTGCTATTTTTGAAAAGTCGCGAAAATGTGGTGCAAATCTTTGAATATTATATTCTTTCAGAGCGTCTTTCAGAACGTGTTTAACTCAAATTGTTGCTTCTGGGAGGTCCGTGGAACAACATATTTTCAGATGGGAGTCCGCGGCCAAATACAGATCATTCTGGGGGTCCTTGGACTGAAAAAGGTTGAGTACCACTGACATAGAAACATGAGGTTTTTCAGAAAGACATTTGTAGAATCGTCCTCAGGTCTAAATGGGTTATGGGTATGGGTATGTGTGCTTTCCTGGTGATTATACTGTACGTGTGTTGCTGTCTGATAAGCCCATCTGTGTGGCTGGTGGTGGTAGATCAGTGGACATATACTGTACATCTTGTAAGAAGGCGGTTTGTCTTTCCGAAACGTTGCTCTCATCTCTGTGTCCACAACAGATCTTTTGGCATTGGCAGCTATACAGCTACGAGTGCGCGACTAATACATTGTTTCATTATTAGTATTTTTTCCCCCGTTGGCTGCAGACACCTCACACAAGGACATGACCCGTTGTGGTGGTACACGTTTCTTTAAGTAAAACGTGTGCAATACGGTACCACAATGTAGAAATAGTCCCATTACACAATATGGCACAAAAGCAGTACAGGCTGTATTTAGCTCAATGGCATAAAAATGTCAGCACTTTGTGCAGGAATACGGGTTCAAATACGGGCTATAGGAGAGGAAAGCTACAGTACATGGTGCTACTTTAAGCTGTCAAATAGGCTACTTTTGGCTGGAGCACAACGTACTATATCTCCCTCTGGGATGTGGTATTAAACAAGGGAAACACTAATACCATTAAAATACTCAAGTAAAAGCACCTACAATTTTGACTTAAGTACAGAAATTGAGTAAATGTACTTACAGGACAGAACTAATGAATAAAAGAACCTAGAACTGATACAAGAAGAACACAGTGTCTCCTCGACGTAAGGCTTTGTTTTTATAATCATTCATCTCTACGGCTTTTCTACTTTTTGTGTGTGTGTGTGTGTGGGGGGAAAACTCGGTCAGCTTCGCTAGCTCACACAGAGACTGTAGATTAATTTGGTTAATATTTCACGAAGCTTAACAAAGACTAGGGTGCATTTAAGGGCTTTGCAGATTATTTGCTCTCGGCCAACAGTGCGTATGTACTGTATGAGCCGAGCTCGTCGTGTTGCGCGGCGTTGAAACTCTTTTACAGTGTATACTTTACAGTGTGAGTGCAAAGCCGGCGGTGCAAGGCGCTCGCCATTAGGAGTGTTTGTCTGCGATAGTGATGTTTGTGAAAGGCGTAGCGGAAGGCAGACATACTGTAGTGTACTGTACTGTGTGTAAGCTGTATTCAGCATCATAGTGACAGTAGTAAGTATCCAGAGACAATAATGGTTAACTGACAGTATAGGCTCATGTGCCATTGATACCTCCTGTAATGGAAAAAAATAATCTTCCAAAAATGAAGGTTAAGTTGAAGGACCACGTCACCACTTTTCAACCTATCTTCATACAATAGGTTCCTCACTAATAATCATGATAAAATGCCACAAGTCTGTGTTTCATAGGAGGGCTGTGGGCAGTTCAGAAACCACTCTGTCTTATAGGAGGGTTGTGGGCAGTTCAGAAACCACTCTGTCTCATAGGAGGGTTGTGGGCAGTTCAGAAACCACTCTGTCTCATAGGTGGGCTGTGGGCAGTTCAGAAACCACTCTGTCTCATAGGAGGGCTGTGGGCAGTTCAGAAACCACTCTGTCTCATAGGAGGGTTGTGGGCAGTTCAGAAACCACTCTGTCTCATAGGAGGGTTGTGGGCAGTTCAGAAACCACTCTGTCTTATAGGAGGGTTGTGGGCAGTTCAGAAACCACTCTGTCTCATAGGAGGGTTGTGGGCAGTTCAGAAACCACTCTGTCTCATAGGTGGGCTGTGGGCAGTTCAGAAACCACTCTGTCTCATAGGAGGGCTGTGGGCAGTTCAGAAACCACTCTGTCTCATAGGAGGGTTGTGGGCAGTTCAGAAACCACTCTGTCTCATAGGAGGGTTGTGGGCAGTTCAGAAACCACTCTGTCTTATAGGAGGGTTGTGGGCAGTTCAGAAACCACTCTGTCTTATAGGAGGGCTGTGGGCAGTTCAGAAACCACTCTGTCTCATAGGAGGGCTGTGGGCAGTTCAGAAACCACTCTGTCTCATAGGAGGGCTGTGGGCAGTTCAGAAACCAGTCTGTGCCTCATAGGAGGGCTGTGGGCAGTTCAGAAACCCGTCCACCAGTGACATCGTTAGGCAGACTTTATTTTTTTAAACAATATTTTTTTCCAAAAATGTTTAGATGTTATTATCGTGAGAACGAGAACTTTTCAGGACTAGAAAGCCTACCGTTTCTATTAGCTTGGATTCCTCCATCGATGATGTCACTGGAGGACGGTTTCTGAACTGCCCACAGCCCTCCTATGAGACACAGACTGAGTAGAAAAAAGTGTGCCATTTTATCATGATTATTACTGAGGACCTATTATATGAAGATTACAGTAGGTTGAGAAGTGGTGAAGTGGTCCTTTGAGAGTTAATATTTGGTCATTCACTAAACTCACCCCACACATGCAGCTACTGCTGTATCCTGCGACGTCCCCTTATCATTCACTAAACTCACCCCACACATGCAGCTACTGCTGTATCTTGCGATGTTCCCTTATCATTCACTAAACTCACCCCACACAGCTACTGCTGTTGTCCTGCGACGTCCCCTTATCATTCACTAAACTCAGCCCACACAGCTACTGCTGTTGTCCTGCGACGTCCCCTTATCATTCACTAAACTCAGCCCACACAGCTACTGCTGTTGTCCTGCGACGTCCCCTTATCATTCACTAAACTCACCCAGCTACTTCTGTTGTCCTGCGACATCCCCTTATCATTCACTAAACTCACCCCACACAGCTACTGCTGTTGTCCTGCGACGTCCCCTTATCATTCACTAAACTCACCCCACACAGCTACTGCTGTTGTCCTGCGACGTCCCCTTATCATTCACTAAACTCACCCCACACAGCTACTGCTGTTGTCCTGCGACATCCCCTTATCATTCACTAAACTCAACTTTTGTACTGCTGAATCTGACAGTGGACTACTGAATCGTTTACTTTACCGTAGGTTTTTTACTCTCAAGTCTCGAACGGCTCTATTTTTTTTTCAACAGTGAGAAGCATGGACAGAGTGGCGCTGGCTGATGAAGTATCAGCAACAACATGGCTACATAACAGGTGACGTTATGAAATGCGAGCCAAGCAGCCTCTGTCCAGACCGAGTAGCGCAGTGACAATTCAGAGTCACAGAACGCAGCGATTCAGGCTGGAACCCAAGGCTAAGTACTAGACCTGAGACCAGATTCTACAAAATTACTTCTAAATCCTGACAGTTTTCTGAAAAACGTATGTGGTTATGCTCAAACTTATTTATGTCAAGGACCCCCAGAATTACCTATATTTGACCCCCATCTGAAAATAATTTGTTCCAGGGAGGGACCCCCTTCTCCCGCAGAAGCAATGATTTAAGTTAAACAAAACGTTTGCTGTGAAAAAATTACATTACAAGATTTGCACACGTTTTCACGATAAAAAAGCAGATCTACAAGCTCGTAGCTTTTAGATCTGCTCGTAAGCTCGTAGCTTGTAAATCTGCTATTTTTTTACCAACAACTAAAGTTTAAAAATAATGGTTAAAGTGGTTATAAATAAAAGCTAATAAGGTGACACAGATGCGTTCCAGGTCTTAATGGGTTTTGCACTTTATGTTCGACCACCACTGCTGGCTCCACCACTGTATGGCTCCAGCTCCCTCTCTTCCATTGTGTGTGTGTGTGTGTGTGTGTGTGTGTGTGTGTGTGTGTGTGTGTGTGTGTGTGTGTGTGTGTGTGTGTGTGTGTGTGTGTGTGTGTGTGTGTGTGTGTGTGTGTGTGTGTGTGTGTGTGTGTGTGTGTGTGTGTGTGTGTGTGTGTGTGTGTGTGTGTCATATCAACACAGCAGCAGATATACACATACAGAGTACAGTGCTTGTACATTACAGTACAAACATACTGTACTGCTCGGCCCGGCCGCGTCGTGGAAATGTCACCGCCAAGTAGGAGATTTTCTAAATGTCACAGTCAACATAATAGCTCTGCTCGCTCGGCAGAGAGGAGAGAGAGACGGCTCATGCAATGTTTGTATCTCTATGTCAGCCCCGTGTGTGTGTGTGTGTGTGTGCGCGCCGGCGTGTGTGCGTGTATCTCTGTGTGTGTGCGAGGGGGGGGGGGGGGGGGGGGGGGGAATGCGTGTGTGTGTGTGTGTTTTCAGAATGATGGCTACTTTTGGCGAATGTGAAAGTGAGCGCACCTGCGGGGGGGGACCTGACTTCTGTTTGCTGAAATCATTGATAGGCTGACGGAGAGGGGGGGGGGGGGGAAATAGGGGAATTGGCCAATTAAACTGTGTTTAAGATCCACACATAAACACACACACACACACACACGCAGAGGGAGAGGTGTCCTAGAGGCTACACAGCTTTCCTACTGCCGATAATAAGGAGGCTTGGAGACCTGTGTGTGTGCGTGCGTTTCTCCTTCAGTGTGCGTTGCCTAACAGGCTATCACGTTCGCTTTTGTCCACTTGCCTTATAAACACACACTCTATGGTTCTTCCTCCCCCACGTGTACACACACACACTCACACACACACACACACACACACACACACACACACACACACACACACACACACAGACATACACACGCGCGTGTGGAGGGAGATGGCATGTGAAAGGACCAATTACAGTAGTGCCAACACTACATCAGGGGGTAAGTTGAGAGAGAGAGAGAGAGAGACATCTGACATGTTATGAAACATTGTTAACTCCTTCACCGCCACCCGCCATTCAGTTGCCGCTGCCCCTACTTATAGCAGCGGGGTCTTTTATTTTGAAAACCCCGAAATTCAGCCCTTAATTAATCTACATTAACGCAGACCTGGTGTAACCTTTGACCTTAAATGATGGCTGCGCCCTCTGTGTCACATACACCTATATGTGTCCCATATAGGAACATCATTTATTTTTGTATTATTTTAATAACAATTTGAAGGTTTTCAGAAAACCTTAGGTTATAGGTTTTAGGAGGCATTTTTAGAATCGGCCTCAGGTCTAAATGGGTGGTTCAAAGTTGTTTAGTTGAATGTCTGCCTTGGCATCATCGTGCTTGGCTCGGCCGCGCTGAGACGATGAAGACGATAAGATGATGATGAAGACGATAAGAATCTGCTACACTCAAAATGACTTCAGAACTTAGTACCCGATGGCGGTCCTCCTCCTCCTCCTAAAAACATGAAAAAGCTTTTGTAAATATCACTTGGCTGTCTTCACACAGCTGCAGCACTTCAACGTGGAGTCGGGTTTTTTTTGCTTGAATTATTGAATGCCGGCTCTTATAAGTGTTGGAGTGGTTTTTACCAGCTGCTGTGTAAGCATAGCTGGTCAATGTTCTCTCTGCGGTGCTTTCATGCCCACTTGCTGTAGTTATAGACCTATATGTGTCTCATTGGCTGTACTGACAACCTATCGTCCTGATTGGCTTCCTCGTCTCTATAGGCAATCACACAGTTTTTGCCTCTAGCCGACCTCTCAGCCATGGGATATAAGGCAGCAGCTGGTAATTAATTGATGTCATCCATTATTGTCATCTTATTGTGTGTATTTATTTAACCTGTTAACACCACGAAAGCAGCTGTGTGTTATTTTAGATTTGAGACATTTTGTAGAAATTATATTCCTGCTCTCTCTCTCTCTCTCTCTCTCTCTCTCTCTCTCTCTCTCTCTCTCTCTCTCTCTCCATGAGGCTAACAGAGCTGTGGGTGCTGCTGTGTGATCTAAACCATCTCTTTGTAATGCTGTGTTGTGTTCAACAACACACTAACAAACCAAAGGCTAGCGCTGGTCAAATCAAGACCGACATCATTGGCAACAAACAGCTGCAGGGCTGCTTGATCTCTGTGTGTGTGTGTGTGTGTGTGTGTGTGTGTGTGTGTGTGTGTGTGTGTGTGTGTGTGTGTGTGTGTGTGTGTGTGTGTGTGTGTGTGTGTGTGTGTGTGTGTGTGTGTGTGTGTGTGTGTGTGTGTGTGTGTGTGTGTGTGTGTGTGTGTGTGTGTGTGTGTGTGTGTGTGTGTGTGTGTGTGTGTGTGTGTGTGTGTGTGTGTGTGTGTGTCAAGACGGGATGACCTGATTGCTCAGCTGAGCAGGGAGGGGGGAGGACCCAGCCCTGTGGCGGATCTGCTGTTACTAACACACACACACACACACACACACACACACAGTGAGGGAGGGTCTGCAGTTGCATGAAGAACAGAGATGGAGCACGTGTACGTTGCCTCCATATTTGTCATGTTCTCTCTCAGGACTGGCCAATTAGAACCAACAACCCCGACTCACTGTGTATCCCAGTAATCAGGGAAGCACATTTTCTTCATTTTCTTCCACTTCAATGTTTCCTTATCACATCATTTATACCTGAATGCCTACTAAATCACTAGTTTTCTAACCTTTTCAAAAATAGCAGAGCTACAACAGCTCGCTGTGAGCTTGTATACAGTATCTGCTAGTTTTGAATAGGCAACACCAAAAATCTAAAATTACACAGATGCTTAAAGCAGGGGTTCTCAATGTTTTTGGCTGGGGACCCCCGGAAATGCTTTGGCCATGTCTCGCTAATGTTCATGAAAAAATACCACATTTTTTTACCAAGCTGAGTCTATAATTGATGTGCAAGCTAGGCCAGCTGGTTTTCTCATTGGCTCAGAGTAATCTAGTAAGAGAGTGGCGACACGCTTTGATCTCGCCGCAAAGTGGGGTGCTATGGGCTATAGTTCCAAACATTGGAACTATCCCATTGAGATAGAATGAGCGCTTCCGCATTCCATTGTTACAATGGGAGTCAACGCTAGTGTCGTGACTCTTACTAGATTGTCTCTGCATTGGCTGACGTATGTGCACCCCGCAAATATGTCCGGGCGGAAACGAACGACTAAGAACACAATAATTCCGCCTTAGATAATTTTGGTTCCTACCTAAACTACTGCGCTAAAACTGACACGGAGGCAATTATAGCGGACCCCCGCAGATAATAATAATGCAGCTGGTAATTAATTGATTTAATCAATTCCTATTCAGTCTGTGTCTCATAGGAGGGCTGCGGGCAGTTCAGAAACCTGTCCACCAGTGACATCATCGTTGGGGAATCCAAGCTAATAGAAACAGCAGGCTTTCTATTGCTGAAAAGTTGCAATGCGAAAATGGAAGCCATCGTCCTCACGATAATACAAATCTAAAGTGTGTGTGTGTGTGTGTGTGTGTGTGTGTGTGTGTGTGTGTGTGTGTGTGTGTGTGTGTGTGTGTGTGTGTGTGTGTGTGTGTGTGTGTGTGTGTGTGTGTGTGTGTGTGTGTGTGTGTGTGTGTGTAAAGTGTAATAACCTGAGCGGGGGGAGGGGGGGACCCCCGCTGCTCTCTTATTACCCTCCCAGTGTCCTCTCTGCTTCTTTGTCCCGAGAAAGGAAGAGGAGACGGCATGCGTGGCACACTGTGCGTGCGTGAGTGTATGTGTGTGTGTGACCCATTAACACTAGCGCGTCGGAGCGGTCAGGCTGACCGATTTTGAAATTTTGAAGTGGATTTTCTTTGCCCATGAAGTCCTGAGAAAGTTCCCCTTGCATGACTTTTTCTAAATGTTCGATTCAAACCATCTCTGTTTTTTTTTTCATCTGAAACGTTTTGGAAATATGATTTTAGACATAATTCTACTAAAATGTCTGCTCTTTTTCGGTCCGTGGGACCGCTCTTAGAGCCCTCACCCTTTCTCCCCCACAAGCAGTGCTTTTCACACCTCCCTCCCGGCTGGAGACGGGCATTGTTCAAGCTAATGTGTCATTTGCATTCCAACTAGCCTTCCACATGTAGGCAAACTTACATTACAAACTTACATAAACTAAATGTTGTTTTAGATGTTATATTTGTTATATGCGGTTTGCAGAAATAACGATGTCTGACTTTATTTCTCGAAACGGAAAAAGAAATATGGTGTGTGGTATTGTTTCCACCAAGCGCATAGCTCAATAGATATAAATACATGTTGACTATACACGCCATCTTTAGCATAATTATGTTGGAATAATAAAGTTTATAGCATTGTGACTATGTCGCGCATATTCATTTCATATATCAGCGCATCAAAAATATGGTGAAATATGGTGTATTGACTGACTGGCGTATTGTTTCAACCAAACGCATAGCTCAATAGATATAAATCCATGTTGACTATACACGCCATCTTTATAGCATAATTATGTAAGGTGGCGATGATAAAAATGAATCAATTATCCTGGAATAATAAAGTTTATAGCATGGTCTGTTTGACCCGACCGACATTTCCTTGGAGCGAGAATGTTCGCCGATGCGCGAATCAGCGCGATGCCAAATAAAAATGACAGTGTTTGAAATCAGTCCAACCCGATAGACGTCCCGAACTTCTAAATGTTTTGTCAGTAAGAAGAACAGTTCTGTCCGTCTGTAAACTTTTCTGCACGCGACCAGTGGAACTGATTTCCACGCATCACGGCTCTCTTTTTTTCTCTCTCCCTCTCTCTCTCTCCCTCTCTCGTGGAGAGGGAGAAAATATCCAAGTAACTGACGGTGAGGTATGCGGAAGTGCAATTTAGATAACGCTGTAGCACTATTTGTGGCGGTGATGCGTCACATGACTTGATCTATCCTATGGTGTATATATAAACCGTGCTGCTGCTACGGACCTTTCTGCTGGCACAATAAATCAAATATATATAAATGACATCGATCATAGGCGGCGGGTATGTAAGGCTAGGCCAGGCTTAGCCTTCCCAAAAATTATGCTGGGTATTTTTTAAATATATATAGGCTAATATGTGCGCAGCATTATATAGAAGGCTAGCCGATCCCAAACTCCCAACTCCTTTGTCTGTAGCCTAAACTTTTCTGATTTGCACGCACGCACAGCTCTTTCCTTTTTTTGGCACAATCAATCAAATATATATTAATTACATCGATGTTTCCCCCTCTATATAAAATGTATAAATGTATAAAATATATAACTAATGTCGTATTTCGTCTGAGCAATGAATTCGTTGGAATGTAACATTTAGAAGACAATGGCAAGCCGTCAACGGGTGCAGAGAGAGGTGTGAAGATCATTAGACAGTGGGGGAGACAATGGCCAATCAAATAGCACGAAAAACACCGGTCAGCCTGACCGTTAGCCGTCATATTAGTAGTGCATTTTTTTCAGACATCCTAGTGTTAAGCGTTCCCAAACAACTGAATGCAATGTCATTGCGGTGAAATAGTTAATCCTGATTCAAGTGTATAACTGGCAAACGTACTCTTTTTAATGTCTTTATTACAGACTCAAGGTCGATAGAAAAACACAATTACAACTCACTCACGCACTCACTCACTCAGTCACGCACGCACACACACACACACCCACACGCACATACATAGTCCAAATGTACATGTTAGACAGGCATTTGTGACGGTTATAAATGCAGGCTTTTAAGCCAATGTCTCCTATAAGGCTAGAGGAGTATCTGGTGCAACTCTTCACAGGGTTACTTAAACTGACAACAATGCTATTCACAGACTCATCCAAGCGACGCATTAAGTTCCCAAGAACAGCTTGAAAAGTATTGACTCTTGCAGCCACAAACATTTCCCCCGCACTGCACCATCTAGGCCTTCTGAGTAAAGTTCTCATAGCATCATTGCAGCTTTGTGCCAATGTATTGCATTTTTTTTTGCAAGCACATGGAAGTTTGTGGACGTTTTTTTTTCTTTCTTTTTTTTTGTTGGAGGCATGGATGAAATGATAATGGCTCTGTCCTGTCGGGCCACATCCTGTGCTGCTGAAGAGTGGACCGGTCAGCGGGGCATGAAAACACACCACACCGTGATTAACCCATTGAGACCTGCATGAGGTCCGTTCTACAAAATTACTTCAAAAATCCAAATCCTAACAGTTTTCTGAAACACTGAGGTTGCTATATCAGTACAGTCTTGCGTGGCCAGACTGTTGCCTCTCGCAAATTTCAAATGCTTCCATCATACAGTCTGGAGCAACGGAAGCTCTGATCATGAGTAAAAAGAATATATAAAGCGGAAGTGGAGCCTCCCGACTTCCGTTTCGTCTTTACAGTCGCACAAATGTATCCTAATATAAATAGAAATCATCTAAGCATATATAGTACTATAATAGCTTGCTGCTTAGCAGAAATTTAAATAAAAAATACAAGCTCTGAAGATATTTTGAAATATATTTTTGTAAACGGAAATGACAGGTGTAGTTCCAGACTATATACCATTCGGAGATTGTGGAATAGTTGTCTTGCTACGCGAGACTACTATATCAGTGGTGCTCAAACTTTTTTCATATTTTCTTCCAGGGACCCCCAGAAGCAAAGATGATGAATGATTAAAAAAAAAGTATTGCACACATTTTACGATATTTCAAAAACGGCTTGTATATCTGCTATTTTTCAATAGCCGAAGTGGTTCCATCTAAAATTACAGAAGCTTTCCGGGTTCGACTGGGCTAAGCTGCCGCAGTGAAGGAGTTGTTATTGTGTTTGTGTTTGCCTCATTAAACTTAAGCAGCAGTTGAACTTTGATCGGAACCGTACTTGGCTGGGTTTGTGTATATCCGTCTAATGGCCAATTGGACGGACCCCGAGCTCTGTCCTCCTCTCTGATCAAAGCTATGAGAGCGTTCTTTCTACCTCCTCCTGGCTCAAACAAAAAAGAAAATAGACTAAACTGGCTGACCAGCGCTTTCCCGCATTCAGATTGCTGCAATTACCACTCAACAAGAAGTGCGGCATGTGTGTAGTATCCTTGTAAGGGCCAAATGTTCCCACAAGTAATCTACAGTAGAATTTGACAAATACACATTTGCTAGACCAATTTCCGTGGCCCTCGCAAGAGCAAGATTTTGCTTTATTATGGTTTAAAAAGAATCGGTTTAGACTTCCAGAAGGTTTAAACAGAAGCGGTTTATTCTTCCAGATGGGAAAGGGTTCAGGTTGTGGTCAGGGGTTGGATTAGAGGTTAGGTTTAGGGCTCAGGGTTATAGAGTTATGCCTGATTTATAGTTGGCTGTTTGTCTGTGTCACTCACCCAAAGGAACCCACCTGAAAGCTTGTCTCTGAGGTGTCGTGGAGCAGTGGTTCCCAAAGTGGGGTCCGGGGACCCCCAGGGGTCCTTGAGGGAGTTCCAGGGGGTCCCTAGCTAAATGATAGTTTGGAAAAAAAATGGACCCTTATGGGTCTGTAACTCTGAGTGTGTACAAATGGAACCCTTATGGGTCCATTTGGTTCCATTTGTACACTCTCAGAGTTAGATTAACATTGATTTTACAATATAAATTGGGGGTCCCAGAGATAGAAATGCCATTAAATGGGGGTCCGTAGACTAATATGCATGTCAAACTGGGGGTCTTTGAAATGAAACGGGTTAAGAATCACTGCTAGAGCTGTAAGAATCTTCTCTTATGGGGGTCCCTGCATGGCATGTCTTTTCAAATGGGGGTCTGTGGGCTAATTAGTGTCAATTTGGGGGTCCTTGACATGAACATGTTTGGGAACCATTGTCGTGGAGTAGTAGTAACATGTACACAGTGTATGTAGTACAGTAAAAAATACTGTCAATTTGTCAAGTATAAGTACTTGGTTCCTTGACACCATTGGTTCTCAAAGTGGCGTCCGGGGACCCCCAGGGGTCCTTGGAGGGGGTCCAGGGGCTCTCCACAGCTAATAATATAAATACAAATAGCTGGCAGTGCAGCACTATACGCTGGGAGCTTGTATCTGCAAGTGTTTGAATACAAAAATGCAGCATTCATCCCTTATGGGGGTCGACGCTGGCACAAAACC
>NC_136791.1:23234842-23257342 GCF_951216825.1 Electrona antarctica | reverse complement strand
TATGACTGCAACTAAATATAATATACAGTAGGGCCATATGACTGAAACTAAATATAATATACAGTATAGGGCCATATGACTGAAACTAAATATAATATACAGTAGGGCCATATGACTGAAACTAAATATAATATACAGTAGGGCCATATGACTGAAACTTAATATAATATACAGTAGGGCCATATGACTGAAACTGAATATAATATACAGTAGGGCCATATGACTGAAACTAAATATAATATACAGTAGGGCCATATGACTGAAACTAACTATAATATACAGTAGGGCCATATGACTGAAACTAAATATAATATACAGTAGGGCCATATGACTGAAACTAAATATAAATTTGCTATCAAAATCAACACTGGGTTGGATGGATGGATGGATGGATGGATTGATTGATTGATTTTATTTGGTGATATTAAAAGAGCACAGAGCCAACACGTCGGCATCACAGAGGTTGAAAGATGCCAGAAAGACATTTCCATTGATGTTCACAAAGGATAAAATAGACATGCTGCCAAAAGCCAGACTTCACACCCACGCTGTTTCCTCCTTCTGCCGCTGTGTGTGCGTTATTAAAAGTGTTGACGTACTTATTTTGTGAGTTCTGACGACCACTTCATTTTCTATTTTTGGGTGGTCTTTTGGGGTCGGCGCTAATAGACTTGAGTTGAGCAATTTACAATTTAGGCATTTAGCAGACGCTCTTAATCCAGAGCGATTTACAGTAAGCAAGAACAACACATGGCAATACATCAAATGCATAGAAATAGTCATCAAGGATTACAAGTAAGCTAAGACTCTGTGTGGAGTTTGCATGTTCTCCCTGTGTCCCCTAGGGTAGGTACCCTCACAAAAAACATGCAGTATAATCCTGGTCTCTAAACTGCCTCCCCCTGGCCAGCCGGGGCGCCTGATGGAGGGGAAAGGAACTGGTTGGAATAACGTGTTCCTTCCACGCGCTACGTCCAACCAGGGAAACTTCCCCCTGTCAGGTGTAAAGGAGCAACTTGGACACTCAGGCATGAAGGAAGCATGAGTTCAAGTCCGTTGCTCTCCCCAGGTTGGCGGAGGGTGTGTAGAGCCCAGGATCACATTAGATAATTGACACAGGGGTGAAAAATGGGTTACAAAATCGTGGGATAAAAATTATGGAGAACAAACTGGCCGCCACCATTGAGACTTTTAAATCTCGCCTTAAGACCCACCTTTACACCTTGGCTTTTAATTACGTTTGAGTTTTTGTTTGACTTTGTTATGTGTGTGTTTTTTGCTGTTTTCTGTGTTAGCTTTACAGTGTATTTAGCTTTTAACTTTCTGTACAGCACTTTGTAAACCCATAGTTGTGAAATGTGCTATATAAATAAAGTGGATTGGAAAGGATTGGATATCAAACTGGAGGTCCTTGAAATTAAAAAGGTTGTAGCTGTGCAATTCATCACGGTCTCCGTGATGTTGCAGCTTCAGGAGCAAACTCTTCCCTGAGTAGAACATCATCCAAAGGTTAGCGGCTTCTCTCCAAGGGTAAACAGTTCACCTACAACTCTGTGTGTGTGTGTGTGTGTGTGTGTGTGTGTGTGTGTGTGTGTGTGTGTGTGTGTGTGTGTGTGTGTGTGTGTGTGTGTGTGTGTGTGTGTGTGTGTGTGTGTGTGTGTGTGTGTGTGTGTGTGTGTGTGTGTGTGTGTGTGTGAGTGAGAGAACTTCAGTCTGCTTACTTAAAGAGACGGGGAGGAAATTGACTGGTGTTTTAACCACTGGAGGTCACAGCATAGACACGTGTGCACACACACACACACACACACACACACACACACACACACACACACACACACAGAGAGAACTGCTATTCTAATCTGTGTCAGTCTGAAGTGCGTCCGTAGCGAATAGGCGGTGTTAATAGCAGGGTGTTGCGGAGGTGTTAGCCTGTAGTCCAGGGGTGGTGCGGTGGGTGGGTGGTTGGTGTAATGGGTGGTGCGGTGGGTGGGTGGGTGGGTGGTGCGGTGGGTGGGTGGGTGGTGCGGTGAGGTAGTGAGTGGGTGGTGGTCTCCACCGTCCCGGCTGGCCGGCTGTGTGCGTTCAGGGTGGCGTGTCTGATGGATGGGCGGGGGGGGGGTGTGGGGGAGTGGGGGTTCCGCTGGGAGGGAGAGAGAGGATGGGGGGGGGGGGGGGGGGGGGGGGGGGAGAAGAGTGTTAAAATAGAGGGAAAGATGGACAGATGGAAAGGAGGGCAGTGGAGGAAGTTTGTTCTGGTTACTCACTTTAAAGTAACAATAACCATACACTGTTACATGATAACAGAATCCTTTATGTGCGACTGGGTGAAAGTACAAACGTATTGGCAGTAAAATGTACTCCAACTCAGTTTTGTTGTTTTGTGTGTAACGCAGAAAGACCTTTTACTATAGCCGATGCATAAAACTGGTCGAAATTGGTTAGTGTTTTGTTTTGTGACAATAATCTAATTCTGAAAAGCAAAAATAATTGTAGCGGAGTTAGAAACATCAAAGTACAAAATTAGACATAGTGGAGTAAAAGTATCAGAAAACTCAAACATTCCATTAATGTACCATAACATTGTACTTTAAGTACAATGTTTTGAGTAAATGTACTACAAAACAAAATGCAGGAAACAAAAAATATTATACAAAACTTACAAATGGGTCCCAGCCCACTGTTTGGGGACCTGTGTTTTACAGTACACCACTGGGGAGGAGAGAGAGAGAAAGAGAAAGAGAGAGAGAGAGAGAGAGAGAGAGAGCCCAGAGAGCGCCGTCATTAATCAAAGTGCCTCCACCACCTGCCACCTCTCCTCTGGCCTTCGTGTCCTCTCTTTATCCCTGAGACGCTACGCTGCCAGCCCTCCTCTCTATTCTCCTTCCCTCTCTCTCCTAACCTTGTCTAGTGTTCCCTCTATAAGTACCGCTGGACCGCTCCGCTTGCCTTTCAGCTTGCCGCTTCTTAACTCCACTCCTTTCTTTCCTTCCCCACCAAACATAACAGCCACGGTGTGGCGAGGGAGGGAGGGAGGCTGTTTAATGCTATTACAAGGTGACATTAAACCACCCAGGCACCCTGCTCTCTCCTACAAGGAGACTGACTGACACCCTCCTCATCACCCCACACTCTCTCTCTCTCTCTGCCTCTCTCTCTCTCTCTGCCTCTCTCTCTCTCTCTCTCTCTCTCTCTCTCTCTCTCTCTCTCTCTCTCTCTCTCTCTTTCTGCCTCTCTCTCTCTCTCTCTCTCTCTCTTTCTGCCTCTCTCTCTCTCTCTCTCTCTCTCTCTCTCTCTCTCTCTCTCTCTCTCTCTCTCTCTCTCTCTCTCTCTCTCTCTCTCGTGAGTCGTGCATATACGGGACTTTGGGTCCCGTATATGTTTTGGGTGAATTAAATAACATTTGCGGGACTCGTTACATAGCGATTTCACCTGTTTTTCCGTGACCCACAGGTTGAGAACCTTTAGTGCAGACAGACGTGGTCAAGTACAGTTTACAGGTGTTTAAGTAGTTAACCTCTCTCTGTCTCTCTCTCTCTCTCTCTCTCTCTCTGGCCCCTTTGCCTCCCGGACAGCCAAGGCGCTGTGTGTGTGTGTGTGTGTGTGTGTGAGAACAGTGTAATTGGTGAGGTCACTCCCTTTGACCGGCCCGGGGGGTCAGGAAGTATACCGTACATTATGAGGTGCTTCAGGAGAGGGTCATGAGGTCGTGGCTGCCGGGGCACATGGAGGACATGTTCTCTCACTAACAGCCTATAATAGCCCAGACCAATAGGTCTGTCTGGCCAAGGACTGGTTGGTTGTTTGTTTGTTTGTTTGTTGGCTGACGGGTCATGGCGGCACGCTGCTGGCACCGAATTTGGCAGTGGTGGTCCAATGCATAGCTCTGTCTGTCTGTCTGTCTGTCTGTCTGTCTGTCTGTCTGTCTGTCTGTCTGTCTGATAAGATCATATCATATCATGGTTTGCATGCTGATGTGCGTGCGTGTGAGCGTGTTACATCCAATCAGCCTTTTCTAAGTCCATGCTGGTTAATCCTTATTATTTAGATAACTTTAGATTTTTCAGGTTTAAAAAGAAGACAAATTACTCGTATATAATCCGTCCTCTTGACTGTGGAGAAAAAAAGAGAGAGAGAGAAAGAGAGAGAAAAGACATGGCGGCCAATTTCATATCGTTATTTTGGTCCTTGACATGAAATAGTTTGAGCACCACTGACATAGAAACTGACATAGAAACTGACATAGAAACTGACATAGAAACACAGGTTTTTTCAGAAAACTGTCATGATTTAGAAGACATTATTTTGTAGAATGGTCCTCAGGTCTACATGGGTTAAAGCCGGTTAGAGTTATTGTGTAATCTGGACAGTGTGACGTGAGACGGCCTATAGTGTCATCTGGGATCTTACTTACCGTATACGGCCATATTATTTTACATCGTCTTTTATTTTTTTTTACTGCTCATGAAAGGCCAGTCAGGGTCAGCGAGTGCAGTCCACATGAATGAGACTACAGTTCTTAACTCGCATTTTGGTGGGAACCCCTTTTGGTGTTTTAAGCATTATGTTCTACTTTAGCTATTGCAAAATAGCAGATCTACAAGCTCATAGCGCGGCACTGAGTGCCGCGTTATGAGCTTGTAGATCTGCTATTTTCTTTAAATCGTGAAAATGTGGGCGCAAATCTTTGAATATATACTGTATTCTTTCAGAGCGAACGTTTTTAACTCAAATCTTTGCTTCTTACATATAATTACATATAATATTTGGGGTCCTTGACATGAAATCGTTGAGCACCACTGACATATAAACATGAGGTTTTTCAGAAAACCGTCATGATTTGGAAGACATTTTATAGAATCTTGTCTCAGGTCTAAATAGGTTAATCCCACCACTCATGATCGGTGGTGGAAAAAGTAATCAGGTTTTTTGAGGGGTGCTAAACCCCTCCCTATTGCATGCTGAAAATAGACGATCTACAGCGTTGTGAACTTGTATATCGGCTATTTTCAGCAAGTGAAATTATTACGACGCCATCAAGGCCCGCCAAAATACATTTTGTTCGACTAAATCAACTGTAGATTTAGATTTAGTCGACTAAAATCTTATGACATTTAGTCGACTAAATTGACTAAATCTAGACTAACACTAAAACATTCCGGGTGACTAAAATGTGACTATAGAACTAAATGAAAACTATTCAAGAGACCCTGCCAAAAACAACACTGCCGTTTAAATGGACTGCTGAGATGGCGCTGTCTCGCGACGCCGTCGGCCTCCGTGGAGACTCTGGCGGTGGCGCCACTGGCGTTCCCTGGCCGGACAGCAGGCGCCGCTCGTCGGCAGTCTCCTCCGTGAGAGTGTGGAGGTCGCACTGCTGAGAGGCAGAACGGCGTGTGCACGCATCCATCCGCCTGAGTGATGGCAGACTGCTGGGGCGAGTGCTGTCACTTTGGCATTAGTCTCGCGTTACCAGACTGTTAGGGCCGATTCATACTCCTATTTTAGAGCCGAATAAAAGTCGGTTCGGCTCTGTAGAGCCTACAATGTGACGTCATTTGAGGTTCGGGGGGGCGGGTACCGTCCTAAAGTCGGCTCTTCGGTGCTACTGAAAATTTCGGACGAGCCGAAATCATTTCGGCACTACAGCGCCGAAACAGTGGTAAAATAGGAGTATGAATCGGCCCTTAGCCTCTCGCAATTTTTCAAATGCTTTCATCATACAGTCTGAAGCAACGGAAGAGCTGTCATGAGTAAACTATAAAGCGGAAAGTGGAGCCTCCTCGCCACTTCCGTTTCGTCTTTACAGTCGCGCACATTTATCCTGATATAAATAGAAATCATCTAAGCATATATAAGCTTGTTGCTTAGCAGAAAAGGAAATAAAAGAATAAGATATTTTAAAAGATATTTTCGTGAACGGAAATGGCAGCTTCCTTACTCAGATTTCGGGAGCTGTAGTTCCAGACTATATAGCATTCGGAGATTGTGGAATAGTTGTCCATGGCTACACGAGACTACTTTGGCATATAGGATCAACTTTGATCAAGAAATGCACAATGAAAAACAGGTAGGAATGGAGACGATTCATGGCCATATATAGCATGTCTTGGAGACGCGATGTCAGACTGACATCCATATGCGTGACCATATATGGATATGTGATGTCACGATACATGACCATACAGTATATGGAGGCTTGGGTGACTCCATCACGGCACTCCATCTTTAAATAGGTCTGAAGTGGTTGAATTGCTTTCTCTTTGCATCACCACCACCTCTTACCGACTCTTGCATGACAACGGCAGCTTACCGCCCCACAAATTAACCCATTGAGACCTGAGGACCATTTTCAAATGTTCTCAAACTATTTCATGTCAAGGACCCCAAAATATATATGTAATTGGCCGCGGACCCCCATCTCAAAATGTGGTGTTCCAGCGACCTCCCAGAAGCAAAGATTTGGGTTAAAAAGATTTGGGTGAAAGATTTGCACACATTAAAAAACAAAATGCAGATCTACAAGCTACAAGCTCGTAGCTTGTAGCTTGTAGCCCCGCTTCTGTGTTTGTCACACGCTTCACTGAGACGAAACCCAAAGCACATTGTGGTCTTAGCAGCTGGCGATGTTGTTTATCTTTCCAGAAACGGTAATGCCGGTTATGTCGGCCGCCATGCGATCAAAAATCACTATTCACATCTGAACGCCGGATTTGACAAAAATATGTATTTTGGAATATTTTTGGAGAAAACGGGCAGGAAAGAAATCATAATGAGTTTTCCAATGTGAAATATGTATACAAGTCGTTTGAAAATAGCATATCGGCCATTTTCAAATGGCTGAAATGTATGTAGGGCTGAAGTGGTTTTGTAAAGGGGCGCTCTTATCATCATACATCACATTCCGTGCTCAGCCAATCAAATCATTTCCGTGGTACAATCACACAAAGCTGGAAATAGCAGGACCTCAAAAACTAAATCTAACATGTGCCTGGACATATTTATCCGTATACGGACATATTGATGGCCCCTGGTCAGGAGCGGTGAACAGTTTACCATATTAGGAAGATCAACAGCCAACACCTTACTTGATTGGTCCATTCAACGCCATCGGCTTTGTTGTTTTGTCAAACTTTGTGTGACGTTTGTGCCACTGAACCAATATAGGTTGCAACGTTAACAATAGGACTCACCTCTTACAGCGCAACCCTTGAAGAACCTGCTTTGATCTGCAGCGGAGCTGGTGTGAGAAATGTTTTACTGGATGGGGCGTCTGGAAGGACGTCTGGAAGGACGTCTATTCGGCCATGTTGCTGTAGCAGTGGAACATAAAGTGTTCTCATTTGGAGCGGATCATGACACAGATCACATTGATGTGAATGTCTTCAACACAGTGTCTTTATTCTGGGTGAAGTTGCTCTCAGAGACACCTGGAAGAGGAGAGGGTAACCTTGAGGTTCCCTTTAGGCGCCATGGCCACACAGCTGTACTGCTGGATGATATGGTTTACATCTGGGGAGGCCTTACCGCTTGGTCGTCTTACTGCAACGTGCTTTATGGGTTTGATGTCGACACCCACAGATGGGTCAAGCCTGTGGTTTCCGGGACCGTTCCAGGGGGGAGGAGTGGCCACTCAGCCTGTGGCTTGGGGAAGGTCATGTATGTCCATGGAGGAGTCGACCAGGCTTGGTGTCCTTTTAATGACACGTACAAGTTGGACATCACCACAATGTTCTGGACTTTAATTAACATAAGTGGCACCCCTCCACATTTTGCATGGTCTCATTTATCTGCCTCCATGATCGGGACAAAGATGTTTGTATTTGGGTGTTTTGTGGACAGGATCAAGGTATCAGTGTTTGACACAGAGACAAACATCTGGATGAGCACGCCTTCTCCACTGGTTCTTCCAGCAGGACGCTGGGATCATTCAGCCTTTGCCTACAATGGAGAGCTGTACATACTGGTAGACCTAATTGGTGGTACAAACCAGTACGGGATCCTCAGATGTGACCTGTGGAAATTCATTCCAGAGACCTTCTCCTGGAAGAAGGTTGAGCTCAAGGGGACAGGCTTGGCCAAGTCCAGTGTCTAGTCTGTGCTGTTGCATTGTGGGAGATCGTGTCATCCTCTTGCGTGATCACCTGTATATCTTAGATTTGAGTCCTAGTCTGAAGACGTTAAGCAAGCTAGCAGTTATTCAGTACGGTCTGGATCTGTCGGAACTCCCACACAACATCAGGTGGGAACTGGCTGCCATGACCACCAAGAACAGATAGAAAACCCAAGCAGACCACGAAACTCACCACTTAACAAAAAAAGCACACCTGTGTGAAGTGAGGGGCGTTCTTATCTTATTATACATCCTACATCATCTCATGAAGGACTGAATTTATGTGATGTGGTATGCCGATTTGTTCGTCTACATATGATGTAAATTGTGTTGCCACAAATTTACGTCATATTTGGCGGACATTTGACCTAATTTCTCCTTTCAGTGGCAAATATTGAGACGTGTGGGGACAAAAACTGTATAGTGATTGGTTAGCCGATTTGCTCGTCTACATATGACGTAAAATTTCATTGTCAATGGCAAATATTGAGACGTGTGGGGACAAGCTGTATATAGGAGGGGCTAGCGCCCCTCAAAAATGAGGGGTTTGTGAAAGAAGAGGGCGCGGCAGCTAAAATAGATTAAAAAATCGAAATACTGAATCGAACAACTTAAAAACTATCTGGGGTCTTCACAAAAAGCCTCTGAGTAGACGATAAAGATGGCCAAATTCTTTTTTTGAAAGTGAAATATCCTGGGGTCTCGGCACATGTGTTTACCGGGGCAACCGGGGTGGAAAACATGAATTGGAGACAGCTACAGTATAGAGCGCTGGGCTGGGCTCGGCGTCGGCGGGGAAGGCTTGGGAGGGAGAAGGAAAACTGGCCCTCCTCTCAGGAAGTGTTGCTCCTCCACCGCTCTCCATAAACAGTGGAAAAGAGACCCAGCGAAAATGTCCCAGACTCACTGTTTCCACTGTAAACACGCACACGCACACACACACACACACACACACACGCACACGCACACGCACACGCACACACACACACAGAGAGAGAGCATACTGCGGTCATTCTGTCTGACTCTGGCAGTGTAACAACCCCCCCCCCCCCCTCCCCGTCTATTCCTCATCAGTGGACTGTATACATTTTCACATATAGAGAACATACATAATCAGTGGTGGAAAAAGTACTCACACATTCGGAGAGGCGCGAGCCCCTCCTATGTGCAGCTTTGTTAGTGTGCATGTAAACACAAACTTTAAATGCCTTTGATAATGAATGGCCAGTTTTGAGTGCCTGCGTAAACACAAACATTAACCCATTTAGACCTGACACAAGATTCTACAAATGTCTTCGAAATCCTGAAAGTTTCTATGTCAAGGACCCCCAGAATTATATGTATTTGGCCGCCGACCCCCATCTGAAAATATGTTGTTCCAGGGACCCCCCAGAAGCAAAGAATTGAGTTAAAAACTCTGAAATAATATATATTAAAAGGTTTGCACCACATTTTCAAAATTTTTCAAAAATAGCAGATTTGCCGCGCTATGAGCTTGTAATCTGTTATTTTTCAATAGCTAAAACATAACATAATGCTTAAAACACCAAAAAGGGTTCCCGCCCAAAATCAATTACTATTGATTGGCCAGAATGTAGATGATGTATGATGATACGAGCGTCCCTTTCTTTTTTTTACTTAAGTGATTGTCCGGAATTCAAAATGTATTTGAGTAAAAGTACAAAAGTATTGGCTTCAAAATGTACTTAAGTACCAAAAGTACCAAAGTACTCATTGTGCAGAATGTCCTGTTTCAAGTTTTCGAATGTGTAAAAAAAATCATTTGAAAACACCAGATCTACCAGCTCGCAATTGAATGCGTCACATCGAGAGCTTGTAGATCGGGCTAATGGCCGACATGTATAGGACTGAAGTGGCTACTTTATGTTTTGTAATAATAATCAAAATCTACAGTAAGTAACTAGTAAATACGTTTTCAAATAATTGAGTGGAGTAAAAGTAGAACATTTGCCTCTGAGATGTAGTGGAGAAGTTAAAGTATTGGAAAGTAGTAGTAAAATTGTACTTAAGTAATAAGTATAAGTATAGTTACTTCCCACCACTGCATGTAAAGTAGCATACCTCTGCTGTTGGGAGGAAACTCCAAAATGTTCATTTTTCAGGAAATTAAGAAAACCTTATATTTTTAAAACAAAGCAATAGAGCCTCATCAAAGTTGGTGTTGTAACTTTATATATTGTCAATTACTTCCATGAGAGCAGACATTTTGAGGGTCCAATGGAGTTAAGAGGTTTTTTCTCCCAGTGTGGTTTCTGTTGTGTGTGAACAATAATAGTAAATCAAAGTAGTTGTCCTCAAAACCACACCTCCAGTCGCTGTCATAAGAACGGGAGGTGCACTCATGATCACGGCAGCAGAGCCTGTTTGTCCATGGCTGCACATGCACCTGCAGCCCATCAAGTATAATTTATGCTTCGTCCCACGATGGTGACGCACACGCAGACCTCTACACTCACAATAGTCGCATCCGCGATGCGATGTGAGCTTGTATATCAGCTGTTCTCTGTGCGCAATACTGTTGCGCTTTGAAGTATAAATGTATTCTAGGGTGCATCTCACTAGCTAACACACAAGAGGAAACCAGCGCTCCCCAAAACAACAGGTTTGGAGATCTGTTCGGAAACAGTCACCCGTGCGCCCAGTCCCAAGGTTTGTAAACAAATAATTGGTCTATAGCACTGATTTTTGCCCAAAAAAAAATCAAAAACCTCAAAAAATTTGTTATGAGGTGACACTGCATGGGTCTGCCATACAGCAACATACGTTTTTCAGGGGCGCTAGCTATCCCCTCCTATATTCAGCTATTAGTGTAGATTTCCGTCCTGCACAAACATTAAATTCCTATTGACAATGAATGGAGAACTTTACGTCATAATGTCTGAGCAAATAGGCATTATGTCTATTTTATGTCATGATGATGTACGATGATAAGAGCGCCCCTCACTTCACACGGGTGTGATTTTTCAGAAAACTCTTATAGATTGAGAACAGTGGTGTCACTTTGACAGCTTGTTCATCTGCTATTTTTGAGGGGCACTAGCCCCTCCTATACCTGTACAGGTTTAATGGTTGTCTTTAGTTCAATGTTTGTTTTGTAAACACCATTGACAATGAAGGGAAAATTTACGTCATAATGTGCCTCATTACATCATATTGTCTCTTTATTGTTAATGGCGTTTAATGTTTGTGTTTGCACCGTTTGTTTTAAATCACCATTACATCACCTAATCAACATGAGTTAGACTTTAATATATTAGCGCCCCTCACCTCACACGGGTGTGATTTTTTCTTCTTCTTTTTTTTACATTTTGAGGGGTGCTAGCCCCTCCTATATACAGGTTTAATCTTTGTCTTGTCTAGACAAACATTCAAAACGCCATTGACAGAGTTTATAGCGTGGCACAGAGTGCCGCGCTATGAGCTTGTAGATCTGCTATTTTTGAGAAATTGTGAAAACGTGGTCTTTGAATATCTTTCACAGCGAACATTTTTAACTCACATCTTTGCTTCTGGGGGGGGTCCCTGGAACAACATGTTTTCAGATGGGGGTCCTCGGCCAAATACAGATAATTCTAGTTTTTCCTAGTTTTTCAGAAAACTGTCAGGATTTAGAAGACATTTGTATAGAATCAATTCTCATGGTCTAAATGGGTTAAAGTCACACTGTAAGACGGTTCAGGCTGTATTTAACATCCTGTCTGCGTGAGTTCTGTTTACACGGCTCTGTGTGATAAAGACATCCATGTTTGATCCTTCTATGACTCACACACACACACACCTGCAACGGCACGCGCACACTCACACGTGCATGCGAGTGGTAGAGAGAGTGGCAGAGAGAGAGAGAGACAGAGTGTATACAAACACATTATATAGAACTGTACTGTCGGGGCAGAAACCTCAACCGTTTTGGACTTCAACCCTTCAACCTGACAGAGACGATTGTGTGTGTGTGTGTGTGTGTGTGTGTGTGCGTGCGCGCGCGCGCGTGTGTGTGCGTGTGCGCGTGTGTGTTGATGGCAGCTCTTTGATGAGAGGCATGCTTCACCATATGGGGGCTTTCAAGTATTCCAGTGATGCTGCCTCTCTCTCTCTCTCTCTCTCTCGCTCTCTCTTCCCACACACATGCATATTTGATGTACAGCATGTGGCAGAGCAGGGAAACAGCTCTCTCAGTGCTGCTGGCAGCACTGTGATCATGTTGAAGAGATCGCTGTCACATCGCATGATGGAAATACTGCACGCTGGAACAGCCTCATCTGGAGGCTCTCGTGGGCCAGAGACACTGATGCTGCGTTCACTAGCACGGGCGGATCAGATGCAAATCTACGGACCACCATTCGTTGTCAATGGAAGCACAGCGACATGGAGATGCAAAGATGCATCCGACGTTTGTACCGTAGCTGCCGCCCCCCCAAAGATGCAAACGCCTGTGATCTTTGTATCTTTGCATCTGCCTTGTGTGAACGCACGGGCAGATGCAAAGCTGCAGTCTACCATTTCATTATCAAATGGAAGCACAGCGACATGAAGATGCAAAGACGCATCCGACGTTTGTAGCTGCTGCAAAATCTATACAACGGCTACAAATTTGCATCTTTGTATCTTTTGCCCGTCTGAGCACAGCATTACAGTTACAGTTACGCCTGTATGGATATACTGTCTGTGGCGGAACAATGCTGCTTTGTGTCTTTGTAGCTGAAGTTGAAACCAGCTCAGCCTTTTTGCTGTAGCTTTTGCAGCAGCTACAAACGTTTGTATGCATCTTTGCATCTTCATGTCGCTGTGCTTCCATTGACAACGAATGGTAGACTGCATCTTCGTGTCGCTGTGCTTCCATTGACAACGAATGGTAGACTGCATCTTTGCATCTTCGTGTCACTGTGCTTCCATTGACAACGAATGGTAGACTGCATCTTTGCATCTTCGTGTCGCTGTGCATCCATTGACAACGAATGGTAGACTGCATCTTTGCATCTTCGTGTCGCTGTGCATCCATTGACAACGAATGGTAGACTGTATCTTTGCATCTTCATGTCGCTGTGCTTCCATTGACAACGAATGGTAGACAGCATCTTTGCATCTTCATGTCGCTGTGCATCCATTGACAACGAATGGTAGACTGCATCTTTGCATCTTCGTGTCGCTGTGCATCCATTGACAATGAATGGTAGACTGTATCTTTGCATCTGCCCGTGTGTACGCAGCATCAGAAGTACTCAGATTTTCTTTTTGTTTTTACGTAAAGAGGCACTGTGTGACTTTCCTCTTCTACCCCAGATTTGAACCCGGTTTCCTGCACACACACACACACGCTGACATTTTTTTATTTTTTAACCATTGAGCTAATAGTGCCTGCCTTCTTGCTCAGGGGATAAATGTAATCTTGACCATCAAGTCAGAATTCGTGTCAGATCCTGTGTCTAGGTGAGACACGACCTTTGACACGATCTAAATGTCTCCATAGAAGAGCAGGGAGACCAAATACAACCACCCTGACTGTATACGTCATATTATTCTCTACCATACTGTAGGCCTACTGTCAGTTACAACGTACCGTACTTGAGTACATGTACTTAGTACATGAGTAAGTTAGTTTTCACCACTAGAGAGAGAGAGAGAGAGGCGGGGGGGGGGCGGGGGGAGAAAGGGAGAGAGACTGCAGGGGTATTCATTATCAGCCATTGTGAAGGAGCTAGGTGGGATAATTGGCCTCCTAAGCTCAATGCACAGCATGCATATTTAATAAGCACACTACTGTATATATATATATATATATATATATATATATATATATATGCATGCATATGTGTTTTTACACGCAACAAACAGCAGTGGCTCTCAAACTGGTTATTAATTTGTTAACATGTTAAGTTTATTTGGAGGATAATCAACTTGAGATCTCATTTTCGAGGGAGGGGGTCCTCAGTTTTCATGTCAAGCACCCCCAAATGATATGTACTTGAATCCCAAAATGATATGTACTTGAATCCCAAAATGATATGTATTTGGACCCCCAAATCATATGTATTTGGACCCCCAAATCATATGTATTTGGACCCACAAATGATATGTATTTGAACCCCCAAATCATATGTATTTGGACCCCCAAATCATACTGTATGTATTTGGAAAATATGTTGTTCCAGGGACCCCCCCAGAAGCAAAGAAACGTTCTCTCTGAAAGAATATATATTCAAACATTTGCACCACATTAGCACATTTAAAAAATAAATAGCAGATCTACAACGACCTTGTACGACCTGCTATTTTTCAATAGCTAAAGTATTTCATAATGTTTAAAACACCAAAAAGGGGTTCCCGTCCTGAATATAGGTGAAACTTCTTCCATTTCTCTGTTGTAAATGAATGCCCTATACTTGGCCGTGCAGCGGTGTGACACACACAAGCAGGAGAGATTAAGCGGACCCACATCAGGCTCAGAACGAGTCAGAGCTTGCGGATGTCATCATGTGCAACGGTGTGCTTGTTACGATACAAATCGTGACATGAAGGAGAAAAAAAAATGTCATTCATCTCCGTCCTATGTTGCTGTCCTCACATGTATAGTCGTGCGTGCGTGCGTGCGTGCGTGCGTGCGTGCGTGCGTGCGTGCGAGCGGGGACTGGGGAAAGTGAAGTAATAGCAAGGAGAGGGTGAGAGGGAGGGAGGTTAGAGACCCATTTCTATTCCATTTCCTCCGCAGTGAAAGAGGAGGCAAGATGGACACTCCATATCTCCACAGCACTGCTGCCTGTCTGCTGCTACAGCCACACAGCACCGCCACACAACTCATCTAAATGGAAAACACATTGTCTTCATTATTTTTTTTGCGAAAAGGGAACCGAAAGAAACGGCGAGCGTTGTCATGGTAACAGCCATCGTCGGAGCAAAGCGGGCGGGCGGCCCAGGGCTGGTTGTATAGGGCCAGAGGAATGGAGAGAGAGAGGGGTGGGGGGGGGATACAGAGATTCAGAGAGAGAGAGAGAGAGAGAGGACGGCGACCGGAGAGAGAGGGAAAAAGGAGAGAGAGAGAGAGAGAGAGAGAGAGAGAGAGAGAGAGGGAAAAAGGAGAGAGAGAGAGAGAGAGAGAGAGAGAGAGAGAGAGGGAAAAAGGAGAGAGAGAGAGAGAGAGAGAGAGAGAGAGGGAAAAAGGAGAGAGAGAGAGAGGGAAAAAGGAGAGAGAGAGGGAGAGAGAGAGAGAGAGCTCAAGGTGCAGGAGATGAGAAAGGGAGTGAGAGAGGACAGATAGAGAGACACAGACAGAGCAGAGCAGTACAGGGAGTGCCTCTGCTTCACTTTGCAAATGGCCAGTTGGTGGCAGTGAGACAGACAAACAGACAGCTAGCAGACAGACAGCTCACAGACAGACAGCTAGCAGACAGACAGGCATCTAGCAGATATATACAGCTAGCAGATAGACAGCTAGCAGACAGACAGCTATCAGATAGACAGACAGACAGCTAGGTGATAGACAGACAGCTCGCAGACAGACAGCTAGCAGATAGACAGCTAGCAGACAGACAGACAGCTAGCAGACAGACAGACAGCTCACAGACAGACAGCTAGCAGATAGACAGCTAGCAGACAGACAGCTAGGAGATAGACAGACAGCTCGCAGACAGACAGCTAGCAGATAGACAGACAGCTAGCAGATAGATAGACAGACAGCTCGCAGACAGACAGCTAGCAGATAGACAGCTAGCAGACAGACAGCTAGCAGACTGACAGACAGCTCGCAGACAGACAGCTCACAGACAGACAGCTAGCAGACAGACAGCTAGCAGACAGACAGACATGTCAGCTAGCAGACAGACAGCTAGCAGACAGACAGCTAGCAGACAGACAGACAGACATGTCAGCTAGCAGACAGACAGCTATAGCAGACAGACACTGAGCTCAACAGACCCTTCCTTATTCAAGGGGCACAAGATGCTACATTTAACCCATTGAGACCTGAATGCCTTCTAATCTAACTGGGTGGAAGTTCTCACACTTTCAAGAACCCCCCCCCCCCACCACCACCACAACCCCCCACCAAAAAAAAAGGTCTAATCTCTCTCCAAAGACCTTTGAAAAATGATGGAAGGCGTGATTTTGGACAAAATCTCGAAAGTGTCAGAACTACTGATTTAGAAGGCATTTGTTGTAGTCTGCCCTCGTGCACTTTTAAAAAGCACTCCGGTACAAATTTGACCGAGCAAACTTTCACTCATGAGTGATAGTTGACCAGGATAGTGCCTGTACTTTAGTACTCATGAGTGATAGTTGACCAGCATAGTGCCTGTACTTTAGTACTCATGAGTGATAGTTGACCAGCATAGTGCCTGTACTTTAGTACTCATGAGTGATAGTTGACCAGCATAGTGCCTGTACTTTAGTACTTATGAGTGATAGTTGACCAGCATAGTGCCTGTACTTTAGTACTCATGAGTGATAGTTGACCAGCATAGTGCCTGTACTTTAGTACTCATGAGTGATAGTTGACCAGCATAGTGCCTGTACTTTAGTACTCATGAGTGATAGTTGACCAGCATAGTGCCTGTACTTTAGTACTTATGAGTGATAGTTGACCAGCATAGTGCCTGTACTTTAGTACTCATGAGTGATAGTTGACCAGCATAGTGCCTGTACTTTAGTACTCATGAGTGATAGTTGACCAGCATAGTGCCTGTACTTTAGTACTCATGAGTGATAGTTGACCAGCATAGTGCCTGTACTTTAGTACTTATGAGTGATAGTTGACCAGCATAGTGCCTGTACTTTAGTACTCATGAGTGATAGTTGACCAGGATAGTGCCTGTACTTTAGTACTCATGAGTGATAGTTGACCAGGATAGTGCCTGTACTTTAGTACTCATGAGTGATAGTTGACCAGGATAGTGCCTGTACTTTAGTACTCATGAGTGATAGTTGACCAGGATAGTGCCTGTACTTTAGTACTCATGAGTGATAGTTGACCAGCATAGTGTCTGTACTTTAGTACTCATGAGTGATAGTTGACCAGCATAGTGCCTGTACTTTAGTACTCATGAGTGATAGTTGACCAGCATAGTGTCTGTACTTTAGTACTCATGAGTGATAGATGACCAGGATAGTGCCTGTACTTTAGTACTCATGAGTGATAGTTGACCAGCATAGTGTCTGTACTTTAGTACTCATGAGTGATAGTTGACCAGGATAGTGCCTGTACTTTAGTACTCATGAGTGATAGTTGACCAGCATAGTGCCTGTACTTTAGTACTCATGAGTGATAGTTGACCAGGAGAGTGCCTGTACTTTAGTACTCATGAGTGATAGTTGACCAGCGTAGTGCCTGTACTTTAGTACTCATGAGTGATAGTTGACCAGCATAGTGCCTGTACTTTAGTACTTATGAGTGATAGTTGACCAGGATAGTGCCTGTACTTTAGTACTCATGAGTGATAGTTGACCAGCATAGTGCCTGTACTTTAGTACTCATGAGTGATAGTTGACCAGGATAGTGCCTGTACTTTAGTACTCATGAGTGATAGTTGACCAGCGTAGTGCCTGTACTTGTCTTTGACTCAAGGGTACTCTGTCCACTTCTGGCCCAATGTAATGGCCAACAACACCCTGGCTGGCTGCTGAACATCTTTATTAGCTGCTCCCAGAGCCATAGAGAGTAGAGACAGACTCAGTTACGCAAACTCCGTTCACTTCATGGGGCCAGTCCAATGGCGGCTCTTCTACACAGACTTCTATTGGTTTGTCCCTATTTGAAGGCTTCAAATATAGGGAAAAAACGGAAGTTTACGGAATGCATTGGAGTCTATGGGCTCGCGCGAGTACATGAAGCAGGTGACCGTGCTGTTTTCTGCCCCCTCAATATCGCAACTTCTTCTATTAGATGGCTCTGGCTGGTCCCTATAAAGGCAGCATGCAGCAAGTCCAACAGCACAATGGCCTTCATCAAATATTTACCCCCTCCTCTCCTCTCCCCTCTCCTCTCCCTGCGCCTCCTCCCCTCCCCTCGAAACTACAAGCGCACCCCGCCAAGGCCGACATGAAATAAAGCCAAGTGCCAAAGCACAGATATCTAATCCAGTCCAATCCTTCTCCTTGTCAACTTCATTCTCCAACCCCACCCCCCTTCTCTGACGGCGGCTGGTGGATTCTCATGACGTTCCCTGTCAGTTTAGCATCAACGGGAGGATTAGCGCCGTAGCCGAAGAGAGTGAACAAGAGAGAGAGAGAGAGAGAGAGAGAGAGGGGTGGTGTAGGAAACTAGCTCATTGTTTATTTACACGTTGTTCCGTTGGTACTTGGCTTGCGTTGCCGCCGGTGGCCCCGACGACGTTTGATGGCCGCCTTGACGCGACGTGGTTTTGACAGGCGGCAGGCGATTAACCAAATTCACAGTAATTGCTGGAGTTTTGTTCACCACTCACCATGCAGACTCACCCCTTCTTAAAAGAAGAAAAACAAAAAAAAACAATAATTATCTTCAACATTTCCCGTGGTAGGGATATATCTTCTGTCAGGTGGAAACCTCTCATCTCCACAATCCAATTTGTGTGTGTTTTCCTCCTAAATCAAACCCTACTCGATCTACAGACTACAGTCACACAAAAGCATCAAAAGTAGCAGATCTGGAAGCTCCAAACGTGGCGCGAGTTAGAGCTAGAGTTTTGGACATAATGGTGTTTCCATCTGGCATATACTGTGTGTGCATATAAAAGTGCAACATTTATTTAATTAATCTAAAAAAATATATATTATAATCGCTAAGGAAATGATGGATAGTTTCCAACCCCCTGCAATTGTGTTATCCTTATCCCCAGGAGAGGATTGATTACTTGATTGATTGATTGATTGATTGATATGTTTATTGACAATGTTTTATATGTACAGAACATACATCACCATCAAAAGGATGAATGCAAAAAAGCCAGGTCTGAGATGTAGTGGGATAGAAGTAGTTTATACATTTGAAAACTTGAGATGGCACATCCTGCATAATGAGTACTTTTTACCTTTGTAGTACTTTAAGTACATTTTGATGCCAATACTTTCGTACTTTTACTCAAGTACATTGTGAATTCCGGACTTTCACTTGTAACGGAACTAGAATTTCGCGGGCCTTCGGCCCGCTCATCCCAGAGTTGCGTTGGCCCGCGTTGCGATACAGAAGTCCACAGATACAGAAGTGCACAGTGACACGCGTTGTATGCAGCTGTTTTGTGTTGCAGCGCGCGTGTAGTGTTGTTATCCATATATGCGCCTCGGTTCGTCCCGTTTGTTCCACGCCAGGTGTCGACGCAGTCGTTGGCGCAAATTTCTTATTATTTTAACTGTGTATGTAATTGCGGCTAGTAGCACACATTTTTTTGTAGGAGCACGATGAAAAGTTATGAAATAATGTGTTTGAGGGCCCTCCTATATACAGCTTTAGTCCCCACACGTCTCAATATTTGCCATTGACAAAGAACAGAGAAATTAGGTCGAAATGCCGCTAAATATGACGTAAATTAAAATGTATTATATATATATGTTTTTTTAATTGAATGTAAATACTTTACTTATAAAAAAACCTGGCAACCCGCACCCCGCGGTCATTTTCCGCTAACCGGAGCGGTGCTCCCTAGCCTGCTGGAGGGGTTCACATCATCCCATGCAGCCTCGAGAGGAAAAAGAAGGCAAATAAATGCAGCCTTGAGGCTACCTCCCAATGTGGTGTTGTGGAGCTTGATCACCTCCTCGTCCTCCTTTTCTCCCCAAATTGTCAATGCCACTTTTTTTTTTAGGAGCACGATGAAAAGTTATGAACTAATGTGTTTGAGGGCCCTCCTATATACAGCTTTAGTCCCCACACGTCTCAATATTTGCCATTGACAAAGAACAGAGAAATTAGGTCGAAATGCCGCTAAATATGACGTAAATTAAAATGTATTATATAGATATGTTTTTTTAATTGAATGTAAATACTTTACTTATAAAAAAACCTGGCAACCCGCACCCCGCGGTCATTTTCCGCTAACCGGAGCGGTGCTCCCTAGCCTGCTGGAGGGGTTCACATCATCCCATGCAGCCTCGAGAGGAAAAAGAAGGCAAATAAATGCAGCCTTGAGGCTACCTACCAATGTGGTGTTGTGGAGCTTGATCACCTCCTCGTCCTCCTGTTCTCCCCAAATTGGCAATGCCAATAAATGCAAAAGTTGCCTAGTGTGAATACTTCCACAGCCTAAGTAGTAAAGGAGAAACTATCAGTCTTCTCCGAAGTCGGTCAATGTTTGTCAACTCAGCACGTGTTGACAACGCATATTAGTAAACAGAAGCCGTATGTGTGTCACACCAAAAGTGGTGACCTATAGAATCCTGTACATAGAAGCAGCACGCAATCGTCTCCCTCCCTGTGTGGGTCACGTGGTGGGCTCTGAGCAAATGGGAGAGAGAATGTAGTGTTGCCAGGTCCGCGTATTGTAAGCGAGTGGTAGTGTGTGTAAGTAGCGTGTTGAATGGCATTTTTTCTGTGCTTGTTTTCATAGACGTGGCAACAAATTAGGCGGGGGTGTCGGTGCTTGTGGCGTGTTTGTGTTTATTATTGCTATTGATATTGTTTGCGAGTGTGGACGGGAGCCGGCTGTAGTGGCAGTGCGATGACAATTTTAACGCGGCTGGTGTCGATTGTGGCCGTGCGGCGCGACATGAGGAGATAGGGAACCAACGACGCGGAGGGTAAGTGTGTGACGTGTTAGTGTGTTGTTGCAGTGTGTGTTGCAGCGTGTTGCAGCGTGTCAGTGACGTAGTAGCTGGTGCCTTTTGTTCCTGTGCGTGCTTTTGGGCACATGTTTTCAATTGTAATATAGGATAGTTGAATATACTGTATTAGAATATATTGCAGTATTGATACTTTTACTTAAGTACAAATTGTGAGTGCTTTTCTCCACCACTAGCAGACAGTCACAGTGCATATACTGTTAAATGCAGAGTCCCAGTGAGTCGCGGACTGAAAACGCAATGTCCCCCTCATGATTTCATGTGGAAAATTGACACATGTTCTGGTGTATATTCCTGCCAGAGTGAAATTCGGCTCATTCCGATGCAAAAGCTCCCAACGTTTACGAGTCCGCCAGCGCCTTATAGATTCCGACACGGACGTATATAACTCCAACGTGTTTTATTACACCGCGTCTCTGTTTCCTTGTTAAACGGCCTATAGCAAGACGTCTGGCTTGTTCATAATATGCATCGATTATGCTGCTCACCATCATAGAAGTCAATATTTTTCATGCCGTGCAACTGTACAACTGCTATTTTTTTTTAAATCATTGAGAAAGTGTGAGAATTACTGGTTTAGAAGGCATTTGTAAAATCGGATTCAGGTCTTAATGGGTTAATAATATTGTTAAAAAAAAAGAAAAGAAAAAAAGATGCCATGGCATTTTACTTTAATATTGTTTTATATGAATGTTATAATATCAATTCAGTCGTAGTGTTTTACCAATAATTTTGGTTGTGGTACAGAGCAGTGGTTCCCAAACTTTCTCATGTCAAAGACCTCCAAATTGACACTAATTAGCCCGCGTACCCCCCATTTGAAATGACATGCCAGGGACCCCCATAAGAGAAGATTTTTACAGCTCTAGCGGTGATTCTCAACCCGTTTAATTTCAAGGACCCCCAGTTTGACATGCATTAGTCTACGGACCCTCATTGAATGGCATTTCTATCTCTGGGACCCCCAATTTATACTGTATATTGTAAAATCAATGTTAATTTAACTCTGAGAGTGTAACAAATGGAATGAAAAAATAGCAGTCCATAGTTTGGAACCATTTTGGTTCCAAACTATCATTTAGCTGGGGGACCCCCTGGAACTCCTTCAAGGACCCCTGGGGGTCCCCGGACCCCACTTTGGGAACCACTGGTATAGAGGGTGTGCTGTGAGTGTGTGCGTGCGTGCGTGTGTGTGCGCGCATGCGTGCGTATGCGTGCGCGTGCGTGCGTGTGTGTGGGAGTGAAATCCCCCCCAAAAAGAACAAAGCCTGCTGTGTAAATGAAACAGGCTGCATGATGATGCAACAGAAGCAGCAGTGCGTTCTGTGGGTTGCCATACAGGGACCATAATAATATCAGCCGTAGTACAGGTGCTATTTGGCACAGCGGGTATGCTAGGCCTCGCGCCGCAAAGCTAATGTGCTTCACTGCGTGCTCTCGTGTGAGAGTGACACTTATACACTTAGTGCTACAACACACTGTAGCGCAGCACGCGCGGTGTGTGTGTACGTGTGTGTGTGTGTGTGTGCGTGTGTTACTATACTTGTGAGGGCCAAGTGTCCCCACATGTGTTGTAGAAAGTAGACACTGTGAGAATAATTTTGTTTGTTTTTTAGAGTTCTTCAGCTTTT
>NC_136791.1:23046247-23228747 GCF_951216825.1 Electrona antarctica | reverse complement strand
AAGTAAAATAATTAGAGTACTTTTTCCGCCACTGGAAATTTTGTCCTGGCCATGTCTATTAATCAAATTACTACACAGGCAGGTGTACACACACACACACACACATACACACGCACACGCACGCATGCATGCATGCACGCACACACACACACACACACACACACACACACACACACACACACACTGAACGCTGTGAAACACACCTGCAACACAACACATCAAAGCAGGCTAATTACAACCGCAGGTGTTTTATCGCCACATTTTCATCTTTGAATTGAAAAGACGTTTTGTCCTCGTCTCACACCCTCGTCTCGCACTGAATGGTGCCCGAACCACCATTCACTGAACCATTTGTACTTTACTGTCTTTTCTTTTACACCGTGATGCGACGCATTGTGAGCTTGTAGATCCGCTATTTTCAAAAGATTTTGTTTGTATCCATTTTGAACTTGTAAAACGGGACATTCTGAACAATGAGTATAGGCTACTTGGCATTTTAAGTACATTTTGATATCAATACTATTCTTGTAACAGAGCATTTCTGCTTTGCAGACAGTATTGATACTTTTAAACTTCACCCTTTTTGCAAAAAAATATTTTATTAATGACGTTTAGAAGATTTAGAACACTTTCCTGGGGGTCTTTATGTGTGTAATATGTGGTTTTAGATATTTTAGATTTTAGCAGTGAGCCCAGTGTCTCTGATGTCATGGACACTGGGCTCACTTACTTCCTGGACTACAATTGCCATAATGCTTCGGTGCACTGCTCCTTCTTGTGGATAGGGTAGGGCTATCTTGTAGTCCAGGAAGTAAGTGAGCCCAGTGTCCATGACATCAGAGATAGAGACACTGGGCTCACTGCTAAAATATAAAATATCTAAAACCACATATTAACACATAAAGACCCCCAGGTAAGTGTTCTAAATCTTCTAAACGTCATTAGCATATCTTTTTTTGCAAAAAGGGTCAAGTGTCCCTTTCAAGGTATATTCAGTGATTTCACTTAACGGTAATTCAAATATCACTTATTTTTTTGTTTTGTTGTGATAATCCTCCCAGTGTGCTGACCATATAAGGAGTTCCTCCCTGTCCCCATGCAGTTCACCCCTGGGGTCAAAAAACCTTTTTGTTTTTGGCTAGGTGGCCCAGCCTTCTATCCAATCAGGATAGAGAGGGGCCTTCCGTCAATCATGATCGAGCCGGGGCGGGCCTTGGTGTGCATGCTGTTGGCCTGTTGCGTGTCGTCGTCGTCCCCCCCCCCCCCACTGTAGAGTGTGTGCATGTGCACATCTTGTTACTGGGGTGGACCGGGGGTTTTTCCAAATCACCCAAATCACTGAATGCTCCTTTAATGTGGATACAGAACCGTACAATGGGGACCCCCCGCTGAGCAGCCTCTTAGCACGGCTGTTTCTCATCAGATAAAAGTCTTTAATCAAGTCTTAGGGAAACAAAATGCACGCTTGAATTCTTATCAGGAGAATTACAGAAGCAGTGCAAGAAAAATGAAGAAGATAAAAAAACATTTCTGTATACTTGCCAAATAAATTGTGTCATCATCATTAAATTAGCTCAGTTGGTTATGTTTAATGGAATTCTCAATTGAATGTGGTTATCTGTATTCCAGGTTTTTAGCAATGTGAGTGTTTCTTTTCTTTTTTTTCTTTTTTCTCTTCAAGGCTGACTCTGATTTTTCAGAGAACATTTCTCTGAATAGATAGCAGCCCACAAGGTTCCTGATATGATATCAAGTTGGGTTTGGCAGGATTTAGCTATATGACAAGGCTTCTTTGACTATGCATGCACCTCCTGGTACCACAGCACCTCAAAGGCCCTTAAAACTAGGCTCCAGACTTCCCAAAACAAACTGGTCTGGCTCCTACTTGGCCTCACCCCCCGAACCCACCTCACCCCTGCCCACTTTGACAGACTGGCATGGCTTAGGGTCGACGACAGAGTACAGCATCTTGCTTGCAATGGGTCTGGTCCACAAGATTCGATACTCCACCAAGATACCCATGTACCTGTCTAGATACTTACTATTGACGTAAAGAATCAAAAAAGCCCCCACTACCCTTGACAAAATTGTTTTATTCCCTATAATCAGGGGCTTAATGTAGCATAATGTAGCAACGTTTGGCTAGTTTGGCTAACGACCGATGTAATCTACCTAAAACCGGCCGAAATCCTCACATGCACGCTCTCGCACGCACACGCGCAGTCTTTATGTGCACTGCATAGCTGCGTAAAATGCGATATTCGGGGCTTGATTAGAGCTTAATTTGACTTGGATATTAAAATAAACGATGATCGTATAGCGTCCCGGACAGATGACTGTGTAACAGAAAGATAGCGGATGTTGTTGTCCGTTTAACCGGAAATGACATCGCCAGATTCGCTCTTTTCGGTCAAAATCGGCATAATGGTTAGTTACCGCCACCATCAGTTACCGCCACCATCAGGACTGGGTCTCTAATACTATAGGATTGCCGCGTGAAAATGAGATATAGTGTGTATATCACAGATTTTGCTATTGGCATTAAAATGATGAATAGTGCAGGTAGAAGGCACAACGCACAATCCACTGTTAATTAGGGTGGCCATAGGTGTAGGGCAACGGAAATGGTGTACATTTTATTTAAGTTTAAGTTTAAGTTTTAGCTGGAAACGCTGGCTCTGAAGTTTCTGAACCAATCAGAGCGTCGCATCCCTCCAGGCTATGGGGTCTCAAAGTCTGTGACTTCCTGCACGTGAATTTCGTTTGTAAACAAACTGACAGGGAGACATTGGGAAAAGCCAGCGGTTTATTTCTAACCTGTACACAACCTATATACATATTTTAGCGTGATGATTAAGTTTAAAACAAGTAATACACTGTCTGGATGTCATCTTGAATGAGAATAAAAACGGAGTAGTTCTTTAATCAAACCAGCTGTGGAGGAGGACAAGAAGCATGGGAAACAAACTGGTGAGCTTCATTTTGATTGGCTTTTATCGATGTGTATCTCTACACGTCATCACGCAGCACGTTTTCGTTTTCAGGAAGTAATTCAAAAAATATTTTTATGGACTTTTGATATAAAAACACCATTTTGGCATCCATTGTTAGGTATGCCCATATGATGACCACAGATATGGTCTAAAAGTGTGAAAAACGTGTTTTTCATTTCACACAACAGGGTTATGTCATTATTTTTATTAAATGATTAAATGATACATTTTCTTTATTAAATTACACAAAAAGAACCTCATTTTGGTCCAAAATCTTCTAACTTAATTACTTACTTACTTACTTACTTACTTACTTACTTACTTACTTACTTACTTACTTACTTACTTATTTATGTATTTATTCATTTTCAAAAACAGAATATCAGCTCACAAGCTCTACAAGATTTACAAGCTTGCGAGCGAGTACAACAGATCGGCAATTCACCACGTCCTCAGTAATGTTCATGATAAAATGCCACAATTTGTTTCTACTCTAGTCTGTGTCAAATAGGAGGGCTGTGGGCAGTTCAGAAACCCGTCCACCAGTGACATCATCGATGGGGAGTCCAAGCAAATAGAAACTGAAGGCTTTCGATTCCTGAAAAGTTGCAATGCAAAAATGGAAGCCATCGTTCTCACGATAATACAAATCTAAATATAGCCTATTTAAAAAAAAAAACTTGTTTAAAAATAAATCTGCCAAACGACTGGTGGACGGGTTTCTGAAGTGTCCACAGCCCTCCTATGAGACAGACTGGTTTCTGAAGTGTCCACAGCCCTCCTATGAGACACAGACTGGTTTCTGAAGTGTCCACAGCCCTCCTATGAGACACAGACTGGTTTCTGAAGTGTCCACAGCCCTCCTATGAGACACAGACTGGTTTCTGAAGTGTCCACAGCCCTCCTATGAGACACAGACTGCAAGGTTACTTGCAGTAAATGAATTGCAGTGTAGTAGTAAAAACTACATGATGTGCCTCTGAAATGTATTGGCTGGAGGAGAATAAGTACAATTGTATCAAGCATAACAAGAAAATGGAAATACTCCAGTAAAGTAAAACTACCTCAAAATGTGACTTTTGTTGTAGTTGTAAAAGCTTCTCCTTCTGACTCCCATAAAAGAAGGACGTGCAGTCTGAGCTGTCACTGTTTCACCTGATAGCTCTGTCTGCCTCTCCACAGCCCCCAGACGCACACACACACACACACACACACACACACACACACACACACACACACACACACACACACACACACAGACACAGACTTCTTCGTGCACAGCGAGCGACGGATCGCAGCGTTGTGCGAGACACGTCAGTGTAGTGACATTTTTAGTAGTATTTTTAGCAGCAGATTCCTACAGCGAGCAAACCCTTTTTATTCCTATACGCACCATTCAGCTGTGTGTGTGTGTGTGTGTGTGTGTGTGTGTGTGTGTGTGTGTGTGTGTGTGTGTGTGTGTGTGTGTGTGTGTGTGTGTGTGTGTGTGTGTGTGTGTGTGTGTGTGTGTGTGTGTGTGTGTGTGTGTGTGTGAATATAATGCATTGTTTGTAAAGCACTTGCTATACAGTCTACAAATGCACCATTTACCATTTTATTTTAACAGCCATAACATGGCCCTCGTGTGCGTGCGTGCGTGCGTGCGTGCGTGCGTGCGTGTGTGCGTGCGTGCGTGCGTGCGTGCGTGCGTGCGTGCATGCGAGCGTGACCTACAAGTGATATCACAATGTTCAAAGCAGTATAGGGGACACGGTGAACTGGTTTTGTTTCTCTTAAAAGAACAAACAAAACAAAAAAAACATGTATAAACAAGCTCAGGATATGAAAGTCCCACTGACCCGCCAACCATCGCATTTTATTACGAGACTAAAATACGGGGGCCTGAATTATGTGTCCTCGGAGGGGGATTATAATGCCGAAAAACGGGAGTTTATGAGGAGAAACTGTTAAATCCCTGTTGAATCTAAACCTGTGGTTGGGCTGCCTGCCGTTTAAAAAAAAATAAAGATTGACACGGACATGATTTGACTGACTGTCAGAAAGATGTCAGTCTTGTCAGATGCCGGAGTGGGTCGGTAAGTGAAACAGATTCACTTAACTTCGTCCCGGGAAATGCTTTTTCCTCGTGTTTCTTTGCTTCTTCTGTGTGAGTGTGCAGGTTCTTTGCCAGACAGACAGACGAGGCTCCAGAGAGGCTCTTGACAGGCTGCTCTCGCTGAAAGAATCCTAGAACGCTATTAGAAGCGCCACGTCTTTGAAGTCCCACTTTTAGTACGACGTCGACGCCTCACGTCGTCCCCGTCGGCCGATAAACCTCGTATCTCCATTTTTTTTGCGGGGGTAAATTCATGCTCAGTGGTGGAAGAAGTTTCTCCCATTTCTTTTAGTAAAAGTATCAATACTGCAACATACTGTAGAAACATTATATTGGAAGTTATTATATATACAGGTATAGGGATGGTTAATGTACGTTTTAGTTATTAGTTCCTTGTAACTAAAGTTTTCAAAGACTTACAGTGGAGTAAAAAAGTACAATATTTGCCTCTGAGATGTATTGAAATTTGGAAATACTTCAGTAAAGTAAAAAGTACAGAACTTGAGTAAATGTACTTTCCACCACTGATTAATGCCATACTTCATTATTCTATAGTGTCACACAAAAAGATAAAATTGCTGCAAGATCTGCAATTTTTGCAGGCTCTTTTTCCCATTGTCTGAAAAGTAACGAGTTAATTGGACATACAAGGTTTCCTCGGCGACAGCGAGGATAAGATCTCTGTTTTGCTACTAATAGCCTCTGTGGCAGAGGTGTGTGTGTGTGTGTGTGTGTGTGTGTGTGTGTGTGTGTGTGTGTGTGTGTGTGTGTGTGTGTGTGTGTGTGTGTGTGTGTGTGTGTGTGTGTGTGTGTGTGTGTGTGTGTGTGTGTGTGTGTGTGTGTGTGTGTGTGTGTGTCTGTGCGCACATGCCTAAGAGGCACCCACTTTGACCTTGTTAAAGGTAAATGTGTTTTTTGGAGTCAAGAGGAAAAGCAGGACACTTATCATCTGTTGGCACTTTGCAGATGAAGCAAAGACGTTTTCCACCTTTAATAAGGATCTAACTCCTCATCTCTCCTCCCGAGCTCTGTTGTTTATCTTTCACTTAGCGTCCATCTTTATTTCACTTGGTGTGAGATTCTGTTTGACGCCTGCATGGACACAAACGCATAAATGGATAAAATCTTTGAGGACCAATGCAACAGAGTACCATAGTAGTACAATAGTTTACCTAGTTTATTTTCAATACTTTTACTCTACTCCACGACATCTCAGTAGAAAATGTTGTACTTTTAATCCACTACAATTATTGTCTCCACCAGGCCGAAGGCATGGGGAGAGAGTATGTTTTGCACTCCGTCCGTCCGTGCGTGCGTGCGTGCGTGCGTGCGTGCGTGCGTGCGTGCGTGCGTGCGTGCGTGCGTGCGTGCGTGCGTGCGTGCGTGCGTGCGAAGGATGTCAGAACAGGCCAGCTCCATATATGGACACTGGACAGGGGCCCTGTCCAGAGCCCGCGCAGAGGCCTTTCTGGACAACCGTGGGAGCAACCTACTGTACTTGTCACCGGGCACTGCACTCCCTGTGGTGGTGTGGAAAGCGTGTGTCATATTTGAAGTCGGTGAGGCGAACGGTTCTCGAGTTATACAGACACACAGAGACTTGGCACATTTATAGTTACTAGAGAGGTGCCCGTGGGACCTCTACGGCGGTGCCCGTTGGGCACTGGCCTACTTGGAACGATGCAAGTTGGAAATGAATGCCCCACCCAGATATTATGTCTCTGTCCCTTTTATGGCCAACGTCAGAATGATGTCAGATTTCTGTATGTGTCTCTGTGTCCCTTTATTCCTATTTACTGTATATGGAGTTCTGTGTCAGCTATGCCCAAATATGGAGTGTTGTGCATGAGGTCAGAACAGGCCAGCTCCATATAGATATATGGACCCTGGGGGCAGGGGCCCGGTCCAGAGCCCGGGCAAAGGCCTTTTTTTCTGCACTCCCTGTGGTGATGTGGAACGCGTGTGTCGAATTTGAAAAACATACATGAACCACTTCAGCCCCTTATATTTACTTCAGCTATTTGAAAATAGCTCGCTGTGTGACACACTGTGAAAACGTCTGAAATGGTAAATTCCACATACAGTAATGAGTTGCTTAAAATACCATAACGTATTCAAGTTGGTAAATGTCGAATACAGGACTTTTACTTGAGTATTTCTATACGTATGATGATAATAAAATAAAAATAAAACTGTGTACTTTTTTCCACCACTGGCATAAATTCCATATTAGGCATAACCTCGAGTCTGGATCACTGGCTTCTGCCTCCACATTAAGCGCTGTGTGTGTGTGTGTGTGTGTGTGTGTGTGTGTGTGTGTGTGTGTGTGTGTGTGTGTGTGTGTGTGTGTGTGTGTGTGTGTGTGTGTGTGTGTGTGTGTGTGTGTGTGTGTGTGTGTGTGTGTGTGTGTGTGTGTGTGTGTGTGTGTGTGTGTGTGTGTGTGTGTGTGCTCGCGCGCGCGTTATGTCTGCATTAAAGGTCGGCAGCGTAAACTGGCAGCTCAATATCGCTGCTTCTCAGCGGCTCAAAAGATCAGCAGCGTTTAGACACGGACAGGATTAAGATAACTTCAGTGCTGTGCTTACTTGTTTTCTTAGCATCCATTATTCATCCAACCAGATGAATATTTCATAGTGCTGCTCGAGAAAGTAAAACGCTCCCTCATTGGCCCTTTTATAGATAAATAATATATATATATATATGTATATACAGTGTTGTATGACAGTGTTTCACAAACTTTTTAGCCTGTGACCCAAAAGTGAGAAGATGTTTGAACTCACATAGTTTGAATCTGCCCTTAAGAGCCACAGAGCTGTGGTTGAAGACGCAGGTCAAGACAGTGACGTGTCATCAAAGCACAGGTGTGAACGGCACTTCACTGCACTTGAAACGGCACACAAAGTTGTGCGCTCCATTGGGCACAAATGCATAATTTGCATAATTGTGGGCGTGGAATTCTCTCAAATGTAATAATAGATAGGATTAAAAATAACAAAAACAGCCGATGTGCAAGCTCGGAACAAGCTTGTGTGTCCGTCCGTCTGTCTGTGAACAGCTAATCTCCGGCACCGTTAACCCAGTCGATGCCAAATTTTGCACACACACTCCCTGGATGCCAACGATGAACCTCTGCCCCACCATTTCCGGAACGGCCTGTTATAGCGCCACCAGGAGGCCGACTTTTGAAAAACAATTTGTTTGATATTACTCCTCCAGATTCTGTCCAAAAATCCCGCAAATCGTTACACACTATCTCTATAGTCATGTGTTCAAGATGGATCTGTCCGATATTTCATATTCCATCCTAATTGCCTAAACGTTTCAAAGTTTGCAGGATTGGCCCTTTTGAAACAAAACGCCTCAAATCATGAACGCAGCGTGCAATTTACGTGAAGTCTTTCACAGACTTTCCTACTAGGCTGAGGAATATACCCCACCCTTTTCACATTGGCCTGTTATAACGCCACCAACAGGTGGATTTTTGCAAAACACATTTTTGGAAGAAAATGCCTCAAATCATCCAATTGCCATTAATGGTGTAAGAACAAATGGCACCCTTTTCACATTGGCCTCTTATAGCGCCATCAGGAGGCTACAACCTGACCTGGCCTGGTGGAGACCTGTGCCCCGAGGGGCACTTTTTTTTAGTTTTATTAAAAATTACTTTTTATTGAATTTTAATCAAACAACAAAACAAGACAATATACGTACAATACACACAAGGATAGATATCTGCCTCTCTTCTCTATTGATGATCATAATACATACGTACCTCAAACAGGTGCATCTGCTTCTACAGGTTAAACAGGTTTAACTGATTTTAAACAAAATCAGGTCTTATGGTAGAGACATGAGTAATCCATCTAAACCAGTTACCTGTGAAGACTTCATTCAACCTGACCTCTAAAGCTGAATGTAATTCTCTCCATAATAAGCTGCTATTTTTGACACTTTTGTGTGACGCTTTAGTAGTGTGATCAAGTAGGGAATTAATTTACGGAACAAAAAGAAGGGGAAAAAAAGTTAGTCAGCCCCGTCAGCAACGATACGTGAATACAGCCCCATGCTGTGAGTTTATTCTGTGCCTCTGAGAGAGTTAGGATTCCTGCTGAGATTTAAAACAAAATGATATGCCAAAATTAAAACACAAACGAGAGCCAGGATGCAGAGGACGCACACCGTATGTTCATCAGTGGTGGTGTGATTTTTTTTCCTTTTTTAAAAAATACTCAGTTAAAATTGCCAGTAGCAGTAGTACCCCATATAAAACTATACTGTACCATACTGATTTAGTATAGGACACACAGTCGCTGGCTCACCCACTCTGCCATGCTGTTATACTGGCACAGTGGCAGTATTTCATGAACCTGTCTGTCTGTCTGTCTGTCTGTCTGTCTGTCTGTCTGTCTGTCTGTCTGTCTGTCTGTCTGTCTGTCTATATTTTATACTTTAGCTATTGAAAAATAGCAGATATACAAGATATATATATATATATATGTATGGATGGATGTATATGCCCTATGAGCTTGTAGATGTTTATCGTGAAAATGTGTACAAATCATTTTAAGATATATTCTTTTACCACACAAGTTTTTAACTCACAACTTTGCTTCTGCGATAGGTCCCTGGAAAACCATATTTTCAGATTGGGGTTGGCGGCCAAATAGATTACTATAGATCATTTTTGGGGGTCCTTGACATGAAAAAGTTTTAGCACCGCTGATTTGTTTTTCAGAAAACTGTCAGGATTTAGAAGTATTTTTGTGGAATCTATTATTAAGTGACCCTCTGTCGTCCTCATTCAGGTGGTGAGCCGGGTGTCCGCTCAGCAGGGCTACGACCTGGACCTGGGCTACAGGCTGCTGGCGGTGTGCGCCGCCAACAGAGACAAGTTCACGCCCAAGTCCGCAGGTAAGACCACGGCGGTTCCCAACCTCATCTCCTGAAGAGTCGGGTGGGCCCATAACATATACTCCTGAAGAGTCCACGGCCCACCCAGTGGTTAAGAGGGGATGGGTGGGCCCATGACATATATATACTGTATATATATATCTCCTGAAGAGTCCACCCAGTGGTTAAGAGGGGACGGGTGGGCCCATCGTCGCTGTCAGGAAGAAACCTGTTATCCCAATGTTTGTTTGTTTGTTTATTTGTTTTGGGGGGGGGGGGGGATTAACACCCCTACCTGATCAAACTACAGCTTAGATAGATAGATGGATAGATACTTTATTTGTCCTTTCGTAAATGTGTTTTGTGCCAAGCAGTCATCAGGATACAATAAACACATACACAAACAAACAGATCACACGTACAGTACATTGACAATAAACGAAACAATGCTAACAAAAGGCTACCAGTCATAGTTCCAAGAGGCATCACATGCTATGCACGGAACTGAGATGGGGCCTGCTTGTTCATAAGTCCTATACTTATGGGAACAAGAAACAGCAAACGCTTCACAGAAAAGCATAACAATTTGAATGTAGCTGATCTGCAACTTTTAAATTTGAATCCTGAAAAGTAAAGATTTTGGACAAAATGAGGTTTCTTCCACCCGACAGAGACGATGCATATTTGTTATAAAGTTATATTATCATTAGAATGATGATGGTCTTTTGCCAATTTTTTGGGGACTCGCTTGCAGTACCCTCCCAGGTTGGGACAGAACCTGTCCTATGTGCTGCTGTTCACTGGTTTTACATCGATTGGTAACGGTCCTCATGACTTGTTCTATAGTAAAACAGGCAAACTTCAAAACAAAGTGAAGCGGTCGAAATCACACACTGTATTTTCTTTCTCATATTTCTCATCCGGGGGAAAATGCTGCATTCGTGACTAAATTCAGGGTTAGGGATTCACATATAAGTAAATTAATGTTATGATTTGGTGGCCAGACACTCTCATTATGTGTAGTGTTATGATGATCTTTCTTGGAACTGGACAGATATCTCATTATGTGTAGTGTTATGATGATCCTTCTTGGAACTGGACAGATATCTCATTATGCGTGTTATTATATGTATTTTTATGGATGTTAGGCGTAGAGTCGCTTTGGTCCTTGTGTAGCCGAGAGGCTCAAAGCCTCTGCCTGAAAAATAAAGACTGGCTCAGATGCAATTTCTCATATTTATTTGAGAACGCTGATGTGTTTCGGCAAACAGCCTTCTTCTTCAGAGCAGACTAAAAAGCTGACTAAAAAGCTGAGCACCCACTGCCTTAAACCAAGGGCAGTTTCCAGAAAAAGCGCACCTGTTTTTCTTTCTTTGATATCTCCCCTTTTTTCCTTTAGGCAAGTGGATAAGGTATTTGGCTCTAGTGTTAGTAGTAGTATTTATTAACAGTTTGCAGAATTACAGTACATTTCAAGCACAACTCAATACAAAAACTGTTAACTGTGAGTGGACAACACCATAAAGCATTTACACTTGTTTACAACAGGGTCCACCGTTTTCAATTCATCATAACATTTAGAGGCGTACAAATATACACTACGCCAAAAACAGGTAATCATCATGAAGGCTGTAAAAAAGGGGAAAAACAGTGAGGGGAAAAAGGAGTGGGTGGGGGATTCAGATTTTACGGGGGCCAGTTCCGAATTGCAGCCGTCCGTAGGTGCCCTTTGAGAGCGGTTTTGAAGGAGTCAAGGGATTCACATGTCTTAATGACAGTTGGTAGGGCGTTCCACATTTTTGTGGCATAGGAGCGAAATTAATTTAGTCCTTTGTTTGTGCCGAATCTGGGTTGCACATGGTTTGCCCGGGAGACCAGGGTTTGAGTCCCGGGCGGTACACTTCATGCAAGTTCAAAACTGTGGAAATTACGTACAGCAGACACGAGAGTCTCGTTGATTGATTGAATACTTTATTAGTCAGAAATGTAAACGGCATATTGTACAGTCAGACATTTAGGCTAAAAGCCAAGGAGTAGTGGCAACTTGTTTCTAATGAGTGTTGTGTATTACTTTAAAATGCCACAGACAACCACACATGAGTGTTGTGTGTATTCTTTTTTTAACCGATTTAGAAGGAGGCATCTGTGTCACCTTATAGCTTTTAACAACTTTAACCATTATTTTAAACTTTAGCTGTTGAAAAATAGCAGATCTACAAGCTCATAGCGCGGCACAGAGTGCTGCACTACGAGCTTGTCGATCTGTTATTTTTGAAAAATGAATGAATGAATATATATTATTTCAGAGCGAACATTTTTTAACTCAAATCTTTGCTTCTGGCGGTTCCCTGGAACAACATATTTTCAGATGAGGGTCCAGCAGCAGCCAAATACAGATAGTATTCACCACTGATATAGAAACATACAGTAGGCTTTTCAGAAAACTGTCAGGATTTAGAAGACATTTGTAGAATCTGGTCTCAGGTCTTGATAGGCTAAAACGCCACAGACAACCACACGTTCAGTATGTGAGAGTGTTGTGTATTATTTTAACACATTCAGGCCTGACGTCGAAATTAAAAAAAAAAGTTTTCTAAATCATGACAATTTTCTGAAATATTTGAGGCACATTTTAACGATTTTTCAAAAATAGCAGACCTACAAGTTCATAGCGCGCCACTCGGTGGCGCGCTATGGGCTTGTAGATCTGCTATTTTTCAATAGCTAAATTATAACATAATGTTTAAAACACCAAAAGGGGTTCCCGCCCAAAATAGGTTAAAATGCCACAGACAACCACACAGAGTGTTGTGTATTATTTTAAAATGCCACAGACAACCACACAGAGTGTTGTGAGGGAACAGATATTTTTAGTTGCCATTAAACATTCATGAGCCATTGAGACGAGCTGCACCGTTTGGCAGATCCACACAAAAACAGTCTACTCAACACTCTTTATACTTCTCCCTATAACACACACAGCAGTGGTGGGAAAACTACTCACACTTGTTTTTGTTCTTTTTACTAAAGTAACAGTATCAATACTGCAATGTAGAAGTAAAAGTCTGGAATTAAAAAGTTCCTTGAGTAAAAGTGCAAAATTATTGATATCAAAATGTACTTTTGCAATCAGATCTTATTTTAATTATGTTTGGGAGACAAGAAACACTTTCCTGGGGTTTCTATGTGGGTAATATAGTGTTTTTAGATATTTTAGTATTTCCAAGTGTCTATGATGTCATGGACACTTGGCTCACGTACTTCCTGGACTACATGTTGTCTCACAAAGACAGCCCTACCCCTATCTACAAGGAGGAGCAGTGCACCAAAGCATTATAGTAATTGTAGTCCAGGAAGGAAGTGAGCCCAGTGTCCATGAGATCATGGACACTGGGATCAGTGGAATACTAAAATATCTAAAAACACATATTACCCAAATAAAAACCCCCAGGAAAGTGTTTCTTGTCTCCCAAACATCATTAAAATTAGATCTGGTTGCAAAAGTGTCCCTTTAACGTACCAAAAGTAGCCTACTTATGGTGCAGAATGTCCACTTTCACAAGTTTTCAAATTCTTTTGAAAATAGCAGATCTACAAGATCACAATGCGTCGCATCAAGACGCATTGTGAGCTTGTAAATCGGCTATTTTCAAATTGCCGAAATATATAGGGCTGAAGTGGTTAATGTGGGAATCACAATTTACAAAGTAACTAGTAACTAAAGTTTGCAAATAATTGCAGTGGAGTAAAAGTAAAAGTATGGAAAAGTGGAAATTTGAATTCCTCAAAATTGTACTCTTGTCTTGAGTAAATGTACTTTACACAGTGGTGCAAAGTAACATCAGTAGTTCTGTACTTCAGTACAATATTCATGTACTTTTACTTTTACTTATGTAGTTGAGTGTTGAGTGTTGAGGTATTGCTACTTTTACTTATACGTAAAAGAGAAATGGAGTGCTTCTTACAACACGCGTGCGCACGCACGCACGCACGCACGCACGCACGCACGCACGCACGCACGCACGCACGCACGCACGCACGCACGCACACACACAGGTGCAGTAAATGCTATCCTCATACATTTTTTTCCCTATCAAATCCAATTTCCTCCGATCTATACGCGCTCAGTGCTGCTGGAACGGCCCGTTCTTCTCCTGCATTATTTGTCAAAGTGAAGTGTGTGTGTGTGTGTGTGTGTGTGTGTGTGTGTGTGGTGTGTGTGTGTGTGTGTGTGTGTGTGTGTGTGTGTGTGTGTGTGTGTGTGTGTGTGTGTGTGTGTGTGTGTGTGTGTGTGTGTGTGTGTGTGTGTGTGTGTGTCGGGGTGGGGGGGTATGGGTGTGTGTGTGCAGGGTAGATGGAGAGGTGTCGCTGATGCGTGCTGGATCACTCAGTCTTGGCTGAGAGGTACCTGAGTCACCTGACAAGACCGCAGGCAGGCAGGCAGGCAGATCTATAAGGGTCCATTTGGTTACCAACTCTCCATTTAGCTGCGGACCACCTGGAATCCGGACCACTGGTTGAAAACCACTAGAGGACCTGACAAGACCCCAGTCAGCCAGCCAGTCAGTCAGTCAGTCAGTCAGTCAGTCAGTCAGTCAGTCAGCACTTTTTGCTTTGTTTGCTACTTTTATGTCACTTATTGGTTTTTTTTAATACATGTTCTTGTTCAGCACTTCATGGTTTGTCTCTGGCAAACAATGTGCTATAAATAAACATTTGATTTGATTTGATCTGATACCAGACAGATAAGACTTATCGTCGCTGTCGGGGCTGAAAACCTTGTATCTCCATATTATTTAAATATTTTGTTGTTTTTACCTACAGTAAATCAGTGGTTCTCAACCTGTGGGTCGGGCCCTATAGGAGGGTCCCCAGATGATTTATTTGGGGGCTGATTCCTTTGTTTCGTCGTTGCTTCCGAACAAAGTCGAATAACGTCACCGTTTCATAATAACGGGAAGTGCAGTGACAAGGCAGCGGAGCTCTCTGAAACCGTATATCTCTTAATTCCACCTATAAGCTACTTGATCGTACTACACGCAGCGTCACACACAATAGCATCAACAGTAGCAGATCTGCAAGCAGATGTATTTTTTTAATTAGAATCCTGACAAATAATAGTTTTGGAGTCTCCACCCGACAGAGACGATTTATTTGAGCACTGTACTTAAGTATACTACGGGCTCCATTTTCGTCACCGCTAAACCTAAACCTAACCGCTAAAAATCTCTAAACTTCTTTGCCTTTTTTTTTTTACTATTTTGTGATTGTGATTTTGTGATGTGATTATTTTAAAAGTTTAGGAAAATTTGAGACATTTCTGTTGTTAGTTTTTTCTTATTTAAAAAAAAACAAAACAAGTACTCCCCGGTACTTGAACGCAAGTACAGATGAACTTTCACTTGTAGTGGAGCGACATTTGACCAGGACCATCTCTACTTTGACTCAAGTACTGCAGGAGAGTGGTTTATTCACTATATAGACGTCAGTGTATGATATTGATCTCTCTCTCTCTCTCTCTCTCTCTCTCTCTCTCTCTCTCTCTGTGTTGGGGGGGGTTAATGTAATGTGATTGTAGTCCAGGCAGGCATACTGTCTGGGCCAGCTGACAGTCTTCATCATGTCCCGGGCAGCTTGATGCTCCTAGGATCTAATAGACGCCCAGGCAGCAGACAGACAGAGCCAGGCTTTCAGGAAGAAGGGCTTTGTTTACGCATGGCCGTACAAATGGGAACTGTGGTTGTAATTACACCACGGAGGGAGGGAGGGAGGCATGGGAGATGAAGAAGACAGCCATCCTACAGTGGGCCCTACACACCCACAGAAACATTATGGTTCTTAGGGAGGGAGGCATGGGAGATGAAGAAGACAGCCATCCTACAGTGTGCCCTACACACCCACAGAAACATTATGGTTCTTACTGTAAAGCAGTGGCTCTCAACCTGGATGCAAAATACCATTATTGCATCAAAGGTCATCATCAAAGTATACTATATGAACTGGTCAAACAAGCTGGCCAAATCATCACATAGTATAAGACAGGGGAATAAATGTGAAAATGGCCGATCTGCTATAGCTCACTAAGCCTCACACCTATACTGTAGGCTGCTAAATCCCGACGACCTTTTCTGCGTGTCTCTCCTCCCATTTCCTGGCTGTCAACTTACTGTACACTGTCAAATAAAGGCAGGTAGGGGTACAGCGGGGGACAGTAACAACGTACAATTTGGTTGCTCTTGTGAGTTCCCCCCCTACCCCCGTAAATTAACGGCCCTAATTGATCGTACTACGGCGTCACACTGTACAGAAGCATCAAAAGTAGCAGATCTGCAAGCTGGAAACGCGGCACGAAGCGATGCGTTTGGAGCTTGCAGATCTGCTACTTTTGCGACTTTTTCTTTTGAATCCCGAGAAGTAACAGTTTTGGACATATGAGATTTCCAGCCGACGATAATGTACAATACTTTTTATTTTTTTCACAACTATCACTACACTATTTTTTTCCCCCAAAGACTGCTATATTGCACTTTTGACTCTTACTACATTTATAAGCACACAAGGTGCTCGTGGGACCCAAACTTACAGAAATACAGTTCATAATTAACACACTTATAGGCAAGGGACGGAAGGTGTATTTGTATAGCACATTTCACTGTGCTTTACATGAAACATTATAAGCAAAGGGAACTTTTCTATTTCAGAAACAAATGTGCAAATACACAACTAAGAGAAGCTACTGGCCACTGCAACGCAGTACTACTGTACAGTAATACTGTATTGTACAGTGTGGTACAACACAGTCATGGACATGCATTAAGAAAGGCACAGAGGGGCCTTTGGCTTTATTCGCCAATACAGCTAAGTCAGCACAAAACGCTGCCATAAAAATGCCTTATGTGCTGCATGCTTGTGTGTGTGTGTGTGTGTGTGTGTGTGTGTGTGTGTGTGTGTGTGTGTGTGTGTGTGTGTGTGTGTGTGTGTGTGTGTGTGCGCGTGTGTGCGCGCACGTTTGTGCGTGTGCGGTTGTATTTCTATACCTATGAGGGCCACACATACAGGTACAGTAGAAACTACAGTAGAAAAAATGTAAAAAAAAAAACAAAGGCTACAAAAAAGCGTTACATGAAGAAATATGGCATTCCTAAATATCTCCGTCTTACAAAGGATGTTATGCGTGCCTGTGTGTGTGTGCATGCCTGTGTGTGTGCGTGCGTGCCTGTGTGTGTGTGTGTGCGTGCGTGCGCGCATGTAAAAGTGCAGCCCCAGCACAAGCCAGCGTCAGCCAGCGTGGCGACATGGGGGCTGCACATCCTGACACCTGAGAGCCCAGACAAGAGAGCAGGAGTCTGGGATGCTCCGTGTCTGGAGGCTCCTTACAGGATGGAGGATGGAGGGGTGGGGGATGGGGGGATGGGCCCCGTACCGCACGTCTCCACACTGCTGATCAATCACACCCAATATTTCTCCTGCTTGCCATCCATTCCTATCCTATACCGTTGAGGTTATTGGGGTGGTGGGGCATTGATAAAGAAAGCACTTATTACGTTATCAATTATTTTGCCCGCAAGAAAAGAAACGTTTTCGATTCCCTCAGCAAAATTTGACTCGATTTGCTTATGCCGCAGCTAATCGAACTGATTGATTTAATTTGAATATAATAAGCTTTTAAGATCTCCTGTTTTGACTACGGGTACTATATTTACTGACACCGCTGTGTGAGGAATTAATCGATTAATTAACTCATTAATGAATCGCTAATTGATTAATTTATATAGTGTCGCTGTCGGGCAGAAACCTCCACGTTCTAACTTGTTGTGTTTCGCCGTAAATCAACGCCCTACTTGGTCATCTAGCTCAGTGGTTCTCAAAGTGGGATCCGGGGACCCCCAGGGGTCCTTGAGGGTCCCCCAGCTAAATGATAGTTTGGAACCAAATGGACTCTTATGGGTCTGTACACTCTCAGAGTTAAATTAACATTGATCTTACAATACCAATTGGGGTCTCAGAGACATAAATGCTTAATTAGCCTAATTCAGGTCAAACCGGGGGCCCTTGAAATGAAAATGGTTGAAAATAACTGCTAGAGCCGTCAAGGCTAATGAATATCATTTTGGGGGTCCTTGACATGAAAAGGTTTGGGAACCACTGCTCTAGCTAAAAGCAGCAGATCTGCAAGCTCCAACCTTTGAGCTCGCAGAATGTGAATCCTGAAAAGTAACAGTTTTGGACATAATGGCGTTTCCAGTTCCACCCGACAGACGATATATATATAATATATATATTATTCTATTATTATGACGCATCGTGGCATCCCTGGTTATAAATTATTTTGCACAAGAAAGACTTATTTAATTTGTCTTGCTGTGTTTATTCATCAGCACACCTACAGTATACTTGCAGTAGGTACTGTAACGTCATCATCATCAGCATGATCCAGGAAGAGATGACACACCGACCGTGCGCGCTTTATAGCGGTTCCATCACTTAGTCATCAGCCATGAGCATCAGTAGGACCACCTCTGAGTCACACTTTGAGGGATGACTCCCACACACGCACGCACGCACGCACGCACGCACGCACAGCCCAGCTAAATGGAGGAGTGACATATCCTGACATTTTCAACTACCTAGTGAATTCCCCAGATGAGTATTAATAATTAGTCTTGCAAGCCTGTTTGGATAATTTTCCACAAATACATAGCATATAAAACGAAATACAACAAATGTATCTGGGTATTGAAAACGACTGTGACGTGTATACCGTGCGACCACTTTGACTTGAGATTTACAATGCTAGCACTTTTCACTAACTGAGTATATTATAGTACATTGTGGGTTGTATATTGAGATGGCAGGTATGTGACATTGAAAAGGACAAATCAAATATATGGGACACAAAAATCGCTACAGCCTCAGTAATGAACCAGTGAAATTAAGGTATTTTATGATGCCTCTCATAGGGATTGCATTGGCAGCTGCAGTACACCATTGAAACGGACCAGAAGTGGGGACGCTGTCTCATTTGGGGGCGTGAAATTTGTAGTACCCGTGTGTCTCTATCAGGATCGGATCGGGAACGAAAAAAGTGTATCGGGACATCCCTAGCGGTAACTAGCACTAACCGTGTCAGAGCAGCGTCACCAAAGGGCCATTAAACAAACCGCTGCAATGTATTAGTTGAGTGATGCAGAAATACCGTAATGAGGCTGTTTGTTTGTTTGTTTATTTTTATTTTATTTGTTATTGTGTCTCTCTAAATCAGGGGTCCTCAATAGGCGGACCGCGGTCCACGACCGGACCGCGGACCACCTCTCTGTGGACCCTGGACAAATAAAAAAGAAAAAACATAAATAAAACACAATAAAAAAATAAAAGTGTTCTTTGTGCCTCAACACAATACCTCTCATTTGCTGTGCATTTTTGGAGGGGAATATTTGTGAAACATTCTATTTCCATACTCTGCACCCCAGTATTGGTTGGTTGGGAGGGGAACCGATTTGTATAAGCTTGCCTTGGTGTGACTGTACTAAACAGGCATAGAGCCCTGCTCTCCGCTGGCCGCTGCGTGGCCCGCGCCGCGCTCATGGGACCGGACCGTAGTCTTTTTCAAAAATTATTAGTGGACCATCAGCATTTCTAGTTGAGGACCACTGCTCTAAATTGTCTGTCGCTCCTGATAGGATCGATTTTATTGTCCCGTAGATACATACATACAGACAGACAGTATCTTCTGTGAAAACAATACAGAAAACATATGCCTATACTGTAGTGCACACCTGTAGTGTACAAGGTAAGCCCATAACCTTAATCCAGCGTGAGCTGTCGTAGCGTACCGTACCGGGTCACAACGTCAAGTTGAACAGACAGCCCATGAGAGATTAGTGGCGTGTCAGTTTGTGTGTGTGTGGTGGGGGTGGTTGACATGCTTTAATTCAGCGGATGTGTCAGCCTGCTGTCAGCAGAGCTGTCCGTCTCTGTCTCTCCCGTCCATTTGTTGTCCTTCGCTTCGCTGCGTAAATGGCCTCATTTCATTATCATGACAACTTATCCACTTTTCTTGTCGGCTTTCTCTCTCTCTCTCTCTCTCTCTCTCTCTCTCTCTCTCTCTCTCTCTCTGCCTTTATCCAAGGCGCTTTACAGAGATTGTGCATTACATTCACCCATTCACACACACATTGACACACAGATGGCGGAGGAAACCATGCAAGGCACATTGGGAGCAATTAGGGGTTGAGACGGAGTCTTGCTCATGGACACTTCGACACTGACTCTGGGGGAGCCCTGGTTTGAACTGGGAACCTTGCGGTTCACCATCCGGTCACTCTACCCCCCTGAGCCACCGGTTGCCACCCCACATAATATGTAACACATCTGGGCGGCAGTGGATCAGGAGGTAGAGCAGGTCATCCAATGATCCCTGGGTCGGCGGTTCGAATCCCGGCTCCTCCTGTCCACTAGTCGAAGTGTCTTTGGGCAAGACACTGAACCCTACATTGCCTCCAATGAGTCGGTCGGTGTGAGCTCGCCACCATTGGTGTGTGAATGTGGGAAGTGAGGACGCTGGCGTCGTCTGTTTGCCGCTTCACCTCCCAATGTATGTATGAATGAATGAATGAACCATTGTGAAGCGCTTTGAGCACTTGCCTTTTATAGCGCTTATAGAAAAGCGCTATAAAAATGCAATTCATTATTTGTAAGCATGTGAGCCTTTGTAGGATCTCCCTCAGGTCAACTCTGGGTTACAGTAAAAGAAATCTGTACTGTACACATAATGTGTCACATCAATAGCAGTGAGTTCTAGGCCTGCTGAGTGACGAGTGTCAGAAGGTGACACATGAAGCTGTTCAGAATGTCATTGCCATTTAGACCTGAGGACGATTCAAAAAACATGTCTTCTAAATCCTAACAGTTTTCTGAAAAACCTATGTTTCTGTGTCAGTGGTGCTCAACCTTTTTCATGTCAAGGACCCCCAGAATAATCTATCAGATGGACCCCCATCTGAAACTATGTTGTTCCAGAGACCTCCCACCAGAAGCAAAGATTTGAGTTAAAAACGTTCACTGTGAAAGAACATATATTCGAAAGATTTGCGACACATTTTCACAATTTAAAAAAAAATAGCAGATCTACAAGCTCGTAGCGCGGCACTTGGTGCCGCGCTATGAGCTTGTAGATCTGCTAAATTATAACATAATGCTTTAAAACACCAAAAATGTGCGAGTATAAATGTTTGAACGTGCGGTGACATGAACCGGATGCTGCTGCCGGGGCGCGGGCGCTGCTTGGAATGACAGCCATGCTCGGGTCGTCCCTTCGCCTGCATGCAGCGCTCAAAGACATTGGAACACGTCAGGGCTTGTCTGTCCCTCGTCTCTCGTCGAAAGAAAAAAAAAGAAAAAAAAAAGATTCCGCCGTTCTCATTGATGTGATTGCTGAGTCAACCTCAGAGCTGTATACAGGAAGTTCACGGCGATGCCGGGGAAGGGTTTTTAGTTCAACCAAGATGGTAGTAATAATATTACTACTAAATAAAGCGTATATTACACGCTTTATTTATAGAGCCAACTTATCGGAAAGGAAGGTACAAAAGTGCTTTACGTACACTGAAACGGAAGACAAATGAAAACAAGCGGAACAAACAAATGTCGTGCAAACGGTAAGGTGCAAAATGTGCATCGTGGAAAACGAAGAAAGATTAAAAAAAAATAAGCCATTGAGAGTATCAAATTTCATCGTCTAAAATGTACTGTAGACTAAATGATTGAAAAGGCGCTTCAACAAAAGCAAGCATTAAGAAGAGGCTAACGGAGTACTAAACTAAACAACCTCTTTATCCAAGGGAAAACTCTTCGACGGGAGAGAAAGAGACCATAACCCAATAAAGGCCAGGGACGCGGAATTACGTGTGCGTGTGTACGTGTGTGTGTGTGTGTGAGACACAGAATCTGCTGCTTCATGTCAGGAAAAGCCACCATTCTGCCATGTCAGCTGTGACAGATAACTTCCATGGGTGTGGTCGTAACTCATGCCATAGTCCTGTGAAAAAACTCAAGGCATACGCACGTCGCACGCACGCACGCACGCACGCACGCACGCACGCACGCACGCACGCACGCACGCACGCACGCACGCACGCACGCACAGAATACTCCTCACAACCCCATAATTCACATAGCTGAGCAGGAACTTGAGCAAGCTGAAAATAAGTGGGTGATCCCCATAGACTGAGCGTAGCTGCAGTGTGTACAGAATGCAAGCGTCTGCACCCCCCCCCCCCCCCCCCCCCCCCCACACACACACTCACACACACACCCACCCTGATCGTCTCCTTACAACAGCTGACCATGTTTCTCTCTTTCTTCATCTCAATATGCTTTGAATTGACTGATTTTTTTATCTGTCTCTCTATCTCTGTTCTCTGCCACCCACCCTCTCTAGTTCAGGCCAAAGACCTGTAAATAGTCCGTGACCAGAGTGGCATTACCCGCTTTGGCTCAGCGGGAGATTTCAGGCCTTTTTAGTCATCAAGGCAGGGACTCCATATACTAGAGCATTGCTTTTTTAAAGTACATGTGTGTGCGCGCGCACGCACGCACGCACACACACACACACACTTTAAAAAAGCTGCTCTAGTATATATATATAGTTATAGTCTGTCAGACTCCCATCCTACACCCAGCATTGTGTGACTCTCTTTCTCTCTCCTGCATGTACGAAGCCCTGGATGGAAAGAGTGGGCAGATCCGAGCTGCCTTTTGTTACTGACCCAATCAACCTTACAGACTTATATATTTAATTACTGCTGAGTAAGAGCAGCGAAGTGCTGAATTATTAACACGATATACAGAGAGGGTTTATTTTTAGCGTTGCCGTTTCTGACGCTCTCCTGTGGCTTTGTTCTTTTTTTTTTTTTTTGCCCTTCGTTTGACGATGAAACCGCTTGTCAACCCAAACCCCTCGTTCCTTCATGTCAACATTTTACTTCAGAGATTTGTGTGTGTGTGTGTGTGTGTGTGTGTGTGTGTGTGTGTGTGTGTGTGTGCGCGTGCGCGTGTGCGTGTGCGTGTGTGCGTGGATGTTGTTTCACGTTCCAGTCTTGCGGGGCGATCGGTTGGGTTTATATATAAAAAGGTAAAGCAAAATGCCTTTTAACTGATAATGATGAAGCTTTGTGTCATTTTAGATTTTAGCTATAGATCGTATGCGCGTGCATACAGTTTGTGGCAAAGTGAGTTTAACGTTGCTTTAAAGTCGTTTAATGCAATCAGATTTTTCTGCAGTTGCTTCTGCCAAAACGTTGCTTTCTCACTCTGTGTCCTAATAAATAATCTGCACTTTGGCTATCAGTGTGTCTCTTTTTGTCTTTTTAAGACTTATCTTTTTAGATGTTTCTGCCGTGAGCTGGCACCACTATTAAGGCTGGTATAGCATCCTCATGCACAGTGGATGTATGGGGCTGTCAAGGCCAGAAAGTAGTTTTCTGCCACTCAGTGGGCGTTCCCGCATAACTTTCCGACCAGTATGATGATGATGTCACTCGCATACCCTCTATTGGCTGTTCACAAACAGCAGATCTATACAAGCTTGCTCATCTGCTATTTTTGAACATTTTAGAAAGATCTTGAAAGTGTCATTTAGATTTATTTTTGGAAAACACTAATCTTCTCTCCTGGGGGTGTTCCTGGCACACGCGGTGTTAACTGGGAACGCGGTGGTTGTCTATAGCAGCGCTGGCACCTCTGGGTACGCCGTTCCCCCGACGTGCGCCCTGAGGGCCTCCGGGGACGTACAGTATGACACACCCTGTTTGTACTGTGTGCGTGCGTGCGTGCGTGCGTGCGTGCGTGCGTGCGTGCGTGCGTGCGTGCGTGCGTGCGTGCGTGCGTGCGTGCAGCTCAACAATGCATTGTGTCGTTTGTAATTGTGTGTCGCATCTCTTCAGAATGAGTGTGCGAGGAACGAGGATCGACACTACTACACATAGTCGCTCGCTGAGTCACACGTGTACTCATAGATCATCCGCTGTATATGCATGGATATGCCACATCTTGAAAAACAAAACTATAGCTATCATCATCATGTCAGTTTATCTTCTATCCATCCATCTCTTCTCCTTCTATGAACCAACAGTAACCCAATTTCCATCAGCACCCTGTCGGTTAACGCCACTGATGGAAAACAGTGTTCGGGTGGGTCTACATTTCTCTAAAAATGCTGCCCACCCAATTATAAATTATAAATTGTACAGATATTTTGTGGTCATGATCGAAAGAATAAGCGGCCGAAATGAGTTTTGAGTCACGTGAGAGAGACTCGGAGTAGAGCCGCTGCTTCTTCGCCTGGAAAGGAGCCAGCTTAGGTGGTTCGGGCATCTGGTTAGGTTGCCTCTCGAGCGTCTCCCTATAGGGAGGTCCTCGAGGCATGTCCCACATGGGAGGAGACCTCGGGGGCAGACCAAGGATGAGATGGAGGGATTACATCGACTCACTGGCCTTGGAACGCATCGGGATCCCCCAGGAGGAAGTTACTAATGGACTACTCTGGAGAGGAAAGTCTGGAGCTCTCTGGTGGAGCTGTTGCCCCTGCGACCCGACTACGGATAAGCGGTTGAAGATGGATGGATGGATGGATTTTGTGGTATTTTAAAAAAATGACTAAAATTTCCTATAAGTGTCACAATGGGACGCGGTGCGAGCTTGCAGATCAGCGTTTAGAGGAGAAGGGGGGGGGGAAGCACAGGGGCCTTGTTCAGAGCCCTGGGGGACTCCGGCGGTCACCAGCGTATACCCACACAGGGTTTAAGCCCACAGGGTTTAAGCCATGGCTAAGTGGTACCCGACTCTGTACCCGACCACTTAGCCGACGTACACTTAGTCGACTAAAACTAGACTAACACTAAAACATTCCAGGTGACTAAAATATGACTAAAACTAAATTAAGTTTCAGTCCAAAGACTATGACTAAACTAAAATAGAAATTTGCTGCCAAAAACTAACCACTGCGCCCAGCTGGTATTATGAATAGGTTACTGGTCCTAATGGTTTGTGCGAGATGAGTTCAGGCCAGGTTAAGGACAGGATGAGAAGATTATGTCCATCTAATCTAATTACATTCATCCTACCCTGTGCTCCCCCACCTCTCTCTGCGTGGCTTTAGGCTTTGTGTGGGATTCACACCGTTGTCTTTGGTGAGTAAGCCATTATCTTAGCTTAGCGGGCTATATCGCGGTGATAGATTTTTTCCCCCGCGGGGTGCCAGATCAGCGATATAGCGGCTCAAAAGCTTTATATCAAAACCCAACCGGCTAACGCTATATAAACAAACCTGTGGCCTGCTCCAGGTTGCTATATAGGCAGCGCCTGCATCCTTTCCAGCATGGGGATGAAGTGGCGCCCACCCAATAGGAATCCACTCATTGTAGATTCTTTGAGTTGTTGTTTTTGTCCAATCCGTCCGACGTTCAGTAAATAGTGATTTGCGATCGCATCGCACCCGACATGTTACCGTTTCTGGCGAAAGCTAAGACATGTCTGCTCCTGCTAAAGCTAAGACATGTCTGCTCCTGCTAAAGCTAAGACATGTCTCCTCCTGCTAAAGCTAAGACATGTCTCCTCCTGCTAAAGCAAAGACATGTTTGCTCCTGCTAAAGCTAAGACATGTCTGCTCCTGCTAAAGCTAAGACATGTCTGCTCCTGCTAAAGCTAAGACATGTCTGCTCCTGCTAAAGCTAAGACATGTCTCCTACTGCTAAAGCTAAGACATGTCTGCTCCTGCTAAAGCTAAGACATGTCTCCTGCTAAAGCTATAAGACATGTCTCCTCCTCCTAAAGCTAAGACATGTCTCCTCCTGCTAAAGCTAAGACATGTCTCCTGCTAAAGCTATAAGACATGTCTCCTCCTCCTAAAGCTAAGACATGTCTCCTCCTGCTAAAGCTAAGACATGTCTGCTCCTGCTAAAGCTAAGACATGTCTCCTCCTGCTAAAGCTAAGACATGTCTGCTCCTGCTAAAGCTAAGACATGTCTGCTCCTGCTAAAGCTAAGACATGTCTCCTGCTAAAGCTATAAGACATGTCTCCTGCTAAAGCTATAAGACATGTCTCCTCCTGCTAAAGCTAAGACATGTCTCCTCCTGCTAAAGCTAAGACATGTCTCCTCCTGCTAAAGCTAAGACATGTCTCCTCCTGCTAAAGCTAAGACATGTCTACTGCTAAAGCGAAGACATGTCTCCTCCTGCTAAAGCTAAGACATGTCTCCTCCTGCTAAAGCTAAGACATGTCTCCTCCTGCTAAAGCTAAGACATGTCTCCTGCTAAAGCGAAGACATGTCTCCTCCTGCTAAAGCTAAGACATGTCTGCTCCTGCTAAAGCTAAGACATGTCTGCTCCTGCTAAAGCTAAGACATGTCTGCTACTGCTAAAGCTAAGACATGTCTGCTCCTGCTAAAGCTAAGACATGTCTGCTCCTGCTAAAGCTAAGACATGTCTGCTCCTGCTAAAGCTAAGACATGTCTGCTCCTGCTAAAGCTAAGACATGTCTGTTCCTGCTAAAGCTAAGACATGTCTGCTCCTGTTAAAGATTGAACCACTAGGTGGCAATAAGAGTGTTAATAGACGTTAATAGGCCGTGCATATAATCCTGGTTGACGGACTGAGTGTAAACCGTGTTTCCATTCTCACTACGCTGTCGCTGCCATGACGCCTGCATTATCCCTCCTCCTCCTGGGATCAATAAGGCTTATCATATCTTGTAAACTTATCATATCCACATTTGTAGAATCGTCCTCCGGTCTAAATGGGGTTAAACTGGTAAAAGGCATCAGGTTATTAAACAGTCAATGACTGTAAAATAATCTTAACAGTAAAAAATTAAATGACTGTCAGTCATTTAATTTTTTTGTTACTTTTTACTGATGACAAAATTATCTATTTGGTCTGCCTTTGAATGTAGAGCAGGGATTCTCAGACATGCTCAAAGCAAGGACCCCTACATTGATATATATTTGACCGCAGACAGCCGCCTGAAAAGGTTTTTTGAGAAGATGCGTGTTGGTTAAACATTTTCCAAATCGTTCTAAATTGTTCACAACGTTGAACATATATACTTTTCCCTAAAGTACATACCGTATGAAGCAGGGTTAAAAAGGTTTCAACAGATTCAACAGACATGCTGACTCCTTTTGCTGGGGACCCCCCATGGAACCCCCTCAGGGACCCCTGGGGGTCCTCAGGGCCCACTTTGAGGACCGCTGCTCTGGCGACTAGAGGGGAACGACATCAGATTATTATCTTCTTTCTTTCTTTCTTTCTTTTACCATTTTGACAGGACATATCTGCTATTACAAATGACTCACTATGCCTTTGAATACAGTAGATTGATGTTCCAATGCTCGCTCTCTCTCCCTCTCTCTTTCTCTCTCTCTCTCTCTCTCTCTCCATCTCTCTCCCTCTCCCTCTCATAAGCGCTGGCTTCCAGCCAGGAGGACACAGCCTGTCTTGCATGTTCTAAGCTCCACCCCATCTCTGCAAGTTTGCAATGTGAGCCGGCTGCAATGCCCCCCCGACCCCTCTCCCCCTCCTCCTCCTCCTCTCTCCCCCATCCTCCCTCCCTCGCTCCCTCCCTCCCGGGCTGACAAATGGCAGTTGTAGTGCTGCCGTATATTATGCATTGTGCGTGCGTGCGTCCGTGTACTGTACCGTGTGTGTGTGTGTGTGTGTACACTGTGTAAGCGTGCGAGTGATGGCGTGCGAGTGATGGCCCAAAGGAGAGTGCTATAGTGTGAAAGACTGAACACATCAATAATAGCTCTATATAGCCATAGGTGAGAATCGCCTGGATTTACACACTTCTCCCGTGTATATATCGTCTCCCGCGGAAACAGCCGATCTGCAAGCTCACAGCCCCCCCGCAGAGGGAGCTCGTAGATCTGCAAGCTCACAGCCCCCCCGCAGAGGGAGCTCGTAGATCTGCAAGCTCACAGCCCCCCCGCAGAGGGAGCTCGTAGATCTGCAAGCTCACAGCCCCCCCGCAGAGGGAGCTCGTAGATCTGCAAGCTCACAGCCCCACAGAGGGAGCTTGTAGATCTGCAGAGGGAGCTTGTAGATCGGCTATTTCTGGGGCGCGCGCGACACGGCGGTACGGGCGGGATATGGAGCGTAAAGCGGGCGAGAAACAGCGGGGAGTATATCTCACCTCATCTCTATCTCTACCTCCTCATGTTTGTCTGGCTTTATCACTCTTTGTCATCCTCCCTGCCTCCTCCTCTGCTCTTCTCTCTCTCTCTCTCTCTCCTCTCTCCCTCCCCTCCTGCTCGTCTCCAGTGTGTGTGTGTGCGTGTGCGTGTGCGTGTGTGTATGCATGCGTGCGTGTGTGTGTGTGTGTGTGTGTGCGCGCGTGTGCGTGTGTGTGTGTGTGTGTGTGTTGGAGCCGGTAGCAGGTACAGCGGGAGCCCATTAGCTGGGTAGAGCGCCGCGCTCTGATTGGATAAGCCGGGGAGACCGGGAGACTGCCTCTGAATAATTGATGTGCATTGTGCAGACACCCGCCGCACACAGGAGGAGAGAGAGAGAGAGAGAGAGAGAGAGAGAGAGAGAGAGAGAGCGAGAGAGAGAGAGCAGGGGGAAGAGTGCACTGTGGAGTAAGAGATATGTGCAGAGAGAGAGAGAGAGAGAGAGAGAGAGAGATAAAGTGCGTGCAGCAGTGCTTATTGGAGAAATAGAAGCAGAATCTCTGAGTGTTTTCCGTTGACTGACTGGCCTCACTGCAGGAGGAAGACTATCTGACACTTTAGTCTCTCTTCTTCTCTTCTCCCTCTCTCTCTCTCTCTGCGCTATGAAGGGAATGAGATGAAACAAGCAGGGACTTTACTTGGCTGTGGGTAAGTGGGCAAGGTGTGTGCGCTCGCTTGCTTGCGTGTGAGTGAGTGCGTGCGAGTGAGTGCGTGAGTGCGTGCGCGCAAGCGTGCGTGTGCAGTCCATTTGTGTATGTTTGAGTAGAGCTATCTGTATATATTCATTCCTATGGTTATTATTATCGTACAGTATTCATATATTCATTGATGATAGACTGTCGGTACTGTATGTACAGTAGGTATCATGGTGTACAGTAAGCGTTGATAGGCTGTTAATAGACGTTAATAGGCCGTGCATATAATCCTGGTTGACGGACGGAGTGTAAGCCGTGTTTCCATTCTCACTACGCTGTCGCTGCCATGACGCCTGCATTATCCCTCCTCCTCCTGGGATCAATGAAGGCTTATCATATCTTGTAAACTTTGTGTGTGCGTGTGTGTGTGTGTGTGTGTGTGTGTGTGTGTGTGTGTGCGTGTGCGTGTGTGTGTGCGCTGAGAGGCCGGGCCCAGGTGTAGTACCCAACTGAACGCTTGATGTTGACATTTTCAGTTAAAGAACTTCAGATAAGATTCGCTTGACATATAGAAATTAGTTTTCGACGTCTACATTTCCTTCCTTTCAAATTCTGAACCGGATATGTTGCTTAACGTTTAGCATGAAAGTCCAGTAAGTACCAATTTAACAATGTCTGGATGTTGTCTGGCTCGGTCTCACAGCGTACACACAACCACGTGCACGTTTTCACCTGCTCTTTCTTTGACAGCTTGACTAATCCAAACCACTGTTTCTTTGACAGCTTGACTAATCCAAACTGTTTCTGTAGTGCAGATATTCTACCCTGAAAGGTACTTTCAAAAGATTTTTTTTTAATACATTTAAAAACTTGAAATTGGACATTCTGTATAATCAGTACTTTCTACTTTTTGGTACTTTAAGTACATTTTGATGCCAATACTTTTGTACTTTTAGGAATTCCGGTAGTAGGCCTATTTCTTTTCTTTAGTAAGATATGTGAGTACTTTTTCCACCACTGGCTGGGAGTGAGCTTTGAGAAGGCCTCGTCACCCCAGGTCCATTGCTTTGTTTTGGGAGTGAGTTTAGACAAGGCCTCGTCACCCCAGGTCCATTGCTTTGTTTTGGGAGTGAGTTTTGAGAAGGCCTCGTCACCCCAGGTTCATTGCTTTGTTTTGGGAGTGAGTTTAGAGAAGGCCTCGTCACCCCAGGTCCATTGCTTTGTTTTGGGAGTGAGTTTAGAGAAGGCCTCGTCACCCCACGTCCATTGCTTTGTTTTGGGAGTGAGTTTAGAGAAGGCCTCGTCACCCCAGGTTCATTGCTTTGCAGTGGTGTGCACAGATAGACACTAGGTGGTGCTAGAGCACCTGCCCTTTGCCCTCTGGACAGCAATGTGTACAGCAATTTGTACAGTGAGTGTACACGGTACAGTATGTGGACCATGGTGACATTGATCAATTCTTGATAAAAAGCTTCTAATATATTATTTCCAAGCGCTGCACAAGGTGCCCTTTTTTCACTTGAGCACCTGCCCCTCTAAATGTCTGTGCACGCCACTGTTGCTTTGTTTTGGGAGTGAGTTTAGAGAAGGCCTCGTAACCCCACGTCCATTGCTTTGTTTTGGGAGTGAGTTTAGAGAAGGCCTCGTCACCCCAGGTCCATTGCTTTGTTTTGGGAGTGAGTTTAGAGAAGGCCTCGTCACCCCAGGTCCATTGCTTTGTTTTGGGAGTGAGTTTAGAGAAGGCCTCGTCACCCCAGGTTCATTGCTTTGTTTTGGGGACATCCAGGAGGTTGGCATCACCCGACCTGAGGGAGCTGTTTTTCAGCCGGTTAAAGGACTATTTATACTCCAGTTTTAGTATATGATAACCATATTGGTGGTTGGGGAAACTACAACACAACGTCACGCTGCGGTGGTGAGCGCTTCACCGCTCACCGAACACATCTCTCTGTTTTTAGTTTCGGTGGTCACCATATGTGACCAGATTTGACTGAGGGCCTGCCATTGGATTTTTTGATGGCAGGCTCTCAGTCTAATCTGGTCACATATCACCTAAAACAGGAGTATGAATAGGCCTTTATAGTGTGCTTACAGTTGTACATTTATAAATTGACATTCCCTGCCCACAGACTTTAGTATCATGCAATATGATGCAGACTTAACTTACAAATATTGTACTTTTTAGTCCAATGCAATTATATAATGCTCTGTAGATTTTAATTATTATTACAAAACACACTAACCACTACAGCCCTATATACATTTCGGCCATTTGAAAATAGCAGACTGCGACACATTGTGATCTTGTAGATCAGCTATACTCGAAAGATTTTTTTCATTCATTTTGAACTTGTGAAATGGGACATCCTGAGTACTTTTACTTTTGGTACTTTAAAGGTATATTCAGTGATTTCACTTATTTCAAATATCACTTATTTTATGCTGTTGGTCTGTTGTACTTCCTCCACTGTAGTGCGTGCATGTGCACATCTTGTTACCAGGGCGGACCGGGTTTTTTTCCAAATCACCCAAATCACTGAATGCTCCTTTAAAGGTATATTCAGTGATTTCACTTAATTCAAATATCACTTCTTTTTTGTGATAATCCTCCCTACTATAGAGTGTGCTGACCATATAATTAGTTCCTCCCTATCCCCAGTGAACCGCAGGGGTCAAAAAACCCTAGTTTCGGCTTTGGTGGTGGGTGAGAAAGCCTTCATCCAATCAGGATAGAGGGGGCCTTCCTCCAATCAGGATCGCGCAGGGCGGGCCTTGGTGCATGTGCTGTTGGCCTGTTGCGTGTCCCCCCACTGTAGAGCGTGTGCATGTACATATCTTGTTACCGAAGGCTCCTTTTAAGTATATTTTGATGCCAATACATTCGTCCTTTTACCCAAGTGCATTTTGAATGTGGGACTTCTACTTGTAACAGAGTAGCCTATATATCTACATTGCAGTATTGATACTTTTACTTAAAAGTGGTATTTCACTTTCAAAGCATGTTTTGAGTCATGTCATCGTCTACTCAGGTCTATGTGAACACCCAGACAGTTTTTAAGTTGCTTGATTCAGTATTTAGAGATTTGATATTCATTTTAGCTGCCCCGCCCCCGCCCCCTTCCTATACAAACCCATTGTATAACCCATTGCTTTCATTTATTGTATTTTTTATTTCCCCCCCAAATTATAAAAACATTAATGAAAAACATAAAACATTTGAGGGCATTATCAGTCACCAGAACTTAAGATTGTACTGTACTGTACTGTGCTGTGCTGTGCTGTGCTGTGCTGTGCTGTGCTGTGCTGTGCTGTACCTGATCCTGACAGTGGCTGTTTGCACATGACGAGAGCTGGTCAGCTGACCACCGCTTGACCTACATGCTGCGCTGTCTTTTATATATAGGGTCAGTCTGTGTGTGTGTGTGTGTGTGTGTGCGTGCATGCGTGCGTGCGTGTGCTTCTCAGACAGATGATGACCTACTTGAAGCTCATTTCCTGTGTGTGTGTGTGTGTGTGCGTGCACTCTTTACAAGTTGTTGAACTCCTGTGCTTTGAAGCCTCAGCCAATCATTTTAGTTTAGGACAGTGGTTCTCAAAGTGGGGTCTGGGGACCCCCAGGGGTCCTTGAGGAAGTTCCGGGGGTGGCAAAGATAGTTAACATAGCACCAACATCCGTTTGACCACTGTGTGAGCTTGTAGATCGGCTATTTTCGAAGGACCAAAATGTATACAGGGCTGAAGTGGTTAATGTATGTTTTGTAATAATAATCAAAATCTACAAAGTATCTACAGTAGTAACATTAAAGTTTTCGTATAAAGGTAGTAGGGTAAAAGTGCAATATTAGAAGTAAAAGTATTGGGCCTGGGGCAGCTTAGCGGTCCAGGCACCTTGGTTTGTAAATCCTGCATGACGTCCTGTGTGTCGTGGGTTTGCCTGATCGCGACCAACTTTACTTTGTGTCTCCCCGCCATCTCTCTCTCCGTTCTAAGTAATTAGTAAGTATTGGAAATTGGAAATACTCAAGTAAACTACAAATACCTCAAGTACAGTACTTCAGTACAGTACTTAAGTAAATGTACAGTACACCCTGTGGCGTTGCGTAGTGACGTGTGTGTACTTAAGTGACTCATACATGACATTAAGACTATGAACTGCCTGCTGCCTCTTTATTTCCATATTCTTTTTGTGTAAATCGTAAATGGTGCATTTATGTAGCGCCTTTATCCAAGGCGCTTTACATAGATGGTGCCTACAATTTTTACTTAAATGATATTTCACTTCCAAACAGACAGTTTTTATTAAGTTGCTTGATTCAATATTTAGATATTTGATGTGCATTTAATCAGACACGCCCCCTTACAAACCCCATTGAAACTTCAAAGCATTTTAATCATGTTGAATTCATTGAAAACACCTGTCCTTGGATCGGATGACTGATATTGTCCTTCTAATGTGTGAGGCGGCCGTGTTTTGTACTTTCTTCTTCTCCTTCGTTTTAAATTTGGATCACATTTTGGGGCATATTATTGGGACCATATATTATAAAACAAAATAATATCAGCCACCATGAACCAATGGACAGGTGTTTCCAATGAATCAAAATGGAGTTTGAAGTCACACTGAGGTTTGAAGATTGACCCCAAACATGTTTGAAAATGTAATATTTAAAATGATATCCCTCTAAGTAACAGCACTTGAGTGAATGTACCGAGTTACTCTCCCTCCTGCGTGCGTGCGTGCATACGTGCGTGCCTGCGTGCGTGCGTGCATACGTGCGTGCCTGCGTGCGTGCGTGCGAGTCAGCCTGCCCTGCGACACTTTAGAACAGTAAAGTAAACAGTAAACACAGGACTATCCTCTGTCTGCGACCTGGCTGCTTGTAGTTGCGTGGTTTCCTTCACAGAGGAGGAGGATCCAAAGAGGAATATCTGACTAGATAAACTAATGTCAAGTATTGGCAGCATGTCAACATGCTTCTGCATCTGGTGGCCTCAGGCACTATGAATATTTAAGGCAAGAGAAGAGGCTGGAGAAAATAATCTTTCCACTGCAATATCTACTGTATGTACTATATATACATACATACAGCAGTGGTTCACCATTTATTTTAATGTCCATTTACTATTGTGTATTTTGCTGGGAATCCCCCGTCTTTTTTTTCTCTCTCTCTCTTCCCGCCCTAATGATGTCATTGACATCAGCGGTGACAGAGCCAGATGAAAGCCATATTGTGTGAGTTGAGAGAAGTAGCGTGTCTGAGTATAATTAGCCGTGTGATATTCGCTAGTTTCCCTCCAGTCGCTGATAAGAGCTCCTCCATTCACAACTCAATGCTCCCTTCATGTGTGTGGGGTGTGTTACTACTACTACTACACGCACGCACGCACGCACGCACGCACGCACACACGCACGCACGCACGCACGCACGCCCTCAAAGCACCCTTCTGCAAACATTTGGTTTGTTCTCTCGCTGTTTTAAATACACATTAGCCATTAGCGATCATCATGCAAAACAGTGAAAACTGCAATTCCCATTGACATATATGGGATTTGCAGGCTGTGACATCACAAACAGCAGGGAAATCAGAGCACTTGTTTGAACCACAGAAAGTTTTTTGGGTGCAATTGAGCTCAGAACTTTTTTTATGTCACAATCCCTTTAATAAAACAATTGAATTCTGGGAGAATTTATTGATCATTCTAAATAGCAGATGGGACTGAAGATTGGCTATATTTGTGGCTCGTAAAACGCGTAGAAGATCGGCCATTGTTGTTATTGTCGTTCACGGCAATTCATATATATAAACACTTCTCGATTATCCGACTGGTCGAGACGTCGTAAAATCAATAGTTATAGTTGCAGCCCTATATTATCTTGTGCTGTGTATGTTGTAATTAAGCATTATTTCACGATTATTTTATGATTATTTCACTTTACTGTCATTAAAGGCACGCCTGCGTTGCTGCAGGAAGGAGCTGATAGGCCAGTTCCGTAGGCATCGCAGAAGACACCCTCGAGTGTAATATTGCGATTATACAACAGTATACCCTTAAAAAAAGGTCAATGCAGATGTAGCCACTACGACCGGAAACATCCCATTAAAACCGCTGCCCTAGCCACCCAACCGGCGCTGCTCTGGGTGAGCGGCGAGACTCAGCACAGCTGATTTCTATGTTTTTGTGATTAGGTGTTCCATTATGCCAGAGCCTTCGAGCAAGACAGTAAGTTACGACAACTCCGTTCACTTCATGGGGCCAGTCCAATGGCGGCTCTTCTACATAGACTTCTATTGGCGAAGTGCTAGGCGAAGAGTGACAAGTCCTGGACCGGAAGTTGGCAGAATGCAGCAGTCCGGCTTTAATGATCTTAAATTCCTTTATTTTAGATAGTTTTTTTTGTAATATATAGTACAACATAAACAGCGGTGCACATTACTGGTGCGCATGCGTCGTCAAAACGTTTGCTGCGCGGCAGATCAAAGGCATGCGAGGCGCATTTGCGCCCCAACAGCTGAGTCAGGAATTTGGAGAATCCTGACACAACATTATGGTGCGTGCCGTACAGCCAGGCACTCAAAGGAGACATTAACGTCCTGTAAGTAGACTTAGAAAATAAAACTAGTGTTGACTAATCATTACACGTGACTCTTATTTTGATGAAGAAGTCGGAGCACAGGAAGTCCGTTTCAGTTGTAAACAAGCTACCATGACTAGTGGTAGTGAAGTTATGGTGAGCTGTCAAAGTGCTAGTCGCCACGTTTAGCGACCATATTTACTAAATGAAAACCATGCATCTGTCACTTAAACAATGTAGGTTACACACGTTGGAATTACTTAAACATGGAACCTGCAGCCTTATAGGTGAGTAATTCATCCTATATGTGTTGGACGTTTGCAGACTTTGTAGTGGTTGTGCTAATGATAAACGGACATGCACCTGCTGCTATTAGTGCTACAAATACACTGTGTAGCTTTGCATCTTTGTATCTTTTGCATCTGCCCGTGTGAACGCAGCATAACGTTGTGGCAGAATAGGAACGTCCGTCGTAACTCTGTCTTACTCTATGGCTCTGCACTATGCTCGTTTAAGCACGGCTAGGTGGCTATTTCAACCAATCAGATTGCTCCCTCGAAATGACCTGTTGTATAATGTGTAACGTCAGGGTGTGTCGGTGAGGAGGAGCGACGTGCCACCATCTCTAGTAGCGTTGTTTAGTGAGCTGTGAGCGACAGTGTGGTCTTCAGAAGATATGGAATACAGTTCTGCATCCCCACTCCGACACCGATACGAGCGGTCTTATGTGTGTGTTTATCAAGTACTTTACCACGAGTTAGGATGAAGAACTCTGACGTATTTTTTTTTTAAAGAATGTGTATTTTGACATCATTAGCAACGTTTTTGTTTGTTTGTTTTTATCCGCGGGTCGCGCGGGGTCAGGCCTGCAACCCATACTGTGCTGTGTTTGAAGTGAATTGTGTTGTAGTGTTCATAATGCTACCTCTGACAAACCCCCTCCTCCCCCCCCATCCAGTTTAAAATGTGTTTAAAATTTGAACCCCTACAGAAACCAACAGCTGCAGGAGGTGTCAGAGTGACTCAGGTAGAGCATACCTGTATTATCCTCTCATCCCGAGGCTGCGGCATCCCTTTTGGCTTGTGACTCACTTCACAGACACGCACACACACACACGCACACATCCCACGCCACATCCCATCCCGCTGGAAGAGGGGGTACCATCCCGCTCCCCCTCCCATGCATCTCCACCTGTCCTCCATCCATCCATCCGTCCGTCCATCCATCCATCCATCCATCCATCCATCCAGCCCTTCCAACTCTCTCTCTCTCTGCATCCCTGCTGTGTCGAACTGCCAGAGTTCACAGCTTGGAGGGAGATCTTATCAAACCGGCACTGAGGGGAATGTTTGCGTTTGAGTTATCGGTAGAACCACTATAGTATCGTCGCTGTCGGGAAGAAACCTCCTATCTCCATATTGTCACACAGATCCACAAGGTCGGTTTCGAGCTCGTGGATCTGCTACTTTTGCTAATTTGAATCCTGAAAAGTAAGGGTTTTGGACATATGAGGTCGCTCCCCCGACAGAGACGATAATACTTCCTCGTATGACAAAAACGTGGAAATGGATGACCTACAGTATACGAGCCTGACGTGTTGTTGTGAGCTTGTAGATCTGCTATATGTTGATTTGAGCCAAATAAGGACAGCAGGGTTAAAGCTGCACTATGCAACGCTCCTCTTCTACCCCGAATAGTTTAACCGGGTTTCCTGTGTGCAAACATTTTGACCATTTAGAGCTTTGCCGTGCTTGCTCAGGGGATAAATAAATGGACTCCTGGCCATCAGTTTGTGTCAGATCCTGCTGTGTCCTATAGGTCAGTGGTTCCCAAAGTGGGGTCCGGGGACCCCCAGGGGTCCTTGAGGGAGTTCAAGGGGGTCCCCAGCCAAATGATAGTTAGGAAGCAAATGGACCCTTATGGGTCTGTAACTCAGAGAGTGTACAAACGGAACCGTTTGTACACTCTCAGAGTTAAATTAACATTGATTTTACAATATAAATTGGGGGTCTCAGAGATAGAAATGCCATTAAATGGAGGGTCCGTAGACTAATGCATGTCAAACTTGGGGTCCTGCTGGAGTCGTGAAAATCTTTTCAAATGGGGGTCCCCGCGGGCTAATAAGTCTGGGGGTCCTTGACATGAAAAAGTGTAATGTCTCAATAGAACAAAATACAACCACCTATGTATTCATAAAAAAGGTTACATACTTCTGCTATAAATCAAAACAAAAAAACAAAGGCCTGTGGGAAAAGTTTGTTTTTACTATTTTAATCGAGAAACAAAAACAAAAAAACATGTTTTCGAGAATTTGATCCGAATTTATTGGCTGACTTAGGTCTGGACGGGGTTTAATTTCTTCTTTTTGACACAGTAGTGAAGGTGTGATTGGCTCTTCCCCCTGAAGCCATGGAGACTAAAACAAAACCCATTTGATACGCTTCCTCTCTGGGCTAGAAGTTGGTCTGGACGGGGACGGGGGTGGGGGGGTGGGGCGGGGCGGGGGGGGTGCAGGCTGGAGACAGGGGGCATATCATTGGCTGCTTAAATGGTTTCCATTACACTTCAGCAAAAAGCATGACTGTTGTTTTATTCCATAGGATTTTTATACATCCCTCCATATTTCACCTGTATTTTTGCATACGTTCTGTCCACACAGCAGTCATAAAACTGCCAGCTTTTTTTAACCAATCTTCCAATCTTCACTTTGAAAGAAACTGCTTCTTCTTCTTCTTCTTCTTCTTCTTCTTCTTCTTCTTCTTCCTCTCTCTCTCTCTCTCTCTCTCTCTCTCTCTCTCCATTTTGGTGTCATCTCACACGTCGTCTGCGTACTCTTTTAATGTGTAGTGCTGCTGCGGTGTGTTTGGTATATCAGAGAGGCTTTTAATGTGTAGTGCTGCTGCGGTGTGTTTGGTATATCAGAGAGGCTTTTAATGTGTAGTGCTGCTGCGGTGTGTTTGGTATATCAGAGAGGCTTTTAATGTGTAGTGCTGCTGCGGTGTGTTTGGTATATCAGAGAGGCTTTTAATGTGTAGTGCTGCTGCGGTGTGTTTTCGTACTGAGAGTCTTTCCTGTAGTATTGTATTGTTGTCTGTGTGGTTATTGCTTCTGAACGAACGAACAGCTGCATGTGTAGCAGAGTGGCTCACAGCCTCAGCCTGATGGCCTCATAAGTCTAACATCTCCCCCCAAGTCATGGGGATATCCCTTTGGTTTGGTGGTTAAGATGTTGTCTTTCCACGCGGGAGACCAGGGTACGATGCCCGGGTGTCACACACATGCCCCGTATGAAGATTGATACTATAGGGCTGCAACTCTACATGGTTTTCTTTTCCATTAATCGAATAGTCGGAATGTGCGCTCTTTTTTTAATTTTGTTTTTAATTCAACATATCATATCGGTCACCCACAAAAGCTCAATAATTGTCTCCGCCAGGCCGAAGGCATGGGGAGAGAGTATGTTTTGCACTCCGTCCGTGTGTGTGTGTGTGTGTGTGTGTGTGTGAATGAGCCCGTGTGTCCGTCCGTCCGTGTGTCCGTCCGTCCGTCTGTGTACAGCTAATCTCCGGCACCGTTAACCCGGTCGATGCCAAACTTTGCACACACACTCCCTGGATGCCAACGATGAACCTCTGCGCCAAATTTTCCAGAACGCCACCGCAGGAGGCCGACTTTTGAAAAACACATTTCTTGATATTACTCCTCCAGATTCTGTCCAAAAATCCCACAAATCGCTACACACTATCTCTATAGTCATGTGTTCGAGAGTGCAATTTACGTGAAATCTTTCACAGACTTTCCTACTAGGCTGAGGAATATATCCCACCCTTTTCACATTGGCCTGTTATAGCGTCACCAACAGGTGGATTTTGGCACCCTTTTCATATTGGCCTATTATAGCGCCACCAGGAGGCCACAACATGACCTGCCCTGGTGGAGACCTGTGCCGCACTTTATACTTAATAGCACAATGGTGCAAAAATTGTGAAAATAGCCAATATTTTTCTTTTGCCTATAAATGCCATGCTCGAAAAAAATATGATTCATTATTATTTCATTATTTCATTAAGTTTTTTTTTAACCCATTAAAACCGGGAATGGCATCTGTGTTATTTTAGATTTTTAGCGTTGGCTATTCGAACATTGAATTTTTTTTTTAAATCTTGAAAGTGTCGAATGAAATGAAATGAACCGTATGTGTAGAATATGTGTTTAGAATGATCATATTGTGCTAACTATTTAGGAAACACAGCGCTATGGGTATGGTGCTTTCACAGCGTTTCACAAGTCACAGTTTGGAACGGGCTGAAACTTTTCAGTACTTTAAACTAACGTAGTGGGTGTGCGTTGTTAATTCTCATCCTGGAATGATTTTATCACCACTGGCAGATGGTTTAACCGTCCAATGACATGCTCAGTAGGATATCGCTTTTACCACGCACGCACGCACGCACGCACGCACGCAAGCACGCACGCACGCACGCACGCAATAAGAAAACACACTGAGCTCATGGTAATTAGCATCAGGGTTTTCTTGCGAAAGAAAGAGAGAGTTTGTAGTACTGTACACGCATTCACACACACACACACACACACTCTCTGTCATTAGTTAATGGGGCTTGCAGCCTGGCTTACCTGGTTCCCTATAGGCACTGATTGAGGTGAGAGCAGGCTGTGTGTGTGTGTGTGTGTGTGTGTGTGTGTGTGTGTGTGTGTGTGTGTGTGTGTGTGTGTGTGTGTGTGTGTGTGTGTGTGTGTGTGTGTGTGTGTGTGTGTGTGTGTGTGTGTGTGTGTTGGGTGGGGGGGGGGGGGGTGGTGTACACCCAACCCCGAAACATATGGGACCTAATGCCGCTTAGACACTCATCTGCATCAAGGCTTGTTGGACTGGGGTATAGTAGGTCCCTGCAGTCTGTGACATACTATGGTAGGCTCCTTGTCCACAGGGGTTGAGCCGCTTCTGGGCTTTTGGAAAAGGGCCGTAGTGCCGTGTCTAGGGGGGGTGTACTTGTATGTCATGGCGTAGTGTGGTGTCTAGGGGGGGTGTACTTGTATGTCATGGCGTAGTGTGGTGTCTAGGGGGGGTGTACTTGTATGTCATGGCGTAGTGTGGTGTCTAGGGGGGGTGTACTTGTATGTCATGGCGTAGTGTGGTGTCTAGGGAGGGTGTACTTGTATGTCATGGCGTAGTGTGGTGTCTAGGGGGGTGTACTTGTATGTCATGGTGTAGTGTGGTGTCTAGGGGGGTGTACTTGTATGTCATGGTGTAGTGTGGTGTCTAGGGGGGGTGTACTTGTATGTCATGGCGTAGTGTGGTGTCTAGGGGGGGTGTACTTGTATGTCATGGCGTAGTGTGGTGTCTAGGGGGGGTGTACTTGTATGTCATGGTGTAGTGTGGTGTCTAGGGGGGGTGTACTTGTATGTCATGGCGTAGTGTGGTGTCTAGGGGGTGTGTACTTGTATGTCATGGCATAGTGTGGTGTCTAGGGGGGGTGTACTTGTATGTCATGGCGTAGTGTGGTGTCTAGGGGGAGTGTACTTGTATGTCATGGCATAGTGTGGTGTCTAGGGGGAGTGTACTTGTATGTCATGGCGTAGTGTGGTGTCTAGGGGGGATGAATTTGGCTACGGACCCCCCTGTTTATGGCATTTCTATCTCCGAGACACCAATTTACATTGTAAAATCAATGTTCATTTAACTCTGAGCGTGTACACATACTCTCTGGGTTACAGACCCATAAGGGTCCATTTGGTTCCAAACTATCATGCAGCTGGGGACCCCCTGGAACTCCCTCAAGGACCCCTGGGGGTCCCCAGACCCCACTTCGGTAACCACTGCTCTATATGGGAAGCCATTGGTCCCCAAGGCTACTTATACTATACTCACTGCCATGTTGGCAGAATGTCAACCCGAGAATAGGCACACCGGGGTTCGTGTTGTTAATAAAATGGTAATTAGGAGTTTTCCTCGTGTCTCAAAATCCACTTTACAGTACATTCTGCAAAGGCCAAAAGGCTTTTAATGGAATGTGTAATGCAGGGTATTGTGGGAAGTCAATGCCTTTTTTCTCCTCCAAGGCCTGCACAGGGCCAGTGATGTGCAGTCATTAGAGGCTGAATGAATGGGGCCCTATACCAAAGAGCCTTTAAAGTAGGTGACCTTGCCTTGTCTTTACCAGGTAGCTGATAGAGAGACTATGATTTAATTATAGGGCCTTATTAGGTTTAATAGGCACGGATGAAAGGGGGAGAGAGAGAGTGAAGGAGAGACAGCGAAGAAAGTGGCAGAGATCTTTTTTCTTTTTTTGAGCTTTTGTCCCGACACGTCTCAACATTTGCCAGTGACAATGAATGGAGAAATTAGGTCAAATGTCCGCCAAATATGACGTACATTTGTGGCAACAGGCATTCTGATTGGCCAGTATGAGATGATGCATGATGATGCACGATGATAAGAGCGCCCCTCACTTCACACAGGTGTGATTTTTGAGGGGCGCTAGCCCCTTCTATAAACAGCTTTTGTCCCCACACGTCTCAATATTTGCCATTGACAATGAACGGAGAAATTGCGTCAGAATTCCGCTAAATATTACGTAAATTAAACATCAAAACATTAAACGCCATTGACATTGAAGGGAAAACGTCATATGTAAACGAGCAAATCGGCTAACCAATCAACATGTTGGTGGGAGCGCTTGGCCAATAAGGGACCACCCTCATTTGACACGGGTGTGATTTTTTTAAAGGACCACTTCACCACTTTTCAACCTGTCTTCAGATAATAGGTCCTCACTAATAATCATGATAAAATGGCACGATTTCTTTCTACTCAGTCTGTGTCTCATAGGAGGGCTGTGGGCAGTTTAGAAACCGTCTTCCAGTGACATCATCATTAGGCAGATATTTTTTTAAACAAGATTTTTTTACAAAAATGTTTAGATTTTCATTATCGTGAGAACGATGGCTTCCATTTTCGCATTGCAACTTTTCAGGACTAGAAAGACTGCAGTTTCTATTAGCTTGTATTCCCCATCGATGATGTCACTGGAAGACGGTTTCTGAACTGCCCACAGCCCTCCTATGAGACACAGACCGAGTAGAAAAATATTTGCGCCATTTTTTCATGATTATAAGTGAGGACCTATTATATGAAGCTAGGTTGAAAAGTGGTGAAGTGGTCCTTTAATAGTACCTAATCTGGTTCTAGTGTTGGCTAGATTGGCGCTGCTGGCCTTAGCAAATCCTCTTGTTGAGCCCCTCCAATGCATGGCTTTTGAAGATTACGTCATATGGCAGCCAAGCCTATGGACTTTTCAATGCTTGTTTAGAGGATTTATGACGTAAATTGAATGGAAGCCCAAAGTGGGGTCCGTTTAAATTATGTGAAAGTAGTTTGTGTCAAGGAGTCGTTGACGTGAAAAGGTTTGCAATGTACGTATACACTGTGCAAGGTAGGTAACAGTACCAGGGAGAATATAGCTCCTCTCTATTCTGAATAGTTGTAGACGCAGCGCAGCCCGGGGTCATGGCCTGGCAGAATGCATGAAGTCACTCTGACTCCACTTCAACCCAGCAGAAAAGTATTCCCCCCTGGCCTGTGTTGTCTCTGTTTGGCCGTCTGCATGCTGGGCTCGGCCGTGGAGCTGGTCTTTTAGCTCTAAATGGTGGGTTGTCGGCCGCGCAGACCGGTCCACGATGCAGAGGTGGTGATTTAGTGGGGAGATAAGCTCTCTGTAATGGCAGGGTGGAATAATTTCTCTTTAACCAGGAGGCCTGGCTCTCTCTCCACCCTCTCTAGAGAAATAACAAAAAGGTCTCCTCTCCTCTCCTCTCCAGTGTAAGCAACCCAAAAGAAAACAAGCCCAAAAGAAGCGACCATATATAGCATAGGCCACATGAGCACTTCAAATCTATCGGCTATTTGATAATAGCCGATCTACAAGCTCACAATGTGAGGAGTAAGTGAGCTTGTAAATGGTGCATTCATATAGTGCCTTTATTCCAAGGCGCTTTACAGAGATTGTGCATTACATTCACCCATTCACACACCTTGTATATCGGGAGCACATTGGGAGCAATTAGGGGTTCAGAGTCTTGCTCAAGGACACCTCAACACTGACTCTGGGGGAGCCCGGGATCAAACTGGGAACCTCATGTTCCCATCCGGCCACTCAACTGGCCACTCTACCCCTGAGCCACTGTTTGCACGGCCACTATTTTCCAAAAAGAAGAAGGGGAACAAAGTGCAAAATGTCACTTACTGCCAGATTTATTTAGCCAAAACAGCCCTCACTGTCAACTATTTTTCGTTTTTACCTTATTTTTTGAGGGGCGCTAGCCCCTTCTATAATCAGCTTTTGTCCCTGCTTCTCACGTCTGAAGATTTGCCATTGACCACGGTAAGAGAATTCCGGTCAAATGTCCGCTAAATTTTGTCCCCACACGTCTCAAGATTTGCCATTGATGGTGAACGGAGCAATGACGTCAGATGTCCGCTTTTTATGACGTAAATTAAACGCCATTGACATTGAAGGGAAAATGTACGTAATATGTAAACGAGAAAATCAGCTAACAAATCACAGGCAACAGGCATTCTGATTGGCCAGTATGGGAGGATGCATGATGATGTATGATGACAAGAGTTTCCCTCATTTCACACGGGTGTGATTATTTTAGTTTTCGGTCACGCTGTTTGATGTTTTTGTTCATTTTTGATAGTCATGGCTGCCAGTTCCTATTGGCTGCCTTTTGCTGTCGACTCATGACTACCAGTTCCCACCTGATGTTGTGTGCGAGTTCAGACTGATTCAGACCGTAATGTATAACTGCTAGCTTACATAAAATCTTAAGGCTAGGACTGAAGTCTAAGACATACAGGTCATCACTGAATCCTCTAAAGAGGAAGATACGATCTCCCACCATGCAACAGCACTTAATATATATCCCTGGACACGGGCCTTTCCCCTTGGGCTCAACCTCCTTCCAGGAGAAGGTTTCTGGACTGAATTTCCACATATCCTTTAAAGCCTGTGAGTTATTACAGCCACCATATATGTACAGCTCTCCATTGTAGGTGAAGGCTGACTGACAAAAGCGTCTTTCTGGAAGAAACTGTGCAGAAGGTGTGGTCAGCCAGTGGTTGGTCTCTGTGTCAAACACTCTGGTGGTGTTGTAGTAGTACTGATCCTCCCACCCCCTCTTGCCCCCAAATACAAACATCTTTGTCCCGATGATGGTGGCAGAGTGACGTGATGAAGCAGGAGGTGGAGTTCCTCTGGTGTTGATGAAAGACCAGACCATTGTGGTGGTGTCCAACTTGTAGATGTCATTAGTGGGTCTAGTCTGGTTCCATCCTCCGTGGATAAACATGACCTTCCCCAAGACACAGGCTGAGTGGTACCACCTCCCCTCTGGAATAGTCCCAGAAACCTGTGGTTTGAACCACATGTGGGCGTCGACATCAAAGGCATAAAGCACGTTGCAGTAATTATGACCTGCAATAGGCCTCCCTCCCCAGAGGTAGGCATATTCAACAAGAACAGCTGTGTGGCCGTCACGCCCGGAGGGAACCTCAAGGTAGCGTTCTTCTCCTCTTCCGGAGGTCACTGGGGCGAACGTCCTCCAGGTCAAAGACACTGTGTTGAAGACGAGAACATCAATGTGATCCTTGTCACCTCCGAAGGAGTACACATAGTGTCTCACTGTCACAGCACTCTGATTGGCTGTTCCTGGTGCTCTCAGACGCACGGCCCAGCGTAACATTACTCACGACAGTACCACAGTGGATAAAACCTATTGGTCCGTGGTGTCCTAGTAGTCAATGGTATCCTAGTGGTCAATGAGGACGTATTGGTCAAATCCCTCCGTGTAAACGTGTGGAATAATACTCTGCGTTTTTCACTTATATTCGCTCAGAGGCACAAACACCACGCAGGGTCTGTCCAATCCGTGAAGCCGATGCTTTGAGTTGACCAATCAGGGAGGACGATGCCCGTTGATCCTGGACGGTCGGCTCTCGTTCAGAGCACACATCACAGCCAGGTCAGTCGATCCTGTAGGCCTATACACTCGACGAATCAGACCCTTCCTGGGCCAGGAGTCAGCCAATCAGACCCTTCCTCACCCAGGAGTCAGCCCAAATCCTTATCCAGACATCAGTCATATCTATTATTATTGAGGGGTTCTAACCCCTCCTATAAACAGCTATAGTGTGGATTCTGTCTGAACACAATGCCAATGACAATGGATGGAGAATTTATGTCATATGTGGCTGAGCAAATCGTCTGGGAGCCCTTGGCCAATAAGGGACCACCATTCTTGATGATGATGTACGATGATTAGAGCACCCCTCACTTCACACGGGTGTGATTTATTTACCTCAACTTTAAGTAGTCACAGAATATCCATGGTCACTATGATCGCACACCGGATCGTTGGAAATGACTCTGAGAGAGCTGTTCGTTGCATCGACGCATTGTGAGCTGAGATCTTTGCTATATTTGAATTGAAATCCTGAATTATTGTTTTGCTATTTTTGAATTGGAATCCTGAAAAGTTACATTTTTATTTTATTTCAAATGCATTTAGTTATACTTATGTTAACTTTATGAACTTAAATGCAAATACATTGGACATAAAAATATAAAGGGCAATATATTTTTGAATACTAGTCATGCAGCTACAGTACTAATACAGACTGAAGTAATTAAAGCGGGTCATGTTTGGAACTGCTGAAATCAATTATATATCAATATTCAGATATTAACTTGAGGGCCATATAACGTGACGGTGGGGGCCGCATGTGGGCCCCGGGCCGCCAGTTGCCCATGCATGTTGTTGTAGATCATCTATTATGTAGGGTTGACGTGGTTAATGTATGTTCTGTAGTAATAATAATCCAAATCTACAAAGTAACTATAGTAACTCAAGTTTTAAAATTAATGTAAAAGTACAATATTTGGATCATCCAAGATGTAGTGGAGTAGAAGTACAAAGTATTGGAAATTGGAAATACTCGAGTAGTAAAGTACAAATACTTCTAAATTGTACTTACAGTAGAGTAGAGTAGATGCTCTGAGCATGCTTCAACTTGTAGCGTGGGCAAAAAAACACTTTGCCCACGCTACAAGTTGAAGTTGCGCACTAGCGTCATTTCCATCAACCAGCTGTTTAAGAACCAGGAAGAGACGCCTGGACTAGGTGTTTTATTGGCGTATATCTTTTCTACGTCCGATCATAGACATGGTAACGGCCCGCCTGCCTCTGATTGGCCTACCGACACGGCCTTACCAGAGCTTCCTCCGAGGTGGAAGATACGTACATGCTGGCAGCTAGAGGTTACTCCGTGGTGGGAAATAAATAAATAATACAAGTACGATACTACAAGAGAATGACAGCTTGGCACGCGCGACAGTAACTTTTATTTTTGTAGAAGAGGCAAACTAATATTCTTTATGCCGTTGGCCTGTTTATTTGTATACATGTGTAAACTTGAAACATTATTGTACTGTAAAAAGGTCTCTCTCTTTTCCCTTGAACTTTTTTAGTATAGTATTAGTTTACTATAATTAGATTAATACCTTGATCTTTATCTTTTTTAGTATAATAGTATTAGTTTACTATAATTAGATTAATACACGATAATCAACACTAACACTTTAATTTAGAACACAGCCAAATCAATGTTCAATTAATTATTCAATCTAAGCAAACGGCACAAACAATATTAGTTTGCCTCTTCTACAAAAATTAAAGTTACAAGTTACTGTTGCGTGTTGCCATTCTCTTGTACTTGTATTATTTCCCACCACGGAGTACCCTTGCATCTCGGAGGACAGGCAAGACGGGCAGTGTCGGTAGGCCAATCAGAGGCAGGCGGGGCGTTACCATGTCTATGCTCGGACGTAGAATAGATATACGCGTTTTATTGACGCCTCTTGACGCGACTGTCTGATTGGTTATACCCTCTGTGTGATTGGTCATTTCAGCCCTCCTCCTCCCACGAGCAGTCTGATTGTTCATTACAGTCCTCCTTCTCCCATCGAGCAGTCTGATTGGTCATTACAGCCCTCCTTCCATCGAGCAGTCTGATTGGTCATAACAGCCCTCCTCCTTCCATCGAGCAATCTGATTGGTCATTACAGCCCTCCTCCCATCGAGCAGTCTGATTGGTCATTACAGCCCTCCTCCCATCAAGCAGTCTGATTGGTCATTACAGCCCTCCTCTGATCGATACGAGAGAGAGCAGAGCTGGAGGACGGGCGTAAGAGGAGTGTTGGAAAGTAACTTGAGTACATTTACTCGAGTACAGTGTTAATTTAGATTAGCCAAAAAAATTGCTTCTAAATCACAATTCTTTCTGAAAAACCTCATGTTTCTGTGTCAGTGGTGCTCAACCTTTTTCATGTCAAGGACCCCCAGAATTAACTGTATTTGGCTGCGGACCCCCATCTGAATGTCTGTCTGTCTGTCTGTCTGTCTGTCTGTCTGTCTGTCTGTCTGTCTGTCTGTCTGTCTGTCTGATCAGTTTCTGCTCCTCCTAGAAACACAGGCGGGGGGGGGGGGGGGGGGGGTCCTTTAGTAGGGCTGATTGAGACCACGCTCTGCAGATAGATGAACGTGTGTGTGTGTGTGTGTGTGTGTGTGTGTGTGTGTGTGTGTGTGTGTGTGTGTGTGTGTGTGTGTGTGTGTGTGTGTGTGTGTGTGTTTCAGTACTGTGTCAGTGAAATCCATTCACAGCCTTCACCGTCAGTGAGCATTTTATTGTGTTAGGCTGCCCCCCGGAGGCCAAAGGGAATGGTGTGAAATGACTGGCTGGACACACACACACACACACACACATACAGTCATACACACACAGTTACGCGCGCACACACACACACACACACACACACATACACACACACACATGCATGCGCACACAGTCACACACACACACACACACACACACACACACACACACACACACACACACACACACACACACTGCACTTCATCAAAGTCGATATATATGGCTTGTTGAGTCAGCTTAACCCCGACATAATCAAAGATGGCAACGTTTTTACAACAAGGTAAAACGCTGAAGTATGAGGCACACGGCAGGGTCATGTTTTATGTGAAGCTGTAAATGATCTTCAGAGTTTTTGGTTAAAAGGCGAATGGAGTCTCAAACGGATCGCAGCATTTTTGAGAGGGTTTCTTTGTCCTTGCATACCTGGACTGTATCTTTGCACTGAAACGAATGCACGGTGAAAAACGGATCTGTATTGGTGTGTGTGTGTGTGTGTGTGTGCGTGTGCGTGTGCGCGTGCGCGTGCGTGCGTGCATGTGTCTGTGTCCCCACCATGTGCATAGTGCATACATGTGCAGTGCATGCACAGGTCGGCAGAAAAATTATGTCCATGTGAGTGTGTGTGTGTGTGTGAGAGAGAGACAGAGCAAGGACACTAACGTGAACATGTGTGTGTGCGTGTCTCTCTCTCTGCAGCCTTGCTGTCCTCGTGGTGCGAGGAGTTGGGTCGTCTCCTCCTCCTGCGTCATCAGAAGAACCGGCAGAACGAACCGCAGGTCAAAGTGCCCCCCATGCAGCCCACCATGAACAGCCTGAAGCCTGGCCTCACACACAAGTCAGTACCTAAACCCCCCCTAACACCTCACCATGAACAGCCTGAAGCCTGGCCTCACACACAAGTCAGTACCTAAACCCCCCCTAACACCCCACCATGAACAGCCTGAAGCCTGGCCTCACACACAAGTCAGTACCTAAACCCCCCTAACACCCCACCATGAACAGCCTGAAGCCTGCTGGCCTCACACACAAGTCAGTACCTAAACCCCCCCTAACACCCGACCATGAACAGCCTGAAGCCTGGCCTCACTCAGTCAGTACCTAACCCCCTATAACCCACATGCAGGGGTTCATGGGGGGGGGGGGGTTCCAAATGTCTGTAACTTAAAGGCTAATCTGAGTTATGGGGGTCTGTTGCCTAATGCAGTGGTTCCCAAACTTTTTCATGTCAAAGACCCCCAAAATGACACTAATTAGCCTGTGGACCCCCATTTGAAATGACTTGCCAGGGACCCCCATAAGAGAAGATTTTTACAGCTCTATAGCAGTGATTCTCAACCCGTTTAATTTCAAGGACCCCCAGTTTGACATGCATTAGTCTATACGGACCCCCAATTTAATGGCATTTCTATCTCTGGGACCCCCAATTTATATTGTAAAACCAATGTTAATTTAACTCTGAGAGTGTACAAATGGAACCAAATGGACCCGTTAACTCCAACCTGAAACCTTTTCTAATTGTAAAAGACCCACGCGAACTCCAGTTTTAGGTGATAACCTATAACCTATGGTGACCACGGTGGTCACCTCATCACCGAAAACTGGAGTATGAATAGGCCTTAAACAAGTGAAGGCATGTTGTGGTTTTTTCAAACATCGCCGTGAGCAGGTTATCCCCTAAAACTGGACTACTGGAGTATGCATGGGCCTTAAGCCAGACTCTTTATTTGAAACCACAAAACAACCATGTATCTTGTGATGTCCTGGAAAATTGTCCTCACAATGTCTTAACTGTCAAATTCTACTATATCTACTTTGTTGGGACATTTTGTAATTCAAGTACACACACACACACACACACACACACACACACACACACACACACATAGGAAAGAGAGCAGTGAAGTCATAGATAGTTTGTAGAACATTCTGTGCTCACTCCCTCTCGCCTGGGCTTGGCTTGCCAAGAGTGCGCTCACCCCTCCGCGGAGGATGCTGGGATATGTTGAGCATTTGAGGAAACATTGAACACGACGTCCATTCCAAACGGCTCACCTCTGGAGAAACTAAAAACACACCGCCGTCCAAAAGCAACAGTGGAAGAAGTAGCCTGTTTCGGGTTTTTTTACTCGAGTAAAAGTAGATGTGCCACAGCATAAAAATTATCTGTTGCATGTAAAAAAAACCTATTAAACATTTAACATATAACAGTATCAGAATATCAAATAGTACCAAAGTAAAAGTGTTCATTTTTCAATAATTGTAGTGGAGTAAAAGAAAGTGCACGCACGCACGCAAGCACGAGGGCCTGGTGTGTTTGTTATGATTCACAGTTTCTCGTGTTTTGGCTTGAAAGGTTTGGATCTCAATCTGAATGGCAAACATTCCAAGTGCCCCCCAGCTATCTATATATATATATACACAGTATATTTATTTTATTTATCTATCCATCTATCTAGTGACTCCCAAGTTTCATCACTTTCTTTTTCCTTGTTTTTTTTCCCACGAGGGCATGCAAGGCCCCCCCCCCCCCCCCCCCCCCGTCCCAGACCTGTTATCCTGGAGGGAATGATTTGAAATTGAGATCCAAGACATTTGGAATTGCATAACCCTTTGGCGGGGCTGTGGGACATATTCCCCAAACTACCCCCCTTAAAGGGGACTACCACCCATTTTCAACATTAAACTATGTCATTTATGTGCCTTAGGGGGCTGATCTATGGAAGTATGAAAAAGGGTCCATTGACAACAATGTTGCACATTAAGCTAATCTTCTTCTTTTTATTTGGAGACCCCCCTGGGAGTCCCAACCCCTAGTTTGGGAACCACTGCCCTAGAGAAGTAGTTTGGCAGGTATCTGTACACTGCTCCTCTGAGTGTGTTAAAACAGTCTATGGCCCCAAGCCGCGGCTTGAGAATCGCTGCCCTATGACAGTGTTGTTTGCTTTGGTGTTTTGCTTCCCAGTGATGCCAATGTTGTGTGTTTGACCGTAGACATAGAGAAAGGTATAGATGCCTCCTTCGGCTCTGGGGCTCACAGAAGAAGGTATAGATGCCTCCTTCGGCTCTGGGGCTCACAGAAGAAGGTATAGATGCCTCCTTCGGCTCTGGGGCTCACAGAAGAAGGTATAGATGCCTCCTTCGGCTCTGGAGCTCACAGAAGAAGGTATAGATGCCTCCTTCGGCTCTGGAGCTCACAGAAGAAGGTATAGATGCCTCCTTCGGCTCTGGGGCTCACAGAAGAAGGTATAGATGCCTCCTTGGGCTCTGGGGCTCACAGAAGAAGGTATAGATGCCTCCTTGGGCTCTGGGGCTCACAGAAGAAGGTATAGATGCCTCCTTGGGCTCTGGGGCTCACAGAAGAAGGTATATATGCCTCCTTGGGCTCTGGGGCTCACAGAAGAAGGTATAGATGCCTCCTTGGGCTCTGGGGCTCACAGAAGAAGGTATAGATGCCTCCTTGGGCTCTGGGTCTCACAGAAGAAGGTATAGATGCCTCCTTGGGCTCTGGGGCTCACAGAAGAAGGTATAGATGCCTCCTTCGGCTCTGGGGCTCACAGAAGAAGGTATAGATGCCTCCTTCGGCTCTGGGGCTCACAGAAGAAGGTATAGATGCCTCCTTGGGCTCTGGGGCTCACAGAAGAAGGTATAGATGCCTCCTTGGGCTCTGGGGCTCACAGAAGAAGGTATAGATGCCTCCTTCGGCTCTGGGGCTCACAGAAGAAGGTATAGATGCCTCCTTCGGCTCTGGGGCTCACAGAAGAAGGTATAGATGCCTCTTTGGGCTCTGGGGCTCACAGAAGAAGGTATAGATGCCTCTTTGGGCTCTGGGGCTCACAGAAGAAGGGGACGTTCGGTATAGGCCAGTCAGGCATGTTTTCTCATGCCAAAAAAGCTCCTTTGGATTGAATTGATAAAGATGTGCTCTGATTGGCCAGTAGTGACTTGAGTGACAGCGACGCAGTGTGCCTTACTTCCGCCTAAAAGGAGAATTCCATGAAGGCTTTCTTACCTTTATTTGTAGTTGTTACGTCCCCACCAAAGAGGTCCAGGTGTTATTTTGTGCAAAAGTGCATTATTGGCGATTTCCCCTAATATAAGCCCTCAATGGGGGTTGGGTTTTTGTGCTAATTCGCTTATTTCCATCAAAATAAGTAGTAAAGTGTGCCGCTTAGGATACTATTTACATTATGAAGAGTTGAGTTGATTTTTGAGCGATGGAAACAAGCCAATTAGCACAACATCCCAATTCCCCAGTCAATTCAATGCAATTCAATTCAATTCATTGAGGGCTTATATTAGGGGAAATTGCCAATAATGCACTTTTGCACAAAATAACACCTGTACCTCTTTGGTGGGGAACTACAAATATAGGTAAGAAAGCCTTCTAGCATGGAATTCTCCTTAACAGTGCGATACAGGTCTCTCCAATGAACTGCAGCGGCCAAGGAGGCATCTATGTTCTTATATCTATGTGTTTGACTGTGTGTTTGGCAGTGATGGCTCCTTCCCCTACGACTCTGTCCCGTGGCAGCAGAGCAGCAACCAGGCACCCCCCGGACCCCCCGCACTCTCCGTGGTCACGACGGTGTGGGGTGTGACCAACACGTCCCAAAGTCACGTAGGTTACACGTCATGCCTCGAATACACTATACACACACATCACTGTTTAGAATCAGACGACAGCCAGGTTGAAAGTGGTTCAAGTAGAACATCGTCACTGTATCTCCATATTTTAACTTTTTGTGTGTGCTTTTTTTCTCGTACATTTACGCCCTATACTTGTTCACATGAAAGCATCACAAGTTGCAGATCTACACGCTCCAAACACGGCACCAAGCTACGCGTTTTGAGGCTTGTTGTCGATCTGCTACTTTTGCTATATACAAGTTTAATGTTTGTCTTTAGTTCAATGTTTGTTTAATAAATGCCATTGACAATGAAGGGAAAACTTACGTAATTTTGTAACTCATTACGTCATATTGTCTCTTTATTGTTAATGGCATTTAAGGTTTGTGTTGGCACCGTTTGTTTTACATTACCATTACAATACAACACATAATCAACATAGACTTTAATATATTAGCGCCCCTCACTTCACAGAGGTGTGATTTTTTAATTTGAATTGAACTTGTGAGATTTCCACCCAACAGATACTATATATACTGTGTGTATATGTATATATATATGTATATGTATATATATATATACACACACACACATACATATATATTTTAGGCTATATGCCTATGGACTTTGACCCTGTATTTGTGAAATGATTGCGGTACGATCCAACTCCATTAACGCCGTTGCGTTGCAGGTGCAGAGCCACTCCATGGTGAACAGCAACAACCACATGAACCCGGGCGGGAACCACCCCATGGGTCAGGGCATGTCGGGCGGCGGGGCGGGGCTCAACTCGCCGCCGTTCGGCGGGCAGCAGCAGCAGTTCCCGTCCAAAGGAGGAAGCTCCAACCAGGCCTACATGCAGGCGGGCATGTACGGCAGACCCGGAGGCTACCCCGGAGGCCCCGGGGGATACAGCGGCAGGTATAGGGCTGGCACCATTGCACATTTAAGTTGACCATTCATTGCCACACTCATAATGATAATTGCGATTGTGAACAGAAAATGTCTGTTTCCGGGTGCGGGGCGGTTGACCCAGAGTAATCTAGTAAGAGAGTGGCGACACACTTTGATCTCGCCGCAAAGCGAATTGCTATGGGCTATAGTTCCAAACATTGGAACTATCCATTGAGATAGAATGAGCACTTCCGCATTCCATTGTTACAATGGGAGTCAACGCTAGTGTCGCCACTCTCTTACTAGATTACTCTGGCTTGACCGCCAATCCCTGAGCGATCTCAGATCTGGTCCGGTTAGCGGACTCCCAGGAAAAAACCCTGAAACGCGACTTTGCGCCGCATTTTTCGACGCTTTCGTGCGACACTGTACTATGATCAAGTAGGATAGGCCTATATGTTCATTTAAATTTGTCTGGCCCCGACTACAGCGACGACATTACGATTTGTCTTTTATTATTTTTCCTTGCAGTTATTCCGGGGGTCCCAACGGCCCCCCTCCGGGAGGCATGGGAGGCATGACCTCGCCACACGCCCGCCCTGGTCCGGGTGACTTCGTGCAGCCGGCCGCGCAAGCGGCGGCCGCTGCGGTGGCGGCCGCGGCCGCTACAGCCACGGCAACGGCCACGGCCACGGTGGCCGCCATGCAGCAGGACAACCAGAACAAACAGGACATGAGCCAGTACGGACAGGTGAGCCCTAACCCAGTGTTGTTTTTGTCGACTAAAACTAAGACGAAAAATGTTCGTCGACTACCTTTTTCCACTGACGAAAACTAAATGAAAACTAAGCTATGATGACTAAAACTAAGACTAAATATATTGACAATTTCGTTGACGAATATAAACTAGACTAAAATGTTAGGAAGGGACTAGTGGACAGGAGATCAAGTCATTCTACACTTGGTTGCATGCTGAAAATAGCAGATCTACAAGCTCAAAACACTCTCGCGCTGCGACACGTTGTGAGCTTGTAGATCAGCTATTTTCAGCAAGTGTAATAACAGTCATTACGACGGCATCAAGGCCCGCCAAAATACATTTTAGTCGACTGAATCAACTGTAGATTTAGTTGACTAAAACTAGACTAACACTAAAACATTCCAGGTGACTAAAATGTGACTAAAACTAAATGAAAACTATTCAAGAGACTACAACTCAAATAGAAATTTGCTACCAAAAACAACACTAACCCTAAACGCTATCCCTAACCGAGGGATAAATCTAAATATAAGATTTAGAAACCTTTAGTAATTCTAGTAAGACAAAGTATTTTAGCAACCTAGGCTAAACATACTTTTAGTAGCAAATTCTGATTTAAGCTGCAGTCTTTTGCAGTCAAGTTTGTCACACTTTTAGACCATATCTGTGGTCATCATATGGGCATACCTAACAATGGATGCCAAAAAAATGGGAAAATTCTCATTTTTGTGTGTTTTTATATCAAAGGTCAATTACTTACTGCTGCGTGATGACGTGTAGAGATACACATCGATAAAAGCCAATAAAAATGAAGCTCACCAGTTTGTTTCCCATGCTTCTTGTCCTCCTCCACAGCTGGTTTTGATTAAAGAACTACTCAGTTTTTACTCTCATTCAAGATGACATCCAGACAGTGTATTACTTGTTTTAAACATAATCATCACGCTAAAATATGTATATAGGTTGTGTACAGGTTAGAAATAATCTGCTGGCTTTTTTTAATGTCTCCCTGTCACTTTGTTTACAAACGAAATTCACGTGCAGGAAGTCACAGACTTTGAGACCCCATAGCCTGGAGGGATGCAACGCTCTGATTGGTTCAGAAACTTCAGAGCCAGCGTTTCCAGCTAAAACTAAATAATAAAATACTAAAATAAAATGTCCACCATTTCCGTTGCCCTACACCTTTAAGCCTGCCTAAGCTACTTAAACTATTTAAGTTTAAGTGGTCACCTTATCACCTAAAACTGGAGTCTGAATAGGCCTTTACAGGGGACTCACCTGTATATAAACCCCCCCAATAAATCAAATGTTTGTGGTTTTTCCCCCCACAGATGTGTCCGTCGTTCCAGATGGGGCCCACACAGACCTACCAGACCAACAGCCAGTTCATGAGCCAGGCCGGCCCGCGAGGGCCCCCCGGCGGAATGAACCCAGCTGGCATGGTGTCGCCCATGAACAACCCCAACATGGGCGGGCCCCCCATGGGCATGGGCCAAGCTCGAGTCCCAGGCATGGGGGGGCCTTTCGGAGTGCATGGCGGACAGCGGATGCCGCAGCAGGGGGGCTATCCCGGAGGAGGGCCCCCCAGACAGGGCATGCCCATGCAGGCCATGAAGAGGCCGTACCCCGGAGAGGCAAGTGGCGCCATGTGAATTCCTTACTGGGGGGTCCTTTAGGGGGTATACCCCCAGCTCAATTAGCTAATACTGCATCACAATCATTTTAACCCCTGTATCCATTTTTTTTATATGTTGGCTATTTAAAAATAGCAGATGTTGGGCCTGGGCCGCGGCTGAGCGGTCCAGGCACCTAGGCCGGTAACCCAGCCTGACAGCGTGCCGCGGGTTCGAGTCCCAGCATGCTTCCCCCCCATCTCTCTCCCCCTTCCTGTCACATTACTGTACCCTATCAAATAAAGGCAAAAGAGCCATAAAAAAAGCAGATGTTAAAGCTCACGGCATGGCACGAAGTGACACGCTGCAAGCTTTATACATCTGCTATTTTCTTTAAATATGTTTTTTTTTATATTTCTATTTATTTATTAAATGATAGCAATACCACAATGTAGAATCTCTCTAGTTACAAGTAAAAGGCTTGTATTTAACATTGTACTTCAGTAAAGAGGTATACAAAGGGAGTAGCATTTAATATACTTGCGGAAGCAAAATTAAAAATGCTCAACAACAAAAGCATCAGATCTGCAAGGTCGAAACGCTGTGCAAAGCCACGCGTGTTGAGCTTGCAGATCTGTCCCTTTTTGCTACAGTATATCAGAATTTGAACAGTGAAAGGTTTTTGGACACAGAGAGACGACGTGTAATAATCTAACCTCCATTGAAACCTGTTTTGTTCCGTTTGTCCTTCCAGTCACCGTATGGCGGTCAGCAGTACGGCGGGCCCAACGGTCAGTTCCCTCCCCAGCAGGGTGGGCAGTACCCGTCGGGCAACGCCTCCAGACCGATGCCCTCGCCCAACTACCCCGGCCAGAGGATGCCGGGGGGCGGCGGGCAGCAGGGCCAGGGGCAGTACCCGCCCGGCATGCCCAGCATGGGCCAGTACTACAAGGTAAAGCTGACTCCAGTGTTGTTCTCGTCGACTAAAACTATGACGAAATATGTTCGTCGACTACCTTCTTTCACTGATAAAAACTAAATAAAATCTAAGCCATGATGACTAAAACTAAGACTAAATATACTGTCGATTTTGTCAACAAATCAAAACTAGACGTTAGATGTTAGGCAGGGACTAGTGGACAAGACGCGTTGTGAGCTTGTAGATCGGCTATTTTCAGCATGTGTAAAATCAGTCATTACGACGGCATCAAGGCCCGCCAAAACACATTTTCTGTAGATGTAGTCGACTAAAATCTTATGATATTTAATCGACTAAAACTAGACTAATTCAAGAGACTATGACTAAAACTAAAATAGAAATTTGCTGCCAACAACACTGGCTGACTCCCAGCTTGGAGTTGGGGTCTTCCGTTAATAGGACTTTATTTTGTAGTGGCGTAGAGATGTCCAAAGAACTGACCGTGCTCTGTTTGGTCGTTGGTGTGTCCTTCATTGCAGGAGCCATTCAACGGACAGAGCACTAACTTCTCTGGGGGAGGGCCGTACTCATACAGCCAAGGCAACGCGGTACGTCTCCTGCCCTTCAAATTGTGTGTGTGTGTGTGGGTGCGCGTGTGTGTGTGTGTGTGTGCGTGCGTGTGTGTGTGTGTGTGTGCGCGCGTGTGTGTGTGTTTACCCAATCTGTACGGTAGATTATGTTAGAAATGCAGTAAGTGATACTTTATTAACCGTCTCTCTCTCTCTCTCCTCATTTCCTGTATATCTACTGTATGCTATCAATAAAGGCAGAAAAAAATATATATCTTTCACTTAATTGTCACTTAATGTTTTTATTGCCTGTGCAAAGATCAATAACGAGATTTGTAAAAGAAAGAAAAAGAATAAAAGTGTTAAATAACTACTGTATATATTATGTCTCTCTCTCTCCAGCCTCCGAGGCCTGGTAACTACCCTCACTCGCCCGTCCCCGGTAACCCCACGCCCCCCATGACCCCAGGAAGCAGTATTCCTCCGTACCTGTCGCCCGGCCAGGACGTCAAGCCCCCCTTCCCCCCCGACATGAAGCCCAGCATGACGTCGCTTCCTCCGCCGTCGGGTGAGGAGGAGAAGAGCTTCACGCTCGAGCGTCGCACAGCGCGGCCGCTATCACAGCACTCCACAGTTTAGGCATTTAGCAGACGCTCAAGTCATTGTTGTGTGGAAGGAATAGTTTTACTGCTCCAGCTCAGTGGCCTTGTGGTTAGAGTGTTCGCCCTGAAAGTGGGAGGTCGAGGTTCGATCCCCAGGCCGGGGTCATACCAAAGACTGTAAAAATGGGACCCAATGCCTTCCTGCTTGGCACTCAGCATCAAGGGTTTATAAGGGATATAATATTGATACTAAGGGCTCCATTTTATCACACAGTAAATGGTGTCCTATAGGAAGTTGTGTCGTCACTGCCTTTTACACACCAGAGGTACACAGTAAATGGTGTCCTATAGGAAGTCTATACACACCAGAGGTACACAGTAAATGGTGTCCTATAGGAAGTCTTTACACACCAGAGGTGCACAGTAAATGGTGTCCTATAGGAAGTCTTTACACACCAGAGGTACACAGTAAATGGTGTCCTATAGGAAGTCTTTACACACCAGAGGTACACAGTAAATGGTGTCCTATAGGAAGTCTATACACACCAGAGGTACACAGTAAATGGTGTCCTATAGGAAGTCTTAACACACCAGAGGTACACAGTAAATGGTGTCCTATAGGAAGTCTATACACACCAGAGGTACACAGTAAATGGTGTCCTATAGGAAGTCTTAACACACCAGAGGTACACAGTAAATGGTGTCCTATAGGAAGTCTTAACACACCAGAGGTACACAGTAAATGGTGTCCTATAGGAAGTCTTAACACACCAGAGGTACACAGTAAATGGTGTCCTATAGGAAGTCTTAACACACCAGAGGTACACAGTAAATGGTGTCCTATAGGAAGTCTTAACACACCAGAGGTACACAGTAAATGGTTTCCTATAGGAAGTCTTTACACACCAGAGGTACACAGTAAATGGTGTCCTATAGGAAGTCTTTACACACCAGAGGTACACATTAAATGGTGTCCTATAGGAAGTCTTAACACACCAGAGGTACACATTAAATGGTGTCCTATAGGAAGTCTTAACACAACAGGGTTACACTGTAAACGTTGTCCTAAAGGAAGCGGTGTCGCCCTCCCTCTCCCGTCCCAGGCCACCCCAACGAGGAGCTGCGGCTGACGTTCCCGGTGCGCGACGGCGTGGTCCTGGAGCCCTTCCGCCTGGAGCACAACCTGGCCGTCAGCAACCACGTGTACCACCTGAGACCCTCCGTCCACCAGACCCTCATGTGGAGGTAACGCAACGCAGCCTAACATCCGTCTTAACAGTAGAATATCTGTACAATCGAAACTATGAGTATACACTATAGAGAGTGCTATGTCTACATGATACAATCTAAATGACATGAGTTTGCATGTTCTCCCCGTGTCCCCTAGGCTAGGTACCCTCACAAAAAAACATGCAGTAATCCTGGTCTCTAAACTGCCTCACCCTGGCCAGCCGGGGCGCCTGATGGAGGGGAAAGGAACTGGTTGGAATAACGTGTTCCTTCCACGCATTACGTCCAACCAGGGAAACTCCCCCCTGTCAGGTGTAAAGGAGCAACCTGGACACTCATGCATGAAGGAAGCATGAGTTCAAGTCCGTTGCTCTCCCCAGGTTGGAGGAGGGTGTATAGAGCCCAGGATCACATTAGATAATTGACACAGGGGTGAAAAATGGGTTACAAAATCGTGGGATAAAATTTAGGGGGAAAAAAAGAATATCTGTACAATCAAAACTATGAGTATACACTATAGAGAGTGATATGTCTACAATGATAAAATGCTATCTAAATGACATAAGTTTAGCATTTGCATACGCCTGTAAGGTCGTCGAGGCTAGTGCAAGTGCTACTGAAGAGGTGAGTTTTCAGACTACGGCTGAACGACTGATTGCAAATGTGCAGTATTGGGGAAAGTACCAATACTCCACTGTAGAAAATACACTGCTATTTTCAAATGGCCGAAATGTATATAGGGCTGAAGTAGTTCATGTATGTTTTGTAATAAAAATCTAAATATATAAAAAGTAACTAGTAAGTAAAGTTTTCACATAAATGCAATTGAGTACAATATTTAGACAGTAAGTACACAGTAGAATACCTCAAAACATTACTTGGATACAGTACTACTTAACACTTTCAGCACCCCCTGCTGTTCATTTGAAATGACCGCAGGGAGCCAACTATATCCCCCATATAGGCGCCATTCTATTTCCGTCAATACAGAAATGCTCAACCTTTTTCATGTCAAGGACCCCCAGAATTATCTGTATTTGGCTGCGGACCCCAATCTGAAAATATGTACTTCCAGTTCCAGTGACCCCCCAGAAGCAAAGATTTGAGTTAGAAACGTTATATAGAATATATATTCAAAGATTTGCGCCACATTTTCACGATTTAAAAAAAAAATAGCAGATCTACAAGCTCATGGCGCGGCACCGAGTGCCGCACCATGAGCTTGTAGATCTGCTATTTTTCAACGGCTACAGTATAACATAATGCTTAAAACACCAAAAAAGTAAGTGTACTTTTCCATACTTGTTGTGGTACTACAGGTCAGACCTGGAGCTGCAGTTCAAGTGCTACCACCACGAGGACCGGCAGATGAACACTAACTGGCCCGCCTCGGTGCAGGTCAGCGTCAACGCCACACCGCTCACCATCGAGCGGGGCGACAACAAGACGTCCCACAAGCCCCTGCACCTGAAGCAAGTCTGTCAGCCCGGCAGGAACACCATCCAGATCACTGTCACCGCCTGCTGCTGCGTGAGTCATTGTTGTGTTGTGACTATAACGAACGGCCGCCGGCCCGGGCTATAACACTGGCGACGGAACGGGAACCCAAAATGTGTCCGTTTCCGCGGGGAGTTCCTTATTTACTGTTTAGTTTAGTTTTTTGAATAGTTCAACTACTAGACGATCTACATTGGCACGTGGAGAGCTTGTAGATTGGCTATTTTAACTATTCGAAAATGTTTTTCAAAATAGTAATAAAAGGCAAAGAAGTTTAGGGATAAGGGGTTTAGAACTGACGAAAATAGAGCCCTAAGTCTAAAAGACTAAAAGACTAAGATTTAGAAGTATTTGTGTAGAAACCCATGTCGTATGCTGCATCTTCAGTAGCTATAGTATAAGTATAGAAGAAGTATAGAAGCTATGAGCGCATGGTTACGCCCCGGAAATAGCTGATCTACAAGCACTCAGCGCGTCACATGGAGCTGCGTTGTGAGCTTGTAGATCCGCTACCAAAGGTGCCCTGTTAGGCGATGTTAGCTCCTCTCTAACACTCTCTGCCCGGCCCTGACAACGAGAGTCAATAGCAACAGCAGAACAAGCTGTTTGACATCAGCAGATGACGGGTCACATTTTCCATGCATGGCCGCGCAACCCACACACTCGGCCGCGCCGCTCATTTCACAATAGCATATTTTCCTTACACTCGTTCCCATTTAAAAGAGAAATAAACCAGCTTTCCAGCGGTATCAAAGTTAAGTTGCCAAGAAGCGTTAACAACAACAACAACAGAGCAATAAATCTACCATACACAAATTTCTTAACTTTTATTTTTTTCTGTGAATGTTTATGCACAAAAGTGAAAGCAACACCATGGTCACTTGTAGTAATCGTGTGTGTGTGTGTGTGTGTGTGTGTGTGTGTGTGTGTGTGTGTGTGTGTGTGTGTGTGTGTGTGTGTGTGTGTGTGTGTGTGTGTGTGTGTGCGTGTGCGGGTGGTGTCACAGTCCCACCTGTTCGTGCTGCAGCTGGTCCACAGGCCGTCGGTGCGCTCCGTCCTCCAGGGACTGCTGAAGAAGAGACTGCTGCCTGCAGAGCACTGCATCACCAAGAGTATGAACACTAATAGTACACACTTTATTCACTGCATCACCAAGAGTATGAACACTAATAGTACACACTTTATTCACTGCATCACCAAGAGTATGGACACTAATAGTACACACTTTATTCACTGCATCACCAAGAGTATGGACACTAATAGTACACACTTTATTCACTGCATCACCAAGAGTATGGACACTATTCACTTTATTCACTACATCACCAAGAGTATGGACACTAATAGTACACACTTTATTCACTGCATCACCAAGAGTATGAACACTAATAGTACACACTTTATTCACTGCATCACCAAGAGTATGGACACTAATAGTACACACTTTATTCACTGCATCACCAAGAGTATGGACACTAATAGTACACACTTTATTCACTGCATCACCAAGAGTATGGACACTATTCACTTTATTCACTACATCACCAAGAGTATGGACACTAATAGTACACACTTTATTCACTGCATCACCAAGAGTATGGACACTAATAGTACACACTTTATTCACTGCATCACCAAGAGTATGGACACTAATAGTACACACTTTATTCACTGCATCACCAAGAGTATGGACACTAATAGTACACACTTTATTCACTGCATCACCAAGAGTATGAACACTAATAGTACACACTTTATTCACTGCATCACCAAGAGTATGGACACTAATAGTACACACTTTATTCACTGCATCACCAAGAGTATGAACACTAATAGTACACACTTTATTCACTGCATCACCAAGAGTATGAACACTAATAGTACACACTTTATTCACTGCATCACCAAGAGTATGGACACTAATAGTACACACTTTATTCACTGCATCACCAAGAGTATGGACACTAATAGTACACACTTTATTCACTGCATCACCAAGAGTATGGACACTAATAGTACACACTTTATTCACTGCATCACCAAGAGTATGAACACTAATAGTACACACTTTATTCACTGCATCACCAAGAGTATGAACACTAATAGTACACACTTTATTCACTGCATCACCAAGAGTATGGACACTAATAGTACACACTTTATTCACTGCATCACCAAGAGTATGGACACTATACAGTACACACTTTATTCACTACATCACCAAGAGTATGGACACTATTCACTTTATTCACTACATCACCAAGAGTATGGACACTATTCACTTTATTCACTACATCACCAAGAGTACTATATCCTACAGTATAAATACTTTATTGACTGCATCACCAAGACTATGGACACTACACTACACTACATGCACTATTTGTGAGTTATCTGACTGAACTACAGTATAGACCTCAGTAGAATGATGCACTGAATCTAATCTTACAAAAAAACCTATCTTCTCATATCGGGGTTTGAAAACGGCGTAACTGTAGCGATCACCTTCTATCTAAAGCAGTAGTTTTCAACCCTTTTCGTATCAAGCTCCATTATTTATTCGGCATTTGAAACATGGTCCACCATTTGGTGAGATTTATAGCCTCTCAGACACAAAACGAAATAATATTTTGTTGTTGGATAAGAATTTGTCCACAATTCCATGCTGTATTGATGTGTGGTACCATTAGGAGAGATAACAGGCAAGCGTTGATCAAAATAAAATTCTTCTACATTCTTCAATTGTGTAGACCAAATGGACCCGTGTACGGGTCCATTTGGTTTCATTATTTGGTTTCATTACTTTGACGATGGAGAGGGCCACTATATTTCCTCACTCCTTACTGCCGTAGCAAAAATAGCTGATCGCGTCGCACTGCGGTGCGTTTTGAGCTTGTAGATCAGCTATTTTTGCTATATTTGAACTGAAATCCTGGATAATGTTTTGCTATTTTTGAATTGGAATCCTGAAAAGTAACACTTTTATTTTATTTCAAATGCATTTAGTTATATAGTTATCTTAACTTTATGAACTAAATATAAATTCAGTGGACATAAAAAAATACATTTTAATATCTGTATTAATATCTGCGGCCCGCAAGATATTAACCTGCGGGACACAATAACTGATGGTGGGGCCACCCCGGGCCGCCAGTTGCCCATGTATGATTTAGCTGCATGGGGGACCACCTGGGACCCCTCAAGGACCACTGACCCACTGACCCCTCCGTCTGTCCTCCAGTCAAGACCACTGTATCTAAAGTCTCTCTCAGTCTGTCCTCCAGTCAAGACCACTGTATCTAAAGTCTCTCTCAGTCTGTCCTCCAGTCAAGACCACTGTATCTAAAGTCTCTCTCCGTCTGTCCTCCAGTCAAGACCTTTGGTCTAAAGTCTCTCTCCGTCTGTCCTCCAGTCAAGAGGAACTTCAGCAGCGTAGCGGCGTCGGCGGGCAACACCACGCTCAACGGGGAGGACGGCGTGGAGCAGACGGCCATCAAGGTGTCGCTAAAATGTCCAATCACCTTCAGACGCATCCAGCTGCCCGCCCGGGGGCACGACTGCAAACACGTCCAGGTGGGTGGGTGCGGGTGGGTGATTGATTGATTGAGTGATTGATTGATTGATTGATTGATTGATTGATTGATTGATTGATTGAACATTAGTCAACACTAGCACGTGGTACAGTAAAACATTAAGGCTAAAAGGATAACGCAAAACTTGTTTCCGTTGTGGTCCTACCTGTACGTATTCAATTCATCAATATAACGTGAAATATTAACAGAGTATTGATTGATTGATAATTGTATTAGATAAGATGCAAACAGTACAGGGTACAGTCAAGCACAGCATTGGTCCAAAAGGACAGCACCGAAGTTGTTTCCATTTGGTTCCCATGCATTCATTCACAATAACAACAGTGACAACAAACAATGAAGCTTTCTCAAACACATTCAATCTACATGTACATGTTGGAATAGAAATACATAGGAGATGGGAAATTACATTCACCACATGTTTCACATCTTTCTTTTATTTTTTTATTTGGGTGGTAATATTTGATTATAATCTGTAATGTTGTCGTTATTGTTTTTTTCTTTTTTTTTTTACAGTGCTTTGATCTAGAGTCGTACCTGCAGCTGAACTGTGAGAGGGGGACGTGGAGGTGTCCTGTATGCAAGTAAGTGAAAGCACTGACATTACCAATGATGTCACGTTGAGCCTAAATAACAGGCTGTGACACGCTGATTGACAGTGGTGGAAAAGTTACTCAATTGTTTTACTTAAGTAAAAGTACCAATACTGCAATTTAGAAGTACTCCGTTACAAGTAGAAGTACGGAATTGAAAATGTACTTGAGTAAAAGTACAAAAGTATCGGCATCAAAATGTACTTAAGTTCAAAATGTGTACAAAGTCTATTGAAAATAGCAGATCTACAAGCTCACAATGCGTCGCAACGCAAAGTTGTGAGCTTGTAGATCGGCTATTTTCAAATGGCCAAAATGTATAGGGTTGAAGTGGTTAATGTATGTTTTCTAATCAAAATGAAAGTAACTAGTAACTCAAGTTTTCAAATAATTGTAGTGAAGTAAAAGTACAAATTTTGGCTCTGAGATGTAGTGGAGTAGAAGTAAAAGTACTGGAAATTGGAAATACTCAAGTAAAGTACAAATACCTCAAAGTTGTACTTAAGTAAAAGTACTTAGTTACTTCCCACCACTGCTGATTGATCTGTGTCAAGAAATTCAAAAGGTTGTCACCTTTTGGCGTCACTCCGGCTCATTGTGAGCTGTGCCACGCGTCGATTCCCCAGAAATAGTAACCGAGCTCTGAGAATCAGTTGGACGTGTCAAAAAGCCGCCAGTGCGTCTAATCGACGCCTCCATTTGTATATTGCAGCCCGAGTAAACAATGTTTCGTCTCCGTCGGGTGGAAACCCAAACCTCATGTGTCCAAAACTGTTACTTTTTGTCCCCCTGCAGTAAAACGGCGTTACTAGAAGGTCTTGAGGTGGACCAGTACATGTGGGGAATCCTCAACGCCATCCAGAAGTAGGTTTCTACACTTCCTCTTCCGTATTCCAGACGTATGCAGAGGCTATATTATGTCATTTAAATAGTATATTATGTACTCGAGCCGCAAGTGGAGCCTGCGGTGCTACCGCTAATTATAAATGAAGACATAATCCCAATTGCATCCCGACTGCACAATTAAAAGAAAAAATCACACCCGTGTGAACTGAGTGGTGTAAGGATTTATATAGACTGATCAGCTGTGGTCTGACGTAATGTCTGACGTAATGAAATCACACCCGTGTGAACTGGGTGACCATAGCAACCATGCTCATTTTTTGGTACGAACAGACAGACAGACAAACTAACAAAGCCAGTTGTAGGAGTGGTTTACACCACTCAAAAAGGTAGAAGCTGAGAAGTGACAGGAGTTCTGTTTGTTGCTAACAGCTCCGAGTTTGAGGAGGTCACCATTGACCCTACGTGTAGCTGGCGACCCGTGCCCATCAAGTCTGAGATCCACATCAAGGAAGACCCTGACGGACCCCTGGCCAAGCGCTTCAAGACCATGAGCCCCAGCCAGATGACCATGCCCAACGTGATGGAGATGATCGCCCAGCTGGGGCCCGGCCCCGGGGTCCCCGGACCCTACCCGTCACACCCTGCTCAGCACATCGGGGGCAACGGGGACCAGTACCCGGGAGGACCAGGTAACGAATGGTTTATCCCGCTTTATTACAGAAAGAAAATTATAAAATTATTTATTTGATTTTAAATGGGTTGTTTTGGAACGGTCAGCGCCTGTATGTCATGCATAACCTGACTCTGCCAGATTGCGGCAGTTATTGAGTTCACAAGTTCCCTCCTCCTGCCTGCATCTGGGCTCTCTCAAGCAGAAACCATGAACCGGAAGCAGCAGGACAAACATTTGATATCTCCATAATAATTTCGTGTTGTAGTCTTGTTAGGTTGTGTTTACATGTGGCACAGCTTCAATATGTCATAAGTCTTGCGTTGATCCCGCCTCTAGCGGCCGCATATGGCCACATATCGCTCCGACCAGAATTGGTTCGGAGTGCATCGTCTCTGCCCGAGAGAGCCCAGACTCTCCCTTCTAGTAGGGGAGCCTATCACTTTCCGTGATTTTGGAATGTTAATTTTTGGAGACAGGTATATCTTGATTCTTGGGGTTACCAGAATGCCAAAAAAACATGTCTCCAATTTTTTATGTCAGGTTTAGCATGTTTAATTAGCATAATTAGCTAATAAATTGTCAAAAACGGAAATGGCAATAACTTTGCTTCTAGGTAACTTATAAAGGTGATCTAAGAGTCTGAGTCCATGTTTGTGATGTCCAGAAATGCATCTGTTACCATTGTGAAGTCATACAAGCTTTCCTAATTAGCATAATTCCCATAAATTATGCAAAAACGAGGTGAACATCAGCAAATTGTTGCATGTTTTACTTTTAGTCAACTTTGAAAGCTTCTCACAGACTCCATGTGTATGTTTACAACTCCAGGAATAATTATCATCCTATGAATAAATCATGCAACCTTTTGTCTATGTAATAATTATGTAATAATCACACCAAAACCAGAAATAGCTATATTTCGTTGCTTTAAGTTAATTAATAAATGTGATCTTACAGACAGTAAATCTGTTTGCATGTCTAGAAAATATTCTCTTTCCATAACTAGGATATGCAACCTTTCCATTATTAGCTTTATATATATATATATATATATATATATATATCCCTCATAAAATAAAGAACAATATGAGAAATGGTCACAGAATTATCACATGATTTTTATTCTAATATTTACAGAAAGTTTTGAAAACACATTTAATTGAAGGGTCTTCGTCATCGTCAATCCCCAACAGATGTGCCTTGTTTACATTACCACACACCTCTAATCATCGGCCCTACACATGCACATCTCAGAGCAGTTCAAATTTTGAGATCGACAAGAACAATGTGATATGCACTGTGATCAGTTTATCAGTTTATCAGTTGGGTAATGGTGGCTGGGCCGTGGGTATCCCGTGTTGTGACTGGCACCAGTTGATCTCCCTCAGCCTCCCATCCATTTTTAGTTTCTGGTGGCATCTGTGGGTTAGGTACGTGGTCCTGATCCCATACCATTGCCTGATAATATGCATGGGTAATGGCTTGATTTAATGCTGCTTGTGTAGGTGGCAGCTTCTCGGCTTCTAATTGTTTCTTTGTGAATAACCTCCACCTGAGCTCATCAACATCCACAGGATTTGTACCGGGCTCGTACAGCTGGCAAACAAATGCTTCAATCTTTTTTGACAGTTGTACCCTTCCAGCTAAGAGTGTAACTGTCATAGATGGAATGGCATTGGTACAGGCAATGGGAAAGCCACCATGGATCAAGACATGTTCCCAGTAAGATGACCACTCCATACCCACACTGGACAGGAAGACCAAAGAACATAGTGAGATCCATGTAGTATTTGACCGACGCCAGGGTGGAAAGCCCCGGGCCCCTACCACTTATCATGTGGAAGACAACACACCGATAGGGAAGTGTCAGAAAAACAGTTCTTGTCAGGTATCAGCACCAAAGATGAGCTGACTGTCTTATCTTGCTAAGAAAGCCCTCCAACACTTCCAGGTGAAACCCAATGTTTTTATAATCACGTCAAGGCAGGCTGTCCACTCAAACTCTATCGATGTAAAACATCTCCACAGCGTACAGGAAGAGGCTGACACAAGGATAATCCTGCACAGCCTGGATGCTGTCCGAAGAGGGGCAACACAGCTCTACATTGAGTCCCCTGACACTGATGTCTTTGTTCTTACAATACGACGGTACCATCAGCTGTGCAAGGACATCTATTTCATCACCGGTGTGGGGAACAAAAAACGTATCATCGCTGGAGCCAGTAGTGCAGGCACTGGGTAAAACGAGGACTTCAGCCTTACCAGGGTTCCATGCCGTCTCTGGAGCTGATCAGACAGCTCCAGGGAATTTAACCTGTTGGCCAGGTCTAAACAGGTGTCCTGTGGAGGTGGTATCTGCAGTAGCTACTGTATATACTATGTGCTACAAAAAGGCTCAGTTCTGACGCAGCACGTACCTAACCCACAGATGCCACCAGCAACTGAATATGGATGGGAGGCTGAGGGAGCTCAACTGGGGATACCCACGGGATACCCACGGCCCAGCCACCATTACCCAACTGATCAAATGTGTCTGCAATAAATCACAGTGCATATCACATTGTTCTTGTCGATCTAAAATTTGAACTGCTCTGAGATGTGCATGTGTGGGGCAGATGATTAGAGGTGTGTGGTAAGCAAGGCACATCTGTTGGGGATTGACGATGACGACGAAGATGGAGACCCTTCAATTTTCAAAACTTTCTGTAAATATTAGAATAAACAATCTGATAATTCTGTGACCATTTCCCATATTGTTCTTTCTTGCGACTGCAGGTCGCCTTTAGGAAATTATGGACGGGCCTGCCCCAAAGTTATTAGTTCTCAACAGGCCCGAAAATTAAATTAGATCTCTATATGGAGCTGACCTGTTCTGACATTCCATATGTTGATCTGACCTCATCAAACCCTGTACACTCAAGACACGCTCCATATATGGCCAGTTCAGAATACATTCCATATGTTGATCTGACCCCCCATGCCAAAGCACCAGCACTCGCCCAGCAGTCTGTCATGACCCAGGCAGATATGTTGATCTGACCCCCCATTCCAAAGCACCAGCACTCGCCCAGCCCTTTAGTGCGAGGTCGCTTCTAATATTTTCTAGACATGCAAACAGACTTACACTGTCTGTAAGATCATGCGTATTAATTAACTTAAAGCAAAGAAATACAGCTATTTCTGGTTTTGGTGTGATTATTACATAATTATTACATAGACAAAAGGTTGCATGATTTATTCATAGGATGATAATTATTCCTGGAGTTGTAAACATACACTTGAAGTCTGTGAGAAGCTTTCAAAGTTGACTAAAAGTAAAACATGCAGCAATTTGCTGATTTTTGCACAATGTATGGCAATTATGCTAATTAGGATAGGTTGTATGACTTCACAATGGTAACAGATGAATATCTGGACATCACAAACATGGACTCAGACTCTTAGATCACCTTTATAAGTTACCTAGAAGCAAAGTTATTGCCATTTCCGTTTTTGACAATTTATTAGCTAATTATGCTAATTAAACATGCTAAACCTGACATAAAAAATTGGAGACATGTTTTTTTGGCATTCTGGTAACCCCAAGAATCAAGATATACCTGTCTCCAAAAATTAACATTCCAAAATCACGGGCATCAAAATTTGATTGATAGGCTCCCCTACTATTCTGGCAGAATGCAAATGTTGTCCAGCAGGGGGAGTGGTTGCACCATGCTATGTCATGCATGCGCAGGTAACAGTTTTGGACATGAGGTTTGGCTCATGTCGGTTGAGCCTTAACCATGCAATCTTCGTCAAATGCATTTGTTTTTGCCAGAGTAACTGCTCTAAATATTGAGTCTGGAAAATTCCAGGTTTATTAAGTTACGTAACCAGATTTGTTTGAACTATGGATCATGTCATTGTGAAGTTTTGTGCACCTTTTCATTAACAAAAATAGATGTTTTTGTCTCCCCAGGCAACAGTTACCATGGCCACGGGAACTTTGACTTCCCTCACGGTAATCCGTCTGGAGGGGGCGGCCCCCCATTGAATGACTTCATGCACGGCGGACCACCGCAGCTCTCCCATCCCTCAGACGGACCTGGGGGGCTCCTTTCGCACGACAAGCCCCTCAGCCATGGCATGAGTGACTCGGTGAGTGTAGCAGCTTTTCACTTGACTCTGTCATGGGGGGGGGGGGGACTTAATTGATATAATCCGAACAACATATTTTCAGATGGGGGTCAGCGGCCAAATACAGATAATTATGGGGTCCTTGACATGAAATGGTTTGAGCACCACTGACATAGAAACATAGGTTTTTCAGAAAACTGTCAGGATTTAGAAGGCATTTGTAGAATCGTTCCCAGGTCAAAATGGGTTAATGCATGCCAGTCCCTCTCCTGAGATGCATCGGACCAGCCTGAATTTGGCTTGAGGCGCGGTGGAACCCTTTTGTTCCATTATGGCACATGTGTTTTATGTGCCATAATTTCATAATTCACTGGGTGAACACAGCCCCTGAATTTTGTTTACAAAATGTGAAACTTGCTGTTGCTGTTGTACGGTACGCGAAATGAATAGATATTGGGTAAATGCAGTACATGTACATGGCCCATTTCTCACCAAAAATGTGATCAGACAGCTATTTCTGGTTGCACTGCACAGTAAACCGTGCACACCCACCTCATGGTAATGACTATGATGACTAAACCATGCTACTGACGTGATACACGCCCCTGTCGTTGTTGATTCTTTGGCGTGACTGCTTCTTTGGTTCCAGCGACAACGATTTGGCCAGCATGTATGCTGCTGGATCATGCTTACACATGTACATGTGTATAGTTGTACATGGTGGTTAAATGTACATGTACAGCAGAGTACACACAGCTTTCCATTCAGATGGTCTGGTCCCTATTAGTCATGCTGGAACTAATTTTGCTTCTACTGTCTTTCTTTCCCCACATTCCTCCGTGATCTCTTTCTTTCTGACTCTCTCTCCCTCTCTCTCTCTCTCTCTCTCTCCCTCTCTCTCCCTCTCTCTCTCTCTCTCTCTCTCTCTCTCTCCCCCCCCCCCCCCCCTCCCTCACCAACCCAAACCTCCCCCCCAGATGTCTCATCCCGATCAGTCCCATAATTCCATGCAGCAAAGCTTGCATGCGTCTCCACACCACCACGGCAGCCAATCGGGGCAGCCCTTACATCACAGCAGCCAGTCGGGGCAGAGCTCCTTGCATCACAGTGGCCAATCGTCGCAGCCGCCTCAGCAGCCTCGCCAGTCGCAGCAGCCTCCTCCGCCCCAGCAGCCTCAGCAGCAGCAGCAGCCCGGGCAGAACAGTCACCCCCCGCACAGTGACCTGGGTTTTAACCCTTCCTCAGACGGGCCCATGGGTCAGGGCAACCAGGACTTGCCCGAACCCTCCCTGGATGTAAGTGTGTCTGTGTGGGGTGTCTTAAATTATACAACAGGTTGTTTCGAGGAAGCAATCTGATTGGTTGAAACAGCCTTCTAGCCGTGGTTCAAACGAGCACCACTCCACACCTAATCAAAACAAAGAATTCAGCTGCTCTGTTCTCCCAGAGCGCAGCAAACTCGGTGGCTAGGCTAGCTAGTTCCTTGGGACATTTGTGGTCGTACCGTCGTAGTGACTACATCTGTCATTCAAAAAATATGTTTTTTCAGCGATTTTCTTAGTTTTAAGGGTAACTGTTGTATAATTGCAATATTACACTCAAGGGTGTGGTTTAACGTGATTATTGCCACTTCAGTGATGCTTGCGGAACTCGACTACGTCTCGTTCCTGACCGCATCACCGTCGTGGCAATAACAACAGTTTTGGACGTAACAAAGTGCTTCTTCTTTCTTCCAACATCTCCCTCTCTCTCTCTCTCTCTCTCTCTCTCTCTCTCGTCTTCCACAGCTGCTTCCAGAGCTAGCCAATCCAGACGAGTTACTATCCTACCTGGACCCCCCCGACCTGCCCAGCAACAGCAACGACGACCTCCTCTCCCTGTTCGAAAACAACTAAAGACTCTTCACAACACAGACCCCCCCCCCCCTCCTCAGAAAGCAACCCGGGCACCCTCCTCCTCATCCTCCACCTCCTCCTCCTCCACCTCCTTCTCCACATGACAACACCACAGTGACGCCATGGGCGGGCGACCATAGCTCTGTATGCACACACAAACGCACACAAACAAACAAAACAAACTGTCTGACGCTCCAAGTTTGCTGTGGTCAACGTGGTCATGTGGAGTGGAACACGCACGCCCCCCTCCCTCCCTGGGGTTCTACGGTGGTTCTCAAATTATTTTTTATTTTATTTTAAGGACCCATAATAATAACTCTTGAGACTCACAAGCGAGAGCGTACAAATGGAACCACCACCACCACCCACCTCACCCCCGCCCCCTCTGATTCTCTTAACACACCATCCACAGTCACATTGTTGGCTGACTATAAAGTGATATTATATTACGGACACATATATGATATCTTGACTGTTCCGACGGGAAACTGTGCAGCTATAATAATAATCAGTTTGCGTGTTTTTGCAACACAAAAAGAGACAAGAAGAGAAATTAAGCCCCGTTTGGGCGGGCTTTAAGGAGAAGGAGAAGAGAAGGAGAGAAAAAAAAGTGTTGTAGCTTTTTAAATTATGATTTGTTTTTCTCCCTTTTTTGTGAAAAAGAAGAAGAAAAAGAAGAAAAAAAATATGGATGGGAGGGGAATGAAATCGTCTCGTGATTTTATCCTTGTTTTGAAGTGTGTTCTTCCAAGACTTGGGTTTCGGCCATGCCCATGACACACTACTTCCCAGCGTGCGTGCGTGCGCGCGCGTTTCCTGTTGGACATGACTTTTTTCCTACAAACAGGAAGCTAATTGGAACTCAACACAGGACCTCAGCAGAACGACAGCACTCATAAGTACAAGCCACAATGTTCTTGAAAAAGCTGTCCCCTGTTACCATTCTGCAATGAAGTGTGTGTGTGTGTGTGTGTGTGTGTGTGTGTGTGTGTGTGTGTGTGTGTGTGTGTGTGTGTGTGTGTGTGTGTGTGTGTGTGTGTGTGTGTGTGTGTGTGTGTGTGTGTGTGTGTGTGTGTGTGCTTGTATTACTATACTTGTATAGTGTATGTAATAGAATTTGAGAAAGATTGTGAGGATCATTTGCCTCTTCCTCGTAAGAATAATGAAAAATCGGCCAACGTCCAAGCTCCGGCGCGACGTGAGCTTGGACATTGCATATTTGGGGGGGGGGGGGGGGTAGGGGCTATTTCTCTGCTATTTTCAATGCCGTCCTAAACTTTTGATAAGTATAGTAATACAAACGTGTGCGTGTGCATGCGTGTGCGTGTGCATGCGTGTGCGTGTGCACGCACGTGCATTCCCCTCAGCATTGTGTGAATGACAGTGGTGAGAGGAATCTGACCGGAGCGATTGAGACAGAAAATCGAGAGAATGACATGAATGAAAGAGAGGAAATCCCATGCATCCACCTGAAGAACTCGCCTGCTATCAGTGCAGCTGTCCCTTTTCTCTGTTAAAGCCTGACTTAAGTACACAGGTTTGCGAGCTGACGCCGTGGGTCGTTAAATAGCCGATCTACCAGCTCACAAACCTGCGCCGGCGTGCACTCGTTAGTGAGCTGGTAGAAGGGATATTTTTGCTGTGCGATTCGACAAAACGTAAATGGGACTTGAGGGGCTGTGTGTGTCCACAGAATTTGCTTTGGGTTTTTTAGCACCTGCCATGCATACGATAAAGACCCCAAAAAAGGGTTAATCGTGGGAAAAGAAATTGTAAAAAAATAAGAAAATAGTCCCCCCCAACTTTGGGAGAGGAGCGCTGGTCATTTGATCGTTGTGGCTGTGTCCTAACAACCCGGTAATTTATGACCTGATGTTCAGATGTTGAATTGGCAGCAGCACCACAACCCACGAGAAGTCCATAATTTTTACATGTGTTCAGTTAGGCTGTTTGCGGTAAACGCAGATGACCCCAACTTTGGAGCAGCAGCACCCGTCGATAGGTTCAAATGCTTTGCGGGCATCAATAAACGCTGCGCACTGTGGACAATATGATGTCATTTCTGGTGGGAACCTCACATGTCCAAAACGGTTACTTTTCAGGATTCAAATTCTAAAACAGTTTAGAGCGTGCAGGTCTGCTACTTTTGATGCTGTTGTGTGATGCTGTGGTATGATCAAGTATAGGGAGTTAATTAAAAAAAAAACGCCAGACAGCAACCATATGCAAAGCGCTCCTCCGCCCCAAACTAAAAAAAAACATCTTTCTGTGGACACTGTGGCCCTTATTCCACACCGTCAGGTCCTGGTGATGCGTATCACGTATGATGTTGCTCGTCAACTTCCTTCAGTACGGTTTTGTTCATGTGCATGTGTGCCAACAGCTTCTTTTCTATTTGTCTGGACTAAAAAAAACATGCTCGATCAAATTAGATTTTCGTCCTTCGTGTCCCGTTCATATTTCATGTTTTCTTGCGAACTTGTGTATGTCGTTTATCATTGTCTCTGTGTGTGTGTTTGTCTGTGTTTGATCATCGTCCCACTTTGAAAGCAACCACTTCTTAGGCCCTCTTTTGTACTTTCAAAAACTTTTACGAGTAGTGAAAATAGCTATAGCATACAACAGCCATTTAAATAGCTATTTTAATAGCTTCATAGATAGCTATTTTACACAAGCGCAAGATTTGTTGTGAGCTTGCAGATCTGCTATTTTCGCTATTCTTATTTTTAAACATTTCTCAAACCTCTCAAACATTTTCCGCCTATAATAACCCGCCCCAGGACAGGGTTAAAGTGGTTAATAGGAGATGCACGTCACCAAAGTTTAGTTTTCTCATAAGGGATTGGCTGGTATACGAACAGGATCCTCCCACAGGCTGAAAGTTAAAATATCACTATACTTTTTTATAAACATCTGTCGTGATTCAATTGTACTGGAATTCCTTTATTACCGTTGAACTACGTTAGCCATCTTATTATATTTTATTTTTTTGGAAGAACATTATGCATGAATGATCCGACAATGTTCCTAGAACAGTTGTATAATATACCCTTTGTGAATACTTACATACTATACAGCTCTGTATACCTATCTGAACACACACGCACACACACAGTATGTACACGCACAAGCACACATTCACACGCATTTCCTGATGAATGCTCCATTAATATAGTGAATCAGTCACAAACATATGCTTTGTATTACTTCCTTATGCGTTGACGACGTGTCATTTCCAAGTCTATAAGGTTAACCACTTAAACCCTAAAGGTGGTTTGCACACTGGACGCGTTTTTCGGAAAACCGACGGAAAAAAAACCGACGGAAAAACACCACTGGACGCGTTTTCGGATTTTTAGCAGAGTTTTTCCGTTGGTTTTCCGAAAAACGCGTCCAGTGTGCAACCAACTTAAGTCCTTAATGAAGCGGACCTGTGTTGCAACTGTACTGGGACATTCTTTTCTTCTTTTTTCCGTCTACTACACCAAATATCACGTTGCCAAAAATAGCCGATCTACAAGCTCATGTTCAGTTATTTTTGGCTAATGTTCCCCCAGAATACTGGATGCTGGGGTTCAAGTGGTTAAAAACAAGCTTTACTTCTCTTTCCTCTTTTTAACACACATTGATTGGTATTGAGCTGTTTTTTTCTATTTTCTAAAAGAATGTCAATGAGGGTCAGAAGTTAAAAAAATTGCCCCCAAATTATGTAATTTGTCTGTTAATGAATGAAACAAGTGACCTCTTCATTTTTGTTTTAAAATGAGAATGTGCAAAACAAATATTATCTGGATTGTTTTTACGGCCTGGTATGTGTGTATTGATAACCATGCTTTGCAGAGAGAGAAAAACAAAGTGTGCATTGTTTTGTTTTTGTTTTGTTTTTGTTTTTCATCACATTTTATATCGCTTTAAATTATTATTTTTGTCCAGTGTTTTTATGATAGGTATGAATTGGTTTATATAATTTTATGCAGGCGAAGAAACTGCAAGTGTTCGTCGTAGACTTAAAAGTCTCCCGTTTTTTTTTAAAGATTTCGCAGTCCTTGGAATAACTAAATATGACTTACTAGTCTCCAAAGTTGATCAGATCACTTGCGTATAACACAGTGGAAGCATTAGATGTTCTGTTTGTTTGTTTGTTTAAGACAATGCACTGCCACATTGGGATGTTCCATTTCCATACTGGGTGTGTCACATAAAGTAACTCTTATCTTTAGCCCTCCAACACAAACTTTGAATGATCCCTGCGGCCCTGCCACAAAACGTGTACAGTTTTGGGTTTGTGGCGAAGAAAGAATCAATGCAATTCACCTGATAAAATGAAAACCTTATTTGGAGCTCGGAACCCCCTCTCACCCCTCCACCCCTTCTCTGAGATGTGTGTGTGTGTGTGTGTGTGTGTGTGTGTGTGTGTGTGTGTGTGTGTGTGTGTGTGTGTGTGTGTGTGTGTGTGTGTGTGTGTGTGTGTGTGTGTGTGTGTGTGTGTGTGTGTGTGTGTGTGTGTGTGTGTGTGTGTGTGAGCGCGTGTGTGTGAGCGCGTGTGTGTGTGCGCGTGCGCCGTGCGTGTGTGAAAGGCATTCATGTACATAATGTAAATGTTAAAGAGAGAGACAAACCTTAACACAAACATTTTATTCATTTTCTCCCGGGGGGGCATTTGCATAGTGTATTTAGAATTTTGTAAAGCTTGCATTACTCCCGTCAAAGACATTGAAATGGAGAAAATTTGTTCTATGTTCCATAGTGTCCATGCAGACCTCTCTTAAAGCCTGACTTGTACCCGGTCGTACGGCGGTTGTGGCGTGCGCTGAAAACAGCCGACCTGACGAGCTTCTTCTAGGTCGGCTGTTTTCGGTCGCGTGGCGCCGACGCACGACGAAGCACAAATGAGGCTTTATACGGCGCCTGTCCGTTCATGTAAAAAAATACTTTATGTACCTCTCCACGCAGGGGCTTGAAGAAAAACCGAAAAACACATTTTTCCTTTGTGTATATTAAACTTCTGTGTATTTCTCTATTACCTGTGTACTTTATAAAGGTGCTGCAAAATGACAAAGAACCTTTTGAGGTCTAATTGGGACTTGGAGACGTGGGGCCGCATGAGCGGTTCCCGAACACCATTTCCAAATTTACAGTTTGTACAATTTTGTCAAATTTACAATTTTTATGCAATTTGGCAAAAATAAATAATGTTATAAAGGTACAATCTGAAATGATTGGCACAGCAGAAAGACTCTTTGGTTTTGTACATTCTATGTACAATCATTTCATATTCTAAACTGGTCAGAAAAAAACATATTGTGATTTTTAGTCTTGCAAATCTGTATGTAGTTAGATGATGTGACATCCTAATATTTATCTAATAAATATGTATTCAGGTGAAACACAGTCGATGTAGTTTGTGTCTTTTGATTGTGACCGCATATCGCACTTACTATGCAAACGTGCAGGAAGCCTGTAACGCTCAAGCCTGTCACAGGCTTCCGTCACATCACGCTCTTCATGTAATGCTGCACACACACAACACACGGGCGACACTTGTTTTGCCACTACACACACACACACACACACACACACACACCGGCAGAAGCCTGTAAAGCCACCGCCCACTCCAGAAAGTGTCAGCTACTCAGCTCCGGACTAACAGCGGAGCGCTAAGCGACCCCGCAATTAACCAGGAAATGTCGCATCATGACTTTTGCTTTTTCCTTCTAAATCTCTGTAGGCCTATATAAAATATAGCTAACTCGTCGAATCTCTTTCTTAGTTACATCAATACTGTTCTTATAAAATAGTTTGTTTGTGCCTAAGTATTGAGATTATCAAGATCGCTTTTGTCAATTGCACTGCCAGGGACTTCCCATTCAGTGTCACACACACACACACGCACACAAAGTTGAGATTTCACTCGTGCAATCCTCAAACGATTTGTATAATTCCAAATCGTCTATACTCTGTGAAGTGTAAATTTCCGTGTGCTTTGCACAGCCTTTGCTTCAGACCTGCGGTCGCTTCTCGCCTTGGCTTTAAGGCGTCTTACTGGTATACTTTGTTGATTTATTGTTTCACGTCATATATACTATCTCGGATGCGAGAGAGAGAATGGAACGTGAACGAATGGATGGATGAAAGCAAATGAGGAAAAAAATGAATGATCAGATACCCTCATTCCCAGATTTCGCAGTCCTTGGAATAACTAAATATGACTTACTAGTCTCCAAAGTTGATCAGATCACTTGCGTATAACACAGTGGAAGCATTAGATGTTCTGTTTGTTTGTTTGTTTAAGACAATGCACTGCCACATTGGGATGTCCCATTTCCATACTGGGTGTGTCACATAAAGTAACTCTTATCTTTAGCCCTCCAACACAAACTTTGAATGATCCCTGCGGCCCTGCCACAAAACGTGTACAGTTTTGGGTTTGTGGCGAAGAAAGAATCAATGCAATTCACCTGATAAAATGAAAACCTTATTTGGAGCTCGGAACCCCCTCTCACCCCTCCACCCCTTCTCTGAGATGTGTGTGTGTGTGTGTGTGTGTGTGTGTGTGTGTGTGTGTGAGCGCGTGTGTGTGTGCGCGTGCGTGTGTGAAAGGCATTCATGTACATAATGTAAATGTTAAAGAGAGAGACAAACCTTAACACAAACATTTGATTCATTTTCTCCCGGGGGGGCATTTGCATAGTGTATTTAGAATTTTGTAAAGCTTGCATTACTCCCGTCAAAGACATTGAAATGGAGAAAATTTGTTCTATGTTCCATAGTGTCCATGCAGACCTCTCTTAAAGCCTGACTTGTACCCGGTCGTACGGCGGTTGTGGCGTGCGCTGAAAACAGCCGACCTGACGAGCTTCTTCTGTATATTAAACTTCTGTGTATTTCTCTATTACCTGTGTACTTTATAAAGGTGCTGCAAAATGACAAAGAACCTTTTGAGGTCTAATTGGGACTTGGAGACGTGGGGCCGCATGAGCGGTTCCCGAACACCATTTCCAAATTTACAGTTTGTACAATTTTGTCAAATTTACAATTTTTATGCAATTTGGCAAAAATAAATAATGTTATAAAGGTACAATCTGAAATGATTGGCACAGCAGAAAGACTCTTTGGTTTTGTACATTCTATGTACAATCATTTCATATTCTAAACTGGTCAGAAAAAAACATATTGTGATTTTTAGTCTTGCAAATCTGTATGTAGTTAGATGATGTGACATCCTAATATTTATCTAATAAATATGTATTCAGGTGAAACACAGTCGATGTAGTTTGTGTCTTTTGATTGTGACCGCAGATCGCACTTACTATGCAAACGTGCAGGAAGCCTGTAACGCTCAAGCCTGTCACAGGCTTCCGTCACATCACGCTCTTCATGTAATGCTGCACACACACAACACACGGGCGACACTTGTTTTGCCACTACACACACACACACACACACACACACACACCGGCAGAAGCCTGTAAAGCCACCGCCCACTCCAGAAAGTGTCAGCTACTCAGCTCCGGACTAACAGCGGAGCGCTAAGCGACCCCGCAATTAACCAGGAAATGTCGCATCATGACTTTTGCTTTTTCCTTCTAAATCTCTGTAGGCCTATATAAAATATAGCTAACTCGTCGAATCTCTTTCTTAGTTACATCAATACTGTTCTTATAAAATAGTTTGTTTGTGCCTAAGTATTGAGATTATCAAGATCGCTTTTGTCAATTGCACTGCCAGGGACTTCCCATTCAGTGTCACACACACACACACGCACACAAAGTTGAGATTTCACTCGTGCAATCCTCAAACGATTTGTATAATTCCAAGTCGTCTATACTCTGTGAAGTGTAAATTTCCGTGTGCTTTGCACAGCCTTTGCTTCAGACCTGCGGTCGCTTCTCGCCTTGGCTTTAAGGCGTCTTACTGGTATACTTTGTTGATTTATTGTTTCACGTCATATATACTATCTCGGATGCGAGAGAGAATGGAACGTGAACGAATGGATGGATGAAAGCAAATGAGGAAAAAAATGAATGATCAGATACCCTCATTCCCAGATCTGATCATGTCTGACTTGTGCTGTTAAAGGACCACATCTGTGCAGGACTTCCAGATCCACAGGAACTCACCCAGGGTGCCGCCCCGGTTCCAGCGAGCCGCCCCGCGTCCGAAAGGGTAGAGAAATGACAGTTACCATGTGGGGGTTCCGGGGGGTCCCTGGAACATCCAGACCCCCAGGAACACGCCCAGGGGCCTGGGCAGTTTCCGGCGTGCCACCCCGCCTCCGAAACGGTTGAGAAATGACAGTTACCATGTGGGGGTCCCAGGGGGTCCCCGGAACATCCAGACCCCCAGGAACACGCCCAGGGGCCTGGGCCGGTTCCGGTGTGCCGCCCCGCCTCCGAAACGGTTGAGAAATGACAGAGTTACCGTGTGGGGGTCCCTACTGACCCTCTACTGTACTGTACTGTCACTGTACTGTACTGGCACACCCGAAATCATCATATATACGGTTAATATGTGCGTGTGTGTGTGTTTGTGTGTGTGTTAGGTTGCACACAGGTGGTGAAAAACAACCATGCTGTTTTCGTGCTCAGACCCAGGCACCCAGCCATCCACCCAGCCACACACATAGCTCCGGCCTCCGTAAGGGAGTGGTTGCACTAGTACTTAAAAATATTACTTAACTACAAGTCAGGGCTCCATTTTAGGGGCGACACGGGCTAGGCCACTTGGCCTTTCGTGCTGTGACTGCTGTCCATGCATATTTTTGAGGCGCGCTAGCCACTCCAATACGCGTCTTTTGAAGATTACGTCATATGGCAGCCATAATGTTTGTTTAGGGCATTTATGATGTCATTCGTTTGCCAGCCAATTAGGTTAAAATAAATACAGGTTTTCGATGTCTAACACATGCAGACAAGTCCGCCAATGCTTCCACAGTTTGCAAGAGAATCTATACGAGCTGTATACAGGGTTAGTCAAAGCAGGGTTAGTCAAACCAGAAGTTAAGAATTCAGAATCTCAAGAAAATACACTGGTGTCTCTACATGACAAGAATGAGACACTGGTGTCTACTGTCTACAATATTGACAAGAAAGAGACAGATGAGAACAGTAACAGTCAGCTGATGATTAAATTAAGGCCACAGTGGCCATGGCTTTTTTTAGGGGCGCAAGACCAACATTTTAATTTGATATTCAATAGGCTACACTGCATATTCACAAGCTTTAAGTAGCACTTAGGAAAACGGCTGTGTCATGCTAAAAACGAACACATGGTGGTGCTGTTGTTCAAGTAATAGTATGGTCGATCATCATGTTATCGTTTTGTTTCAGTAACAGTTTATTAAAGTTCCTGTTATTTAGCACAGCCCAACCGTTTTGGGTTTTTGGACTCAATGCGTTCTGGGTTTAGATTATTGGATTTATTGGAACCAAATGGACCCTTACAATTTGGTTCCATTTTGTACACCCCTCATTTTGTTACCCCTCGGAGTTATGGGGGTCCTAGCTCTAATGCAAAGGCATTAGAGAAAGAGCTATGGTAATGGTATGGGGGTCCCTTGGAATTAGTGTGAGAACCAGTCTGATCCCACAGTACTGATGTAAGTCTTAGTCAACTCAACTGTACATATATTAGTCTACTATATTATTAATGTTTTAGTACTTGAGGACACCAATGGACACATAAAGCCGAACGAAAGGTTTTCTTGGTTTCATGACCCTTTTAGCAAACGGTTAATAAAGTATTCAATCAATCAATCATCAATCAATAAAGAGTCGATAAACGCCGCTCTCCCGTGCGGCCCTCTGCCTCAAAACCACACACCGTTCTGGCCAGTGTTGCCAGATTTTGCGACAGAAATAAGCGACCAGGTCTATGAAAACAAGCCCAAAAGAAGCCAATCCATCCACACAAAGGAGCAATTTAAATCTAATGTTCATCAGCTATTATCCTAGATTTTTAATGAAATTTTTTGAGAACCACTGGTTTAAAATAAAAAAAAACATTAGGAAACAATAATAAGAGGACATGGCAACATTGTTTCTGACGTAACCGAATGTAAACTAGTAAACAGTGGGTAGGAGGACGGTCCCAACGACAGGGGAGGAGGGAGGGGGGGTTGGTTCACTGCTTTGTTGTCTTTCTGGAACTTTTACATTTACAACCTAAACACAGTACACACGGGACGGGATCCAAACAAGCCTCGATCATCATGTCTTGGGCGGCTTTATTATAACCCGAGAACTCTAACGTTGATTAATAATATCAAACACATTTGTGAACACGTATAAACGGCAGCGGTTTAGCGGCTAAAAGGCTAAAGCCGCCAATAATAAATGGATGAGCCGCGGGTGTCCGAACTCTTCGGTTCGGCGAGTGGACCCCCGTCTCGGGGACGGGGAACTGCTGCTGAACAGAACCAGATCCCTGGTGGTGGCGGGTCCCTGCAGCAGGGGGTCCATGCTGAGGGGTCCGCCGCCGGGCTGCCCTCCTCCTGTTCGGCGGCCGTCCCGAAGAAAGTAAAGAACACGAAGTCAAAGTATCGCTCGTCCAGGAACTTGAAAGCGAGCAACAACCCCCCGTATAATCTACCTCCTGCAGAGGAAAGTATAAATGACAACAACCCCCCGTTTAATCTACCTCCAGAGGTAAGTCACATCATCGCCATCATGCACGGTGTTGTTGCTTTGCCGACAAGAACTATATACTGATCTACTGAAGTTACAGCTGTAAAATCATAGTTGTTTTGCTAGCATGCTAGAATATAGGTTAGAGCTCCACAAAAAGCTCAACAGAAATAACTGATACGTTGAATGCACCTGGAGCTTTAAAATATTAAATATTGAAAAAGCTTAAATGATTTTTGTTTTGTTTTATTTCTTTATTATTTTTGTTTTCTTTTGTAGCCTTGGATCAACAGAACACTGTGATAGTGAATGATCATAGATGTATTTTTTTTTATCGAGTCTGACTTTTACTTTCGTATCTCAGTCAGAATCGATACAAATACAATACCTTCTTTTGGTCGGTTTTTACACACACACACACACTGCAAGCGTATATGTTAGTTTTACCCAGTGCATTCACCGACGTTATTTCTAACAATGATTTGTTATATCATTGTTGATTTGCATGTAATGTGTTTGAATATTTAAAAGGAACTAAAGGTACATCCAGAGTGTGCAGAGCACTGCAGACAGTGCATGCTGCAGCAGCAGACCAATGACACGTAATCAAAATGAGGAGGGTGAACGGAAGGGTTGGGGGTGGATGTCTTATGTTTTATTATTTTTCTTTCTAACTTGTTGCTATAATGTCACGGCTCACATTATCATCTGTATCTCTATTGTCCAAACTTTATATGTGCTATAATATAATATAATAATATGATGTCGACGCAAACTTTGCACAGGAGCAAAAAATAAAAAATCTACAGGCAGTAATTTGCGTGTGTCAGTCTGACGCACATGCAAACGACAGCGAGCAGCTGTGTTTTGTAAATAGCAGAGCCCTGGCTGGCATGGAGGCTGCTAGCAGATCTACAAGCTCACAGTGCGTCGCGGTGCGGCGCGCTGTGAGCTTGTAGATCTGCTTACTTAGCGTTCGTGCGCCAGAACGGGGACGTGTCATCACGGGTCATTTTACAATGATGACCCTGGAGTCACCTCTGTGTCTGAGAGTCTGACCTGCTGCTGCTTTACTAAACTATGCTGCAAACTGATAATATACAGTTTGCCATGTTTTAAGTTATACAGCTGAGCTCAGAGCCTCAAACGTGTATCTTCCTCCTGAAACGACTTGAACTTTGAGTAATGACCATAGAGGTATTGACGAGTAGCAGTACAATCAAAACAAAACGCTTGGACATGCCCCAACATGCTTGTCGTTTTTGTGCTGTGTGTGTGTGTGTGTGTGTGTGTGTGTGTGTGTGTGACATGTGTCCGCAGTATGGTATAGATATGATTAGACATTTGTCTTTTAGATGTTAATGCTTTTATGCTGCTAAGTGGAGCAGACTATCATCTAATTTAACAACATAAGTAGTTTGTTGGCTTATCATGGGACATTTAGATGAATGACATTTGTCTGGATGGAAACATGAAGTGTTCAGTGATCTTCCATCAACAATTCCTTCATAGATGATAGTACATGTTGGTTTAGTTCAGTGGGTTCTCAACCCGTGGGTCGTACATAGCACCTGAATTTAAAAAAAGGCTTAATGTATCTGCGGCCCATCATGCTCATACCAATACAAAATATAATGAGTTATTTATTTAATTGTTTTGAACAAGATTGTTGGTATAGTATTGTTTGTTCCAAGAGAAAGTGATATGGCCCCATGCCATGAGTATTAACCACTTACTTATTTGTTCACCTGTGATAATCCATTCATTATAATGTTCTCTTCACATTTTGTGAATGAAGACTTATTTTGTAACTATCATTAATCACAAAGTTTTTTGTTCGCTGAGGTTTGGCCTTACTCTTATAGGTGGAAATGTGGCTACTGTGGAAAACGGTGTGTTTCCTTGATTGTTAGACTAGTCGCATAGTCTGTTACTTAAAATAGTTATAATTATGATTATTTTGGGGTGGTCAGGGCCTGAGAAGGTTAAAAAACCACTGGTTTAAATGGTTAATCTCAGTTGTGTGTGATTTTCAAACCTGGCGCCCTTTTTGAGCAGCACCTAGGCTGCTAACCATCTATTCACACAATCAATGGTCCATTGTCTTACTTCCATTCAGTTTCACAACAGCTGTTACTCCCCCCTCCTTTTTTCTGTTTCTCCCATTCTCTCCGGTTCAGGCTGAAGAGGGAAATATAGAGTACAAGGTAGGTCAAATAAGTCTTTGGTTGTTCTAATTTAAATAAATATCTGTTCGACAATCAGTTTGTGTGCACTTAAAGTATTAGAGGGTGTGTTAGAGTAGACAGAGCAGGACTCTGGGACATATATTTGACAGGAACAAAGAGCATTGGAGAAACTATTTCAATAATTATGATATTATGTATAGATGTATATATGATATTAATATATCATAATTATACACAATAAACTGGAAAAATATGATTATATATTATATAATCATATTTTTCCAGTTTATTGTTAATATAAAGTCATCATAATTTTAGTTATTAAATTATTATAATAAAATTCTTAACTTATTTTCTTGGTCTCACCTGGTCGCCACTCACTGTCTAAGTTAACCCATTCATGGCGGGAACCCCGAGTGCCGCGCTACGAGCTTGTAGATCTGCAATTTTTGAAAAATCGTGAAATGTGATGCAAATCTTTGAATATATATTCTTTCAGAGCGTTTTTAACTCAAATCTTTGCTTCTGGGGGGTCCTTAAGTTGGAACAACATATTTTGAGATGGGGGGTCGGCGTCCAATTACATATATTTTTGGGGGTCCTTGACATGAAAATGTTGATGACGACTGACATAGAAACATAGGGCTTTTCAGAAAACTGCCATGATTTAGAAGGCATTTGTAGAATGGTCCTCAGGTCTAAATGGTTTAAAGATGGGTATTTCTCTCCGTCTCTAGCTGAAGCTGGTGGGTCCCACGCAGTATCGCTTTGAGCACCTGGCCACGCAGATGAAATGGCGTCTACAGGAGGGCAAGGGAGAGGCCGTGTACCAGATAGGCGTGGAGGACAACGGCATGCTCGTGGGCCTATCGGAGGAAGACATGAAGTCATCGCTGAGCACCCTCCACAGGATGGCAGAGAAGTAAGGCCATCGCTATTATTTGCTATCCTTCTATGTATGGCCTGATTTCTACTAGAGATGCATGATATCCCATCTCTGAGTATTTGCAGGGTGATATCAGCCGATACCGATATATTACATTATTATTATATTGTATTTATATTGAACTCATTGCTGATTTTTATTTATTTAAGTATTATGTATTGTTTTGCTGTTGAAAGTAGATGGTACTCCCCACTAACAGCCGATGCTCTTAACTCTATCTCTACCGCTAGCTGTTAGCATAAACCCCAGTTCCCAGGGCCAGCATACGCGTTCACTTTAAAAGACGGAGTTGTAGAATGGGCCTCAGGTCGTAATGGATTGATGTAATTCATTATGACTAGATTGTAAATGCTGTGTTGATGATCCGTTCTCTCAGAGTGGGAGCAGATATCGCCGTCCTCAGGGAGAGAGAGGTGGACTATGATTCGGACCCCCCTCGTAAGATCGCCGAGGTGCTCATTCGCAAGGTGCCAGATGACCAGCAGGTGAGTTTAGTGTGCCATGTAGCCACGTGTTGCCGTTAATGTGTGGACAGTATCTTTTATTGCACACTGTCATTCATTAATTTGTCTGGTTTTGTTGAAAATGAAAGTCAGTGCCAGTTCTAACCTGCCCTTCTAGGGTGGGCAGGACAATATGGTGGGGTGCCCCTGGACATTTTTGGGGCGTCAAATCCCTGTAAACCCCCGAAATGCATAGAAAATTATTCTATCATATCAGTTTATCCATCTTCTTCTTTGACCAACCCAATTTCCATCAGCACTCTGGATGGCAAACAGTGTTCAGGTGGGTCTAAAATTCTCTAAAAAATGCTGCCCACCCAACCAGAAATGATAAATGGTACAGATATTTTGTGGTATTTTTGATATAGGCTAAAGATAAATATTCCCCATAACCTTTGATTGGGTGGGCAGGACGCACGTTTGGATGGGCTCTGCCCACCCCCACCCCCTAGAACCGGCCCTGATGAAAGTAGGAGTGCATCCTGCATTGTAATCCCTAAAACACAATATGTATTATGTCTTTATTCTTCAGAATTAATTCTGAGAAGGGCATGGATGCCAGAAATGTGTAAATACATTTATTTCAGTACTTACATTGCCTTAATAACACACATGGCTTAATATATCATTTTGGACATGCATGCTAATCTATACCATATATGGCTTGAAAAAACAAAAAGCTAACAAAATGTGTGTGTATTTCCTCAGTTCCTGGACCTGCGTGTTGCCGTTCTAGGCAACGTGGACTCTGGAAAGTCCACGCTACTGGGTGTTCTGACGCAAGGCGAGCTGGACAACGGACGGGGACGGGCGAGGCTCAACCTCTTCAGACATCTCCATGAGATCCAGACCGGACGCACGTCCAGCATAAGCTTTGAAATCCTCGGCTTCAACAGCAAAGGAGAGGTGAGCAATACACGACCACGGCCAGAGACCACCCACCAGTGGTGAGCAATACACGACCAAGGCCAGAGACCACCCACCAGTGGTGAGCAATACACGACCAAGGCCAGAGACCACCCACCAGTGGTGAGCAATACACGACCAAGGCCAGAGACCTTCCACCAGTGGTGAGCAATACACGACCAAGGCCAGAGACCACCCACCAGTGGTGAGCAATACACCACCAAGGCCAGAGACCTTCCACCAGTGGTGAGCAATACACGACCAAGGCCAGAGACCACCCACCAGTGGTGAGCAATACACGACCAAGGCCAGAGACCTTCCACCAGTGGTGAGCAATACACGACCAAGGCCAGAGACCACCCACGAGTGGTGAGCAATACACCACCAAGGCCAGAGACCTTCCACCAGTGGTGAGCAATACACGACCAAGGCCAGAGACCACCCACCAGTGGTGAGCAATACACGACCAAGGCCAGAGACCACCCACCAGTGGTGAGCAATACACGACCAAGGCCAGAGACCACCCACCAGTGGTGAGCAATACACGACCAAGGCCAGAGACCACCCACCAGTGGTGAGCAATACAGGACCAAGGCCAACATCCGCACACTAGTTTCTAGAGCTCCAAGACTTACTTTATTTAGAGGAAACAAATTGCAGCGTTTCAACCTACTATGTCGAAACGTTGCAATTTGTTGCGTGTGTGGTTGTTCTTTCTCTTCCTTGATGCCTGGCATCCAGCACCTGGCCTAAATATAGGCATTGAGATGTGCAGTTGTGCACACAATCTTCTCTGTTAGCAATACACGACCAAGGCCAGAGACCACCCACCAGTGGTGAGCAATACACAACCAAGGCCAGAGACCACCCACCAGTGGTGAGCAATACACAACCAAGGCCAGATACCATCCACCAGTGGTGAGCAATACACGACCAAGGCCAGAGACCACCCACCAGTGGTGAGCAAGCAATACACAACCAAGGCCAGAGACCACCACTGATGACAGCGACACAAAGTACATGTCTTTTTGTATCTGTACAAAAGTATTTGAAGTTTTAGATATGTCCAACTTTCACTCCACTAGTCTACATTTCAAAGACAAATATTGTACTTTTTGTACTTGATTGTACTTGATTCTACTACATTTCTAGGAAGGAAAAATGTGCTATGATTTAGCCCAAGTTATTTCAAGTTTTTTGTTTGTTTTGTTTTTTTAACTCCAGTACTTTAACTAAAGTACAAATTTGACCGAGCAACATTCACCTGTAATTGAGTAATATTTGGCCAGGAGTATAGATCTATTCTATACTTTCACCCAAGTACTGGGGCGGGTACTTAATACCCTGAGTACTTAATAGTCCACCACTGGAGACCATAGAATGAGTGCTGTGGATGTTAGTCTAGCCTAGAATATATGCTATCATCTCTCTGTCATAGATGGAGAACCGAGGCAGTCAGTCACAACAAATCATGTTACGTCATGCTTATCTCTGGGTTTTTATTGTTAGTACACCAGATAGGGAAGACTACGGAACACATGTCATGTGATATATATTTAACATTGCATTTTACCACTTAAGCGCTATATACTTTCTCGGTGTACTTGACATTACTGCCAAAGCATATTGGAAGATTATATTCATTTCAGTACAGCATGAAAAACAAACTACAGAGATGCAGGCAAACCACGCGATAGACAGGACTGGTCTGACAACTGAATCAAATTTTAGACCCTTTTAATGCAATCATAGATTCCGGCTCAAAGTCAAATGTGCCCAAATAGGTGACGTAACATTTGGCTTAGAAACGAAGTAAAGTCAACTGGCTAGCATCAAATGTAAGAACATTACCACAAAGATTTTCACATGGGAAGGAACACAGAAATTCATTTTCAATAACAGGCAAGTGGGCAGTCTGCGAGGTGCATGCACCTGAATGCCCTGCCACAGGCCCTGAGAGCTGCAGCCTGCTCTGTCTTAAGAACCACTTTCAAACACTACTGTTTAAACAAGCATTTGTGGAATGTCCTTGATTTTCCCCTCCGTGTGTGTAATGTGTCTGCGGTTTTGTTTCTGAGATTGTACAGTTTGTGTTTCTATAATTATTTGAATGATTCAGTGGTTTTATTCCCAGTCTTTATGTAAAGCACTTTGCGAGTTCTCTCTGTGAGAAGTGCTATATACAGTAAACATAATGGACTTTCTTACCTACTTACATACGCCCGCCCTCGACAAGGGTTGAAATATATTGAGCTTTATTTCTATGGTACGTCAAAACACACCTGAAAAGTGCAGTACGACCTTGGTGATCCAAGCGAAGCGTGAACGCAGGCTTTGTCTCCTTCCCCTCGTGAAAACCCCTCAACTATTTTGTGCTAACCCAGGAAATGAAAAATATAAATGGTTCAGGAAATGAAAAGAACTGCAATACTGCCTCATCAAAGTTGGTATTGTGACTTTATATATTGTCAGATACTTGCATCATTGCATGAGAGGGGAGAGGTGGTGGAGGCAGCTGCTTTAGCAGACAGTTTGAGTGCTTCTGGTTTAGTCAGAAGCGCTTTATAATACTTGGTTCAATATTCTTTTGAACCAACGCACAGGTGCAAAGGGTGATCAATAGCATGGATTTATAAGGGGAAAAAAGAAAAATGGAGTTAGCAGATTTAGCTTATTTTTTTCTTTCTATTCCCAGGTTGTAAATTACAGTGAATCTCGGACAGCAGAGGAGATCTGTGAGAGTGCCTCAAAGATGATCACCTTCATTGATCTGGCGGGCCATCACAAGTACCTGAAGACCACCATCTTTGGCCTCACCAGCTACTGCCCAGACTTCGCCATGCTGGTCGTCAGTGCAAATACTGGCATTGGTGAGAAAATGTTTAAAACACCTTTTCTTTAAACCTTAGGCTACCCAGTAAAACCGGGAAAGCATCTAAATGGTAAATGCTGCATTTATATAGCGCTTTTATCCAAAGCGCTTTACATAGATTGTGCATTACATTCACCCATTCACACACACACACACATTCATACACACCGATGGCGGAGGAAACCATGCAAGGTACTAACCTGCACATCGGGAGCAATTAGGGGTTCAGAGTCTTGCTCAAGGACACTTCGACACTAGCGGGAGACCAGCGGCGAGCGTCGCTTGAATTTCATTGGCTATCGCCCACTATCGCCGGGCGACGTCGCCCAAAAGATGTAGTAGTTGCCGGGTCCCATTGACAAATAATGCACTTCCAGAAAATTCGTCTGGCTGTCGCCCACTGTTAACGTACTGTGACTCTGGGGGAGCCCGGAATCGAACTGGAAACCTCGCTCTACCTAGCCTGGCTAATAAGCCAGACTCAAACCACACTGTCGCGTGGTATTTGAGTATGGACATGCTGTGTATGGATCTTGTTTCCCGGGGGGCGGGTTCAAACATTTTCTCTTTGACGCAATTGGTCAGAGCTACTGTCAGTCAAAGGTATCAAGCATTGAACGTCACTGTACCAAAGCCTGCCCATATTTCATACCGTGTCCCGATTGGCCACACCAGTTCTCTGGTGTAGGAAATGGGCGTACAATTGAGCCTCTCCAGACCGTAATCCGCCGGCAGGCAATTTTTTTTTGCCAACAGATGATTCGGTCTGGCTTATTAGCCAGGCTACACTCTACCAGCCACTCTACCGCTGAGCCACTGCCGAATCTGTGTCATTTTAAATTTTTTGCTTTGGTTGGATATTCAAAAATAGTAGATCTAGTACAAGCTTGCGATCCACGAGCTTGAACATATCCTAGTTTGGACTTCCTCTATCTGACTGAAGTAAGAGCCACTTGTAATGATCAGTCAACACTCATTTTATTTCTAAGTTGTACTTACAGGACGTTAATATGTCTTTTAAGTGCCTGGCTGTATGCAGCGTAATGTTGTGTCAGGATTCTCTAAGTTCCTGTCTCAGCTGTTGGTACGCAAGCGCGCCTCGCATGCCTTTGATCTGCCGCGCAGCAAACACTCTGACGGTGCATGGGCACTGGCGCACCAGTTATGTGCACTGCTGACTATAACAATACCAGTGTAACTAACAATAAAACTGTAATGTACAGTACAGTAACTTTCACAATAAAAGTATAGTTGCACCGCTCAGTTCACACAGGTGTGATTTTCTTTTTTAGGCCAGTTTCTAATACTCTATTGATGTCAGTGAGAGAGAATGTTATTTTGATTGATTGATTGAAAAATGTATTAACAGTTTGCAGAATTACAGTACATTTCAAGCACAAACTCAATACAAAGGCTGTTAACTGTGAGTGGACGACCCAATTAAGCATTACACTTGTTTCCAATAGGGTCCACAATGTTCAATTCATCAAAAACATTTAGAGACGTACAAATAGACACTTCTATATAGACAAAGGACAGAACAGTAATTCATCATAAAGGAGGTAAAAAGGGAAAAGAAACGTATACAGTGAGGGAAAAAAAGGGGTGGGCGGTGGGTAGGATTCACGTTCAGCTCCGTTCATTTGTTTGTTTTCCTTGGAGGAGCTGCGTTGGGTCCCCAAGTCGGCTCCGTGGCCGTACCTTGAGTTGGCTGTGTGGCCGTGACCATCTCTTGTGTTGTCCTTGCGTTGGGTCCCCAAGTCGGCTCAGTGGCCATACCTTGAGTTGGCTGTGTGGCCATGACCGTCTCTTGTGTTGTCCTTGCGTTGGGTCCCTAAGTCGGCTCAGTGGCCGTACCTTGAGTTGGCTGTGTGGCCGTGACCGTCTCTTGTGTTGTCCTTGCGTTGGGTCCCCAAGTCGGCTCAGTGGCCGTACCTTGAGTTGGCTGTGTGGCCGTGACCGTCTCTTGTGTTGTCCTTGCGTTGGGTCCCCAAGTCGGCTCAGTGGCCGTACCTTGAGTTGGCTGTGTGGCCGTGACCGTCTCTTGTGTTGTCCTTGCGTTGGGTCCCCAAGTCGGCTCAGTGGCCGTACCTTGAGTTGGCTGTGTGGCCGTGACCGTCTCTTGTGTTGTCCTTGCGTTGGGTCCCCAAGTCGGCTCAGTGGCCGTACCTTGAGTTGGCTGTGTGGCCGTGACCGTCTCTTGTGTTGTCCTTGCGTTGGGTCCCCAAGTCGGCTTAGTGGCCGTACCTTGAGTTGGCTGTGTGGCCGTGACCGTCTCTTGTGTCTGACTAGTGTGAAAGGTTTTCAGTTTAAAAAAAAATGATTTGCATGACAAATGGCTGTGTACAATTTAAAGAAGTATAAATAATACTAATAAGTAGTAGTAGTAGTAGTAGTAGTAAATGAAAAAAATGGTACAGAAAAGCCAAGAAGGGAGTCTTCCACTGGGGCTGTGATAATAGGCTGAGGCTGTTGATAATAGCGCAGAACTGTGCACTCTCCGTGCCAGTGTGTTTGTTTATACTTTGCATCGGCTCCATGCTGTTGTGACCTATCCCCCTGTGACTCTGTGTCACACACACACACACACACACACACACACACACACACACACACACACACGATAGCTAAGCTTGTTATGTAACGAGGCCATGCTGTCCTACCCTCGGCCGCCTTCCTTCCCCCTCCCCTCTGCCCGCTCTTACCAGTCTCTCGTTCTCAGAATATCTCAAATACCTTCCATCCGTTCATGTGGGTCAATCTGACCCTGAACCCACCACAATGGGTCACTGGAGTCGGGTGATCTGGTGACTCTGACACTTGTAACCGTGTCAGTTATTTGACACTGAGCCCGGTCCGTGTTGCAGACTTTGCAGAAGGACGACCACACTTGTTGAAGCCAAGAAACACTACTGTTCCATTTCATACAGTGTGGGCATTTTTGTGTGAATCAATGTTGTAGCCGGCATAATTCAGTGTCAATTTCATCGACTAACACTACCTTTTTTTTCACTGACGAAAACAAAATAAAAATGAATCTATGATGACTAAAACTGAGACTAAATGTATTAGTATAAAAAATAGATTAGATAGAATAGATCTAGACTAGTGGAGAAGAGATCCATTAGAACTAAGACAAGTCATTTTTTGTGTGTGGGTGTTGCGCTCTGAAAAAAGCACATCTACAAATGTCAGCTTACACGGGTAGATCGGCTATTGAGCTTGTCTATTTTCAGCATGCAACCAAGTGTAAAATCAGCCATTGCCACGCCATCAAGGCCCGCCAAAATACATTTTTGTCGACAAAATCAACTGTATGTACATTGAGTCGAATAAAATCTAATGATATTTAGAAAACTAGACTAAAACTACAACTTTTCAGATGACTAAAATATGACTGAAACGAAAAGATTTTTATTTTATTTTTTTACTCAAAAGATTGAATAAACTAAATACAAATTTGCTGTCAAAATTAACATTGGCATAATTGAAGACTTGGAGTATTACGGTGCTCCATCCACATTGAGGGAGCATGTTGAGAAGTGTTAGCTGAAATCTGATCAGTGGCAACGGACTAGAGACGGTAGCTTGTAGGCTAGTTAGATTTCTACTTTTAGCAGGCGTATTGGTTATTTATGTGACACGGTCTGATCGAATGTTGCTGCCTGAAAGTGGGGCAGGGCATTTTTCCCTTTTATATATACCTTTTATATACACAAAACATTTGAAGAAGGTACTTATTTGAATGTTGTTTAACATCAAATCAAAAGGTTTGTCAAAGATCTGTGTGATCGCACCTCTCGCAGCAGATAAATCATTTTGTTATATCGAGGGAATTCATCACCATATTATATGGATGGCAACGAAAAACCCATGATTTTAAAAAAAAAAAGAGAAAAAAAATCCATGATTTAAAAATAAAAGAGAGAAAAGAAATCCATGATTTGTCTTCTCCAGGCACATTCATAATGTGTCAGCTGGCTAATGAATGGAAAGAACTGAAGAAACATAGTGGCCATTAATAGTTTTAAGTTGATATAATTTTACTGTCAGACGTGTGGTTGTTTCGAACCCACACCTCCAGGAGAGACTGCAACCAGAACGCAGTGCCTTAGACCGCTCTGCCACCTTAGCATATCTGTGAGTGCTCAACAAACACCTCCCTACGACTGGGAGGAAGGGGGTGGGGCCTTGTGAGCCACCGCAAGCAAGCCCAGATAAGAACTGTTCGCATTAAGTAGCTAATGGTGCCCTTCTGTGAAATGGTAATCTTTGTTTAAGAAGCATTAGTTATAAGTGAAACAGCACCGGCAAAAGCTACGTGTGTGTGGGAACAGACTATGGCCTCTCTACTTTGCATTGTAACTCACTGTACGCTGCTTAATAATTTCCTATACATCATAAAGACAATAGATCATTGTCAGAAGTGGGATTCGAACCCACGCCTCCAGGGGAGACTGCGACCTGAACGCAGCGCCTTAGACCGCTCGGCCATCCTGACTTACAGCAGTGCCTCTCTGCCCTCAGTCATATCGCTGTGTCGAGTGATACTGTTGCTAGGAACAGCTGATAGAAAGAATGTTGAAGCCTGCTCGTATTTCACCCACTATGCATGCTGTGTTCCACACTACCCAATCACACTCTGTAGTGTTTCATCTATTAAACATTGAAGTTAGACTCGGGTTTTGTTTGTGTTTAATAAACATAGATAAAGCTGTTGGCAAATGATGAGGAAATTGCAGTTCAACACGAAGGGGAAAAAAACTCCCCAGTATCCTCTCCTAGGCTAGCCATCTTTCTCTCTAACCGTCACAATCATTTCAGGCTGTTCAGCAAATAACATAAAAAACGCACACGGCTAGAAGATGAGCTTTTGCCTGCGTAGTGAAGTGTATCACAGATATCTGTCATAAATAACCAGGGAAAGAATCCCTCAACATACTGCCAATTTAAATCAGGAGAATGATCCCTATAGTGAAAACAAATAGATGTTGAGAAATATAGCATTTGAGAGGAAATTACCTTCAAACGTCCTTAAAGTATAAATATAATTAATTATTGATTGAGTACAATATAGTAATAGCCCACGATACAGGCACATGGGATTGGAAACTAGATGCTTTATCTTTATCGTAGTTCGGACATCATTGCAATTACCGCTCCCCACGGGGAGAGACATAAAAACCATGCATAACATCATGCATTGTTGTAGTAAAGACTGTTGTAATAAAGACCATAATGTACAGTTAAAAAAACACTGCATTTGCTAATAGGAATCAACCTTTTCTAAATCAGTAATGTTAGACTAAAGCCCAAACCTCACCGGTAGGGACTCCTTCAGACAAAACAGTTTAAGGTAAACCACACCAAAAACAAACTAAAGCCAATGTTTGTTGACTTACCTACGTGTGTGTACTGTATAACAGTGTTTCCCAAACTCTTTCATGTCAAGGACCCCCAAATTGACACTAATTAGCCCCGCGGACCCCCATTTGAAAATACATGCCAGGGACCCCCATAACAGAAGATTTTTACGGCTCTAGCAGTGATTCTCAACCTGTTTAATTTCAAGGACCCCCAGTTTGACATGCATTAGTCTATACGGACCCCCATTTAATGGCATTTCTATCTCTGGGACCCACAATTTATATTGTAAAATCAAAGTTAACCTAACGGGTCCGTTTGGTTCCATTTGTGCACTCTGATGCCGTTGCTGGAGAATGCACTCGCTCCTTCTTTTATTTTATTTTAAAACGATAATAACCAATGTTTTAAGAGCAATAGTCTTCCTCCGGCTTGTAGGCCCGAGTCCATAATATCTGACAAGAGTGTGAAGAGAGGGAACTAACTGGGTCAGAACATCCAAACAGAATAACAACATGCACTCACACAGGACATGTTTCCTGCAACCTGAGTGCTGCAGCTTGAATTATGAAACGGAGGAAAGGGGCTAGTGTGTACATTGACCTACTACTAGTCTGAGGTTGATGCCGTTTGTACCGAGCCAAAAGTACAAAGTGTGCCTAGGCGGTGGGGGTGAGCCTGACGTCTGGGAAGGCTAAGATCTGACCCAACCATTAAACGGCACCAGGATGAACTTTGAAGTGAAACCTGAGGTCTAGTTTTAGATCTGTGTCTAGACGCAGACATTGCCTATATATATATATATATATATATATATATATATATATATATCTGTTTCCCTTGCATGCCAGCTTTGTTTACAGGGCAACATGACCCGATCAGGCAAACCTACACCTTGGAAAAATAGTGCTGCCCTTGAAACTCGTTTCAAGGCCTGTGTGAGAAGTTGCAGTGTTTAGGGAACTGGCACTGTTGTCATTCTTCACCAACTGAAGTCGTTCCTCTATTTCTGTAGTCTTTGACCTCTTGTGACATAAAAATCATACGTTACGCCTAGGTTCTACTCAGACTTTTATTAGTTTGTGTTACGCCAGAGCCTCAAGTTTCCACCTTCAGATAGGCAGAGTTATCACTCTACCACGACCAACCTGCATTAGTTGTGTGTAAAGCTAATGTGTTGGCATACTGTAGTAAAAACTGTACTGCATTTATATTATTTTTATTCATGGCATATGCTATGATCATGATTCTACGGAGCGCCATATTGTATCAATCTTTAGTATTTGTATTAAGATAAATTCCATAAATTAGAAAACAAAATGTTTAAGTAGTAGTGAAAATAACTACAAGCTTTGTATATCTTTTATCTTATTTGGGTTAGGGGGAGACATCAAATTCGTCTTTTGGGTCATGGGCTAACAAGTTTGCATTAGTTTAACTCGCCAATTTGGCCTGACTTCTTCTCCGTCCACCTTTCTCCCATTTCAGCGGGGACGACACGGGAGCACCTGGGCCTGGCCATGGCCCTGAAGGTGCCCATCTTCATCGCGGTCACCAAGGTGGACCTGTGCGCGCGGGTCACGGTGGAGCGCACGGTGCGGCAGCTGGAGCGCCTGCTGAAGCAGCCGGGCTGCAACAAGGCGCCGATGGTCGTCAGCAACACGGATGACGCGGTCACGGCGGCGCAGCAGTTCGCCCAGTCGCCCAAGTACGGCATACGCACACTATGTACTACATCACACATGACTGAAAGACAGTGGTGGAAAGTAACTTAACTTAAGTACAATTTTGAGGTATTTGTAGTTGTACTTTACTTGAGTATTTCCAATTTCCAAAACCTTTACTTCTACTCCACTACATCTTGGATCCAAATATTGTACTTTTTACTCGACTACAATTATTTGAACATTTTAGTTACTTTGTAGATATTTATTATTATTACAAAACATACATTAAGCACTTCAGCACCATATACAGTACATTTTGCGGATGTCGACCCATTCTGGGCAATGTTGAAAAGAATACATGGATTTAAGTTCTCTGTCGCCACAACTGATAGCTGATCTGCAAGCTCTCAATGCGTAGATTTCCGGTTATTATTTTTGAGATTATGGCATTTGAAATGGTCAAACTAGCAATAATTATGTTCAGAAACTCTTCAATCCTCAATCTGTGAGTTCTTCACCTGGTTGGCAGTATGTAGAACAGCAGGAATTTAAATGTACATCGGCATCCCGTTCATGCGACTGCGTTCCTTTTCCACAGCATCACGCCTATCTTCACCTTGTCCAGTGTGTCGGGGGAGAGCCTGGACCTGCTCAAGGTCTTCTTCAACATCATCCCTCCTCTCAGCAACAGCAAGGAGCAGGAGGAGCTCATGCAACAACTCACAGAGTTTCAGGTAGATCAGAATGTCCTATTCGGTGTTTTTGGAACGCTCGTATTTCTCTTCCTGTATCGTTCCACTTTTTGCCACGACCACCATTCAATTTTCAAAACGCTCTATAACTACTGAACAGATGGATGGATTTCTTTCTCGCGATTGCGCAGGGAACGGCTCTCTCATTACTTGCGGTCCGGGGTGCGATCGTAGTGAAGAATAATATTCTGTGACTACTTAAAAGGTAAGCACATTTGTCAAATCTTTTCCAGGTGGATGAGATCTACACGGTGCCTGATGTCGGGACCGTAGTGGGAGGTACTCTGTACAGGTGAGCACAATAAAGTTGTCTTGTCCGTACTCCGTACCTTGTGCTACAGTATACATATTGCAGTATTGATGCTTTTACTTAACTCATCCTTGGCTAAGGACTTCTTTAACGCCTTTTTAATGAGATCCTGCACTGCCAACGATGCCTATAACATGTTAATTATTCCGATTCCGATCAGCGCGGCCACCTCCGCCATTGCTGTTTTGGGTAAAGGAGGAGGCCATCTTCTTCTACAGCCAAATAGAATGGTGGTGAACGGTGGCGGTTGCTGAACTATCGGCGCCCCCTGCTGGCGGGGGTTGAGTTAACTTGAGTACTTTTTTTCCACCACTGTGCTAACCTTTGTATCGCTTCTCTCTGCGGTGGTGTATAGCGGTATCTGCCGTGAGGGGGAGCAGCTGGTGGTGGGGCCCACGGACCAGGGACAGTTCCACCAGCTGACCGTGGGCAGCATCCAGAGGAACCGCTCGGCGTGCAGGGTGCTCCGTGCCGGACAGGCTGCCACGTTGGCGCTGGGCGACTTTGACCGCTCGCTGCTTCGCAAGGTCAGACAGCCTGATAAACCAGGGGTCATCGATATGTCCGTTGTACACGGACAAATTTGTCAAACATGTTTTGTTGTGACCCTGACAGATATCATTTGCGTCATCATGTTTCATCAATCTTAACCCATTTAGGGTTTAAGATCTAAAAAACGCCGTCTTAATCCTGACCCAGGTTTTCTGACAAATGTTCTGACAATTACAAAAAAGGTTTGCTGCTATATACTGTAACTGTACTGAACCCCAAAAGGGGTTCCAGTCCAGAAGGGTCAAAACACCAATAAGGGGTTCCAGTCCAGAATATAGCAGTTCAAGCAGAGTATGAAGAAATCTGTCTGTCTGTCTGTCTGTCTGTCTGTCTGTCTGTCTGTCTGTCTGTCCAATAAACATATGTCTGAGTATTTACTCAAAAACATACACACAATGTACAGTTTGCATCTTGCATATCACCGCACACACGGATGTAGAAGTTCCCCAACCAGATCTATGATGCCAGCTGTTTTAACAGTTTTACACAGCAGCCATCCATCCCATGTGTTCCACTCTCCCAGGGCATGGTGATGGTGAGTCCAGAGATGGAACCCACCATCTGTTGGCTGTTTGAGGCTGAGATCGTGCTGCTGTTTCACGCCAAGACGTTCCACAAGGGCTTCCAGGTCACTGTGCACGTGGGCAACGTGAGGCAGACTGCTACCGTGGTGGCAGTGTACGGCAAGGTCGGTCCTTCCTTCCACTCCGTCCTAACACTGTCCTGTATTCTGCTTTCTGAATGGTCCGGCACGTTTAGACTACTGACAACATCCCACTTGACATGACTGCCGACTGTTTCCAAAGTGTGTTTAGTCTTCAAAGAAGCCAATGTTTTCTACTCACTTCAGTACAATATGAAAACCAACTTGCATATGTATGCATATGGTGCATAGTAAATACTAAACTGGGGTTAAAAAATAAAAATAATACATTTGTGTTTTAATAGGTTTTGTGTTTAGACTGGTAAACCATCCCGGTCGCATGAATTCACATCATTATGTTAAAATGTGTAACTTTGGTCACTATTGAGAACTTGGGAAATATACCTGTAAGAAATGAGCACATGAACAGGAGCAAACATAACATGTCATGTTTCTGGTAAACTCCACATTTGCTGGACATGAAAGTAATCTAATGCACTAGACCACATGATGTAAAACTGTTTATTATGCTTGTACACAATGACCAAAATAAAAACATAATTAAAAAGATAAAAAGAAAGGTCTGACCCCAAACAAAAAGTGGAAAAGCCAATCATTCAACGTCTGCACTCAAGGCTGATTGGCCCTTCCACTTTTTGGTTTCTGCAAAAAGCCCACACACAGCGGAAGACGCACGATCATTTGAATTCATGCAATCTCCCTGGTTTACCAGGCTAGTCTCTTCATAACCCAGTGGTCAATGAAGCACTTATTATTAGGGTTTTCCCGATCGGATCGGGTGATCGGAAATCGGCTTCGATCGCATGATTTTCAAAAGATCGGAATCGGGGAGAAAAGTTCGGATTTTTTAATGTAAATGTGTCTAATGTAAATCTCAAAGTATATAAAGTGTATATTAAGCAGTGAGATTTTGTAAAAAATCAAAAAAAAAATTGTGTTTATGCTAGTTGTGAGTCAGAGATCATCAAACAAAGACTAGAGACGTAAAAGACACCTAGCTATGATGAAAACAAAGGGAATGCAACCCCCGCTATGCATGATGGCATAGGTGTCTGTAGTGAGATGAGAGTTTTAACTTGACTTCAGTCCTATAAGCTGTAGAACTGTATTCACTCTAATTAACTGTCAAGTTCATTTCCTGTTCGACTCCAAAGGACTAGAGACAACTCAAGATTTCCAACTCAAATCAACTTTTTATTTTCCAACTTTGTTTCTTTTGAACTGTTGGCTCCATTTTGTTGATTGGTTGGTTCATTAATCATGTAGGTTGTAAACCTTTAGAAAAAAAACACAATGACAGTCATTCTATTAAGGTATAGTCACATTTTGCCTTTCAATAATTGAAAGGCAACACAACAGACTAGACTAGAGTGACATAGATTAGGATATTTGCTATTGTGATATGGCTTAAGTGTTATATAAAAATATAAAGATCGGATCGGGAAAGATCGGTATGTCTCAAAATCAAATGATCGGAATCGGATCGGGACATCCCTACTTATTATGTGTACCAAAAAAATAGATTATAAAAAATAAAAAAAAACGTGTGTGTGTGTGTGTGTGTGTGTGTGTGTGTGTGTGTGTGTGTGTGTGTGTGTGTGTGTGTGTGTGTGTGTGTGTGTGTGTGTGTGTGTGTGTGTGTGTGTGTGTGTGTGTGTGTGTGTGTGTGTGTGTGTGTGTGTGTGTGTGTGTGTGTGTGTGTGTGTGTGTGTGTGTGTGTGTGTCATTTGACCTTCAGGACGAGCTGAGAACGGGAGAGAAGGCGGTGGTTCTCTTCAAGTTCATCAAGCACCCAGAGTACCTGAAGGTGGGGGCCAAGCTGCTGTTCCGAGAGGGCGCGACCAAGGGCATCGGCCACGTCACCAAACTGCAGCCTGTGTCGCTTTACCAGCCCAGCCGCAGCGAGGAGGACGAGGTCTAAAAGAAAATAAAAACTACAAAGAAACCACCCCGGAAGAAATGAGAGAACCATACCGTCCCTCCTGAAACCAGGTTATTTTAGAGAAAGTTTTTCTTTTCCAACAGCCTCCACGCTGCCTCCTCCCTTTAAAGCCACTCACTCCGCCGTGAATTGACGTCTCCCTGTTGTTGCTGTTGTTCCAAAGCCTTTTTTTCTGTCACCAAACATTTATCTTGTGCCTTGTTGTCAAAGGCATGTTTTCTAATGATGTCAAGCTTTTTCGGAAGGGTTTGTTGTAGGGGTAGTGTTGCCTCTCATCATGAAGCCACCTGTCTAAAGCGTGATTTATCCTTACAGTGGCTGCGCGTCTGTGTCGCTCAGAAAAATAGTTTTGTAGTTCTGCTATGTTCGATTTCTCTCTTTTATTGTTACCTTTTTTGTACCGTTTTTACTGTGCGATTAAATAAAACTAAAAATAAACAAATACAACTTAAAACGAATGAATCAGGCTCGACGTGTTCGCCTAGCAGCAGCAGCCTCCAGTCACATCGACCAGTTAACAATACTGGGTTACGAAGCCTATAACATTTTTACCAACAGTCGTAGCTAAGCGTGTAAACAAGCGGTCACCAATAAGCACAGAGCTGATTCACACTCCGCTGTGCTGTTTACTAGGCATGTAACGATTTAATCACCATACTAGGTTCACGATGCGATTTTTTTATTCACGATTATTTTTTTTAACCAAATTATTTCCCAGACAATTACAGAAAAACCTTCATTATTTCTCTTCCAAAAAACATGTAATTTTAACAACTGTATTTTCTCTTGCTTTTCAATATAGGAAATTAAAAAATGCCTTTTTATTCATGAGGTACAAGAATAAAATGTAAGGTACACAGTAATAATTTTAATCAATTTATGATAAATCGTTACATGCCTACTGTTTACACATACTTGCACTCCCCCAACAGAGCCTCGGGCTGAAAAAAGGTGTATACATACAGCTTCATGTCGTTGACATTGACATGCGAGTGTTGTATCACCTGTACAAGGCACTCACATCTGTTCCTATATCCGTGGAAGACAAATGTTTACAAACTTATGAATCTTCCATTGCAGCTATGAGTATCATGACCACACAGCATGGTGTCTGCTGTGTTGCCACCAGTATAAATAGTGCCTGACTGACCTGACTGAAAAGGACAATCTTTTATATCATTGTGTTTGAGTTAACCTCAACACCAGCTTTTCAGAAGCAAAGCGACCCACGTCATCTGGGTTAAAGCTAATGCTGCTCACTGTGGCACTTTATTAAGCAGTGAAGTATTGATTGATTGATTACTTTATTAGGCAGAAACAGCACGAGGTACAGTCAGACATTTGAGCTAAAAGGAAAACACCAAAACATCCTTGTTTCCATTGTGGTCCTAAAAGTACTGTTCCGTATAGACGGTTAGAACTTGTCCGTGTTGACTGACTGAGATGAGTGTCACGGTGGCTTTCACCTCGTAGTAACTAGTTAGACCCTCCAGAAAAATGTCATTATGCGATCACATCATGTACTGCATAATCGGACAAATGGTGCGAATTATGCAGCGGTATATTTTGTTAAAGGGGCATAATCACACAAACATCCCGCATGTTTCACTGCATAAAATTACATATTTTGTAACTTTCCCGCATACCGGTATTTCGCGTATTTCACATTTCAAATTTTCCGCATATTTCGCAACTTTCTGCATATTTCGCCACTTCCCGCAATTTCACAGCATAAAATCACATAAAAAAAACCTGCATATTTCATCGCAAACTCGAGCAAGAAGTTTTGCCCGCGTTTTTCTGGAGGGTCTAACTAGTATTTCTTGCTAAGGCACGGTTTGCTTTATTATCATTTTTTAGATGTCTGTGACTCACAAGTAGCCTCATGCCTCAGGGCAGCCACTGCATGGTGTTGTTACTGCATACCTACCAAGTGCTTTAGTTACTCAGGTCAGTGTAGTTCTTCTATTAGACAGCATTCCACTCTTGCGGAACTTGCTTTACTCCAGTGGAGGACGGGTTTTATTGTTGGCTTGGAGCTCTAACAAACAAAGACGGGCTCTAGTAACGGCGTGGCTTCCATGTGGATGATCTGTCATCTCTGTGACATAACTCCATGTTTGGGAAAGGTTTAAGCCTGATCTGGCTTCATTCATTATTATTATTAATATTAATTATTCTTAAATTAAAGTTAAATATCAAAAAGATATGTGGGAAGTAGTCTCGTGTTGTCAGACTGTTGCGTCTCACAAGTTTCAAATGCAGTCTGGAGAAGGGAAGCTCTGATCGTGAGCAAGCGATAAAGCGGAAGTGAAGCCTCCTCCCCACTTCCGTTTCGTCTTTAGTCGCGCAAATCTATCCTAATATAAATCAAAATGATCTAAGCATACTGTATATAGCTTGCTGCGTAGCAGAAATGCAAATAAAATAAATAAATGTAAAGATACTTTAAAATATATTTTCGTGAACGAAAATGGCAGCTTCCTTGCTCGGATTTTGGGAGGTGAAGTTCCAGACTATATAGCATTCGGAGATTGTGGAATAGTTGTCTGGCTACGCAAGACTATGTGGGAAGAAATACTAAGTTCTTTGGCTCACTGGCAGCGTGCACAATAAATGTTGATGCTGACCGGTCCAGCATTTTGCGAGGTTATCCCCAGACAGACAACTTTATTGTCACATCACAGTTTTTACTTGTAAAACTGTGATGGGGACAATAAAGTTGATTCTGATTCTGACCCACAGACCCATTTCTAGACCGCATGTGTTCTACGAAGCCACGCCGTATAAAATGCAATGTTTCTCCAAAGAGATGCAGCTTGACGTGTGTGTTGATGTTGCATCATGCGTGTACTGTATTATTATGCAATGCAAACTGCCCTGTTTAATGTAATCGTGTTGGTTGGAGGTAGTTAATGTTGTCTTATTCCTGAATCCTGACGTTACTGATCTCTATTAGGGTTTAATTAACAGTGCCTAATGATGATGGAACTACCGTTTTGAGAACTTCCACCACAAGTTTTACAACTGAAGACGACACGAGTAAAACTGAAGTAGCAGTGGTTCTCAACCTGTGGGTCGAGACCCCCACATACATTTTCTTTTCCTCCCAGAGGACAGTGAAGTGACAATTTAAGAACTTTTAAGACCTTTTCAATACCTGGGGAGAAAAAAGAAACAATGACTATTACCGCATCATTAGTAATCAGGAAACTACTATAAAAACTGGTCAAACATCAGCCAAATTGTCAAATTATATGAGGAAGAAGCGTTATTTTTTTGTTGCTATTTTCAAAATGTTTATCTATGGAAGCGAGTCAAACAAAATTGAATGCTTCAACTTCTACATACCCAGTTGGGGCTGGGTGGGGCTTGTCACACCGCCTGAGAAGGTTGAGAACCACTGCTCGAGCCTAGAGGACATGGGGAAGCATGTTTAGTTGTTTGTTAAAGGCTGTGTTGGCCTTGACGACTGTCTTGTGTGCACAACGGAGGTGTGTGAGATTGTGGCCTGTTTTGTTGCACCTCGATCATTGTAATGCCCTACCTAGCGAATGCCCAGTGTGTGTGTGCGCGCAGATGGGCTGGGGACGGACGGACAAAAAGAATGTATTTGAACCAAAATATTTTATTAGTCTTTACTATAAAAGTTTGATTTTTGCATCTGAGGAATTTGTTTTATAGATTTGTAGTGGCTTTGAATTTTACAAAACGGGAAAAATACATTTTAGTTTTAAATCACATTTTCACTTTTTTGAGACAGATTTTATTTTCCTTTTTTAATTGAAAGTTATATATTAATCCATTTTGGGGTGAAGTAGGATATATATTTATGTACAATTACAGTTTGTATATTCCTGGTGTACATAAATAATAAAAGTTTTATCTCGTTGCAATCTTGTGTTTTCTTGCCTTTTTTTAAGTCAATGTCATACTGCCATCAGGCATACACGTGTCTGTATTTGCTGTTTTCTTGTCTGTCTTCTTGTCTAATGTCTATCATTCATTCCCACGTCTCATTCAATCAGCATTAATTTATTATTGTCCCTTATCCCCGGCTTAGACTAACACCTGTAATGTCAAATCCATTGAGCTAGGTTTAGTGTTATCACCCATCAACTGTTGATCGGTCACCATGGCAGAGCTAGGTTTAGTGTTATCACCCATCAACTGTTGATCGGTCACCATGGCAGAGCTAGGTTTAGTGTTATCACCCATCAACTGTTGATCGGTCACCATGGCAAAGCATGATTCGGTACAATGATAAAGGTTTGAAAGGTCTTTCCCTTGTGTTTCATCATCTTGCCAAACCGGTGGCTCTCTCATTTGTTTCACTGGCTGATGTAACATGGAAGAAACATCTGAGAGCTGTCAGCTATACAAGTATACACATGCATTGTTTACAAGTACAACACACTAGTGGCGTTTCTTCAGCACAGAAAGAATTGGAAGAAAACGCAAAACCATCATGTGACTCACCCCAAAGTGCACCTGTCACTCTTAACCCACAGGCAAACCTTTTCGGTTCAGTTATGTCAAACCATTTGATGATAAACTACCCATGTTTAGAATTGGGACTTAATACTACAAACTTTGGCACATTGTAATGTAATGTTGATTGATTGTACATTGCACTCTTCAATTATGCCTTACTACTGTGTATAGTCTAAGTAAGACAGAATTTAACCTGCTTCTGGAGTCATGGATTACATTCGTATATTGTGGGGCATTTAATGCAATTTGCTATTAGCCTTGTTTTTCTAAAAGCCCTGTTAAAGGCTTATCATCCAGTGAACTGCTGCTATGTGTAAGTGAGATTAGTTGACGTCACTTCCTACTAGAATTCTACCAAATAAAAACAAACTGATAGCTAACATTTCACAGCTGCCAAGAGGGATGCCATGTTTTGTTTATAATCAGTCAATATCAATGTCTTTCGCATTAGTCTTCTTTCATAATAAGTACTAGTATTCAGTCACTCTGTACTACTATTGGACACACCATGACATTATTATTAATAAAAGTACAAAAATAGAAAAATAAATGTCCCCGTTAGCAAATCCAGAGGAAATTAAATGGCAAAAGCTTTAACTCTGAATATTATAGACTGGAAAGCAAAATAAACATAGAACACATTATGTACCGTAGCATTGGTGACATCTAGTGGCGAGTCAGAATTTAACTCGCCTAATTGTCAAAATTAAATTCACACATTTGTTTTTCTCTTTTCTTTGATTTAATCAAATGTTAAAATATATAGCACAATACCAGGTACCAAGTTGTATAGTACATACATTTAAAGCTACAATTCTATTTTTAATTAAAACATTTATTTTTTATTCAAAGTAGTTTTGGTGAAAATTAGAATATATTTAACAGATTCATGAGAAAGTTTTGTTCCTCAGTGCTGCCCAGAAGTTGGGAAGAGGGGTCCTCCTCACAGTTCAACCCTGAGAAAAGGTAGAATTAGGACGCAAAGATCAGTGGTCCTCCAACGGTCATGCTTAAGCCCTATATACTTTGTAATATAACAAATAGTGATATTTATTTACAGATATTTATCATGCAAACGTGTTAAGCAACTGATGCTTTGAGATAAATATAAGTTAATGTGGTTATAATAAATGTCCAATATTGTTGTACATAATTATGTTCTCAGTTCCTCTTGAAGAAAGAGTCCAGTGTTCCTTGGCTGTCCCCCTGGGTGCGCGACCGTTTTGAATGCGGTCCTGACTGAACCCTGGACTTTGCCTTGCCTCGAGTAGATGACCGTGGGGTACCTGCTCCTCCCGTTCTGAGAGAGGGTCCGGGGACAACCGAAGACAAGCGTGAGGAGGTGATGCCGGTGGATGTGGAGGAGAATGAATTCTGAAGGTCCAGGGCAAAGTGGTAATCTTTGTGTTCAGGCATTTCCCAGGCCAGCACCTCCTGGCCACATTGTTCACAGGTGACGAGGTCCTCTCTGGCCAGGCTAGGAGGATGCCGAGAGGGGTCAGGAGGGTCACTGGGAGGTGGAGAATCTGGCGTTAAAGGCTGGGATTTGGGGGTAGAAATACCCACTGTGTCGCTGAACTCTTCATACTGCTGTAACTCAGTCTGTATTTCAGCTTGTACACTTGCGGTAACGTCACATGATGACTCGAACCCCACAGGGTATTCAGAGCTTCCTGCTGGCGCCATGTGTCCAGGACTATTTTCTGTTTCACGTCGGGTCCAGGTTGAGGCCAGTGGGTTAGGCTGTGAGCTCATTTCAAGTCTCTTCCTGTGGAAGAAAGAGGAGACGCCGGTAGTGGGGCCAGCCGAGACGTTCGCTGCAGAAGCAGAGTGAGACTGAGAGGAGAGCCCGGGAGAAGAGACGCCACCGACAGGAGCCTTCTCAGATCGTCCGTCAACGGCAGAGGATGGTGCCGGCTCAGGACAGGACGGTGATGGAAATGTCTGTCCGGCGCCTCTGTCGTCTGCACACTCGCCCACCCTCTCCACCGCAGCAACATCATCTTCCACCATCCTCCGCCTCTGTTTCTCAGCCGCCTTCTGGAAGAGGGACTGGATGGTGCTGCCAGGTTGCTTGGATGCCGACTCATTTTTGAGCCCAGGAGATGACTGCGTGGCGCCCTGAGTGGCAGAGAAGAGACTCTGGGTGGAAGTGACGTCGCTGGACAGGAAGCCACCAATTCCTGCATTTGTGGGCGCATCGCTGAACTTGCTGGCCGACAGGTGGAGCAGGGTGAGAGGTGGACTCCTGGGGACACAGAGGAATGGATGCAGGGAGAATGTAATAACAGGATTAGCTGAACCGGTGACAATAACCACTTAAGCCCTATATACTTCGTCGTATGACAAATAACGAATATAACCAAACTACAAGCTTATAGATCTGCATTTTTTTGTAAATTGTCAATAATTTACCCACAATTTGGACGCCAGGATTGATGTGGCTAAAAACAAAGTTGTATTTGACGTGCAGTATCATTTTTACCATGCCGCCTGGTGGTTTCCTGCTGCGTTGAGACTCTTGATGATGGCAAAGCCGTCAGTGGATATTCTGGCGGTGTCGTAGCGTGCTAAAGCACAGGAGCGAGAGTAACTGCTCTGCTTCTTGTCCCCCATCTGACGGACGCCAACCGTCAACAGCTTGGCCACCCGACCGTTCTGCAAGACAGAGCCGGAACAGAGAACTGGTCAAAGAACATTCTGCAACTAATTCTGCAGACACTTGATAGGAGAGAGAAAGTACATGAATGCTGAGTGATAACAGATTAGGAAGAGAGAGGGGAGGCTGTGAGAAGACGACACACTGTCTGCTAAAAGACAAAAAGAGAGAATGACAACATGAAGATGATATGACAGTTTCTCCTCCTCACCATCTCTCTGTCCTTGGTCAATCTCTCCTCCAGCTCCAATGCCAGCTGATGCAGCCAATGCTGAACCTATACAGAGGTTATTGTTTACTTGCTGTACATCCACTACAATAGCAACACCTACAGTAGATCACTAATGGGATTATGGGAAATATAACATGATACTGTATGTTTGTTCCAGCACAGTGCAAATATGTGTTGTGGATGTGCTCCATCCCTATGCAACCACAACAGGGGTGGGATAGTAGACTCATTTATTTTTAAGCAAAGTCCCGCTCGTATAAGACAAAGGAACAGTACCTGCTCTTTGGTACAAAGTGACGTTTTCCCAGGGAAGTTCTTACTGCAGCCGATAGACTTTGGAAGCTGTCTGGGTTTCACTGCTTCAAAGTCAATCCCCCGACACAAGTCGTATAACCAGTTACTGCAAGGGAGATAGATGACATGCTAGTGAGGTTGAACGATAAATATATTCTGCACCGATATCGCTGTCAGTGCAGCAATAGTTACATTGCAAAGGAAACAATGTAAACTTATATTAAGCTAATTCTGCCAAATAAGTCACATAACGCTAAAAACAATTTTACTGCTCTATTGTAAATTAATAATAAGCAAGGTTTGTAAAATGTTGAAGTTAAAAGCAGAATAATATGGTGAAATTATTATATTTGTTTGAAAATGCTCTACTAGGAGAGCAAACTGGAATGTAATTAATTGCGTAATTAAGTGGCTGATTATGTCATGTCTCTGACTCTAAAATCACTCTATCTTAACTGTTGATGTCCATAATGAGTAGCTTACCCAGTTTTGTCTCCAAAGTGCTGCCCCAGATGAGCCTGAGAGAAACGGGTGAGCTCACCCATGTTCTCCACCCCAAGGGTCTCTGTGATGGAGGCACCCATCTTACCCCCGAGGTTACGGCTGTTATGTGGCAACGAAAAACAAACACTGTTAGTAAATTAATCAGTAATGTAGTGATATAGCGACCTCCATTCTAACACCAGGCACCGGTCGGTTATGATGTCAAACTGTACGGAGGAAGCAATTATCTGCTGCAGAGCAACATTCTGTACTCACATCTTGCTGACTGGTAGAGTGCTAAAGAGCCCTGCCACCGAGTCTAAAGGCACAACAGTCTGGCGGTTGGGTTTGTTTAGACCACAGGATAATTTGGCAATCACCTGAAAAGAGTGTTATTGTTAATATAATAAAAGTTACTGCTCACTAAAATCACTATGATTCTATCCTATTCTTCCCTATAAAGAAAGGAGAGAGGCTCTCACCTTGTTGTGAGATATCCCTGCTGAGCAGCGGAAGCCTGTGTCCTTCTCCACCGCCGCTCTCATCTCCTCCACAATCAGTGCTCCCACAGCCAGCTGCAGTTCTGCACAACTCTGCCCGACCGACATGTCAGGCAGGGAAGCTAACCACTGCTGCACACCGCTGGACCTACGTTCCTCTAAGGACAGGGAGAAGAAGGGTGGAAATACGGTGAAGTTCAAAGGTACCATTTCAGATTTCTTCTTTTTGAACTATTATACAAATCATCCTATTATAGCTCCTTTATAGCTCTTTTGTGAACCAAATCGTGGCAGATTAATCTCTTCAAAGCCGAGTTGTAGTCTTTCTGTGGCTTGTGCTTTGCAATAAGCACAAAGCTTCAGCTTGTGCCACAAAACTCCAAGTATGGAACTGTGCATACAGTACAGTATACTGTTTTAAATATCAGCGAGCCACATCTTAATCTAAGCCACTTTATTATCCACAGAAAACCAATTTAGGCCCTGAAAGTGCGATGGCTTATGTGCACGAGTATGAAGTTTATTTGGTCTGCAGTTGTGATTTAATAAACGTTCTGTTTATACCCCACCTTTATCTGCTACTATGTCGTCTGAAGGTGCGTCGTGTTCAGAAGATGCTTGTGGGTAACCCTGGATGTACGTGGCTTTCAGCAGGTGAGGTCCTATCCGTTGGTCCGAGTCGGCCATGTCTTTCAGCCTCTGCTGGACGGCGGCGGTCAGGTCCATGTACGCCTCATCGATACTGGCCCTCTCTATCACGGCGAAGCGGGACATCACCTCGATCACCTCCACGCTAGCCTCCCTGTAACTGCCCAGGGTGGTGCGGTTAGAATCCTCTGGGGTAAGAGAGTCTTCTAAATGTCTATTAAAACCCATTTCGACCTGAGGACGATTCTACAAATGGCTTCTAAATCCTGACAGTTTGCTGAAAAACCCTATGTTTCTATGTCAGTCGTTCTCAAACTATTTCATGTCAAGGAGCCCCAGAATTATATGTAATTGGCCGCCGACCCCCATCTGAAAATGTTGTTCCAGGGACACCCCATAAGAGTTAAAAACGCTCTGAAAGAATATATATTCAAAGACTTGCGCCACATTTTCACGATTTTTCAAAAGCTTGTAGCATGGCACCGAGTGCCGCGCTACAAGCTTGTAGATCTGCTATTTTTCAATAGCTAAAGTATAGCATAATTCTTAAAACACCAAAAGGGGTTCCCGCCCAGAATGGATTAAATGGCTATTATAATAAACAACAAGTGTTGCAGGATGAACTTACAGTGTCAGGTCTGCTTTCCCATGGGACTCTCGTACCCGGGCCACCTGGAGGTCTGGGCACAGTGCCTTTGCATCGTCCGCCCACATGTTCCTGGTGACACCATGGGCCCTGGCCTCGTAACTCACAGCTATGATACTGGCAGAGAATAGGATTATTGATTAGGAACCATTTCTTTTATACAACAACAACAACGACAACACTTTTATACAAACAAAGGCTGTTCAAAAATAGCCTATCTACAAGTGTGCCATTAGGTCATTGCCATTGTGAGCTTGTAAATCTGCTATTTAAGAACATTATGGCATTTTTTTTAATAATCTTGATTTGTCTCCACCAGGCCGAAGGGATGGGGAGAGAGTATGTTTTGCACTCCGTCCGTGTGTGTGTCCGTCTTGGCTTTCAAAGTTTGCAGGATTAGCCCATTTTGAACAAAAAGCCTCAAATCATGAATGCAGCGTGCAATTTACGTGAAATCTTTCACAGACTTTCCTACTAGGCTGAGGAATATATCCCACCCTTTTCACATTGGCCTGTTATAGCGCCACCAGGAGGGGGCCGAGGGGCACTTTATCTAGTTTTAATTATTTGTATTGCCCCAACTCCAACTATGACATGCCCCAAAAGGGACACCAGGGTTGTGTGGTTATGTAGATCTGGTTGTACTAGGAGTGTATAGGGAATGGGATAGGCTACAGCTACACAGTAAAACTCATTCTGGATCTGATTCTGATATGATTCCATCAACATCAACCAAAGTCCAAACTTTCTCATTGAGATAGAATCAGAAGTTCTGCATTCCATTCTGACTTACACTGACTTACTCTTTTCTCTCTCGCTCTCTCTCTAGCTCTCTCTCTCTCTCTCTCGCTCTAATAATTGCATTCATGTATGTAATATGATCACCGATATTCTTCTAGGCTAGGGATAGTCTATGATATGTCAGGCTAGGCTAGATCAACTAGGTTAGTAGGAGTAGGACTGTTGCCTTGTTAATAACATGATCAATACTGCGTATTTACTATTTAGACACTCACCCGCCTCCCTTCCAGGTCTTGTACTGAGCAACAACACAAGGTGTGTTCTTCAGAGCTGGGTTTACTCTCTGTTCAACCTGAACATAGAAACAGTCCATGTCCACCAGAGCCACAACCCTCTCCTTGCCATAGTCCATCACTGACTCAGTGTCAGTCACACAATGATGGATGTTGTAACCGCAACAATGCAAAGTATACGTTTCAATAACAGAGACTTTTACTTTCGTATTCCGCGGCGCGGGGTCCTCTAATGTTGTATACAAACGTCATCAATAATCGACGAAGTAAAGGCAACTGCGCCATAGAACTGCGCCCCCGATCAGAGCAATTCATAATTTAGCCAGTAGATGTCACACTTTTACATTATAGGCCTACATGATGCATAACTAGTTCCCTGCTATCAGCACTCAGGCAGCAATCATGTATTTTGCATGCAAGCCACACAGCTTTTCGTGAGTATTATTCCTTATTTGTAGGTTCCAACAGTCACAAACTCAGAGTGTTAAATTGAGCTGTGTATTTTTACACTTGAACAACATTTCAGAGAAAGGACATGATGAACAGAGCATTTTATGTTTGGGCCCATCATGGGTCCAAACATGGATTGTGTCTTGATTCAGGGGTTCAATCATTAGATTAGAATACGTTTCGCCACAATCAGTAAAATGAGAATTCTATATTGTTCTAACGTTGACTTATTTTGTCAATAAAAACAAATGCAGACACCAAAGCCACATATTTTAATGTACAATATAACAATCATTTAACATGTCAACCATAAACATTCTTAGGCAGACAGCCAGGTTAACAACCATGACTCACTGTAGGCATAGAACATTGTTTTATTGATGTTATCTCATTTTTATTATGTTCCTATTAGACTTTATTGGTTGGTTTATATGTTGCCTCATTAAGCACCTACAAATATGTTAATAAAAATATAGTAGGCTAATACAACTTTCTTTTTTTAAATAGGCTACTCAGCAGCATTTCAATGCAGCATTCAAAAATAACTTCTGTCCGTATCTGCTAAATATGACACAAGTCACTTTAGAAAGGGTTTATAAAAATGAGACCTATGCACTGGGAGTATTGGTTTGGAGTTTATAGCCTTATTGTTTATATAGTTCTGCTGTTGTTAATGTCGGTCTTCAATTCAACGTAAGGAATATTTTACAAACATTCTGTGTCCAATGTCCAAGACATCACAGGGTAAGCAAACGATATAAATAAAGTAATTTCTTGGGTGAATTATTCCTTTAATTACTCTAAGACTAAATGAGATGTTGACTCAGAGGCAAGAAACCTTGGAGTCATGTTTGACCTTGACCATGACCTCAACCCATATAGCCTATAACAAAAGTCAACAGAAATATATATTCCTCAGCCTATAGGAAAGTCTGTGAAAGATTTCACCTAAATTGCACGCTCCGTTCATGATTTGAGGCTTTTTCTAGTGTTGCAAATTGTGTCTCGGGTTGTCTTGATATTCAGGGGTTTAATCACTTGTCTTTTGTCGGGCTGGATTAGAATACCGGTACGTTTTCCTTCTATTCCTCATTTTATTTAATTTCATAAAATGAAATTATTGTTTCTTTCAATTGATTGATTGATTGAATACTTTATTAACAGTTTGCAAAAAAGACAGAGGTACAACACGTATACAATAATGCTAAAAGGATAACACAAAAGAGCCCCGAGGGCTTGTTTCCATTGTGGTCCTGCATTATGAAGTTTTGATTGATTTGATTTGAACTAATAGTTTAGTTAATGTCTAACTGGGTCAATGAAACCACCATCACATGCTATCTCATATGATTAATAAATCCTAGAGCAGCTTTTATGACAGGAGCTAAAGGGTAAAAATATCTAGTGTCTAGATGTGATCGAGGAACATCAGTTTCCAGGAGCTCTCACTTCACTTCACTTGGATGCAGCATCATGGACTTTTGCTATATTCTTCTCTTTTTACTTTTTGGACTTAATGGTAAGTTTACTCTTTCATGATGTAGATGCATTCTATGTGATGGTGCAAGTATTATGGCGGACATATTTATAGAAGATTGTGGGTTTATCAGCTGGGAGAATGACGGTACATAAAACAGATCACATATATGATGAACAATATTAGAAGCTATTGATAAATTATGGATACACAAGTTCCCTAATATTCTGTAGACATAAAGGTTTATATTTTTCTTTTGTGTTTTTTGTAGGAATCCAGAGTATAACAACAGTGGATCACATCTCAGTGGTATCAGGAGGTTCCATCTCTATTCCATGCTTCTATTATTGGATGTACCATTTCAATGTGAAGTACTTGTGTAAAGAAAAATATATCTTGCCGGTATGTTCTAATGTAGTAACTACTACTATACCAGATCTCTCTAATAAGTATGTAATCTCTGATGACAAGATAAACGACATCTTCACTGTGACCATCAATAATCTGACTCTGGGTGATGCCGGATTTTATTCGTGTGGTGTGCAATCATCAATCCAGCATCGGAAACGATTTCAACTGTCTGTCAAAGGGGGTAAGATTACCTATTCACATCTCTCTCTCTCTGTGTGTGTGTGTGTGTGTGTGTGTGTGTGTGTGTGTGTGTGTGTGTGTGTGTGTGTGTGTGTGTGTGTGTGTGTGTGTGTGTGTGTGTGTGTGTGTGTGTGTGTGTGTGTGTGTGTGTGTGTGTGTGTGTGTGTGTGTGTGTGTGTGTGTGGGCGGGCGGGCGGGCTGTCCCCGAACATTCAGGGTTCGAACCTTCGCTCGTTAGGGTTGGCACTCAAATCTTAATTAATGGGCTTGAACCATTCGTTTTTTGTTTTTTTAACTTGAACATATTTATTGGCGAGAATGCGATATGCATAATAAGAGTACTATGTTCATGTTGTGTTTACATGTTACATGTTTAGGTGTTATTAATAATCGGGGGGGCACACAACCGATGCCCCAGTGCGCATACGTCGTCAAAAGATTCTCTGCGCGGTAGATCAAAGGCATGCAAGGCGCATTTGCGCACCAACAGCTGAGACAGTTATGTAGAGAAATCTACATAACTGGCATTCCAAAGGAATTCAAATGTGATGTTAATGTCCTGTAAGTAGACCATTTAAGCAGAATAATCAAATCAGAATTATATAATTATATAGACTTTGTAAAGCTCAAGAAACTGGAATGCTGCCGGTGTGTGGTGGTTAATACATGTATTAATCTCAATCCAGAACATCTGAAGTGATGGAAAAGGAAACAAGGCAGTTTGAATTTATTTGTTTTTGAATCACCATATTTTGCTGTGTTTGTTTTTTAGTTGGAGATAGTGATGTGCTCTATGTGGACAATCAGAACATAACAGGAGTTCAAGGAGAGAATGTGACCGTCAACTTTTACAATACAATAACAACACCTGAAGAAGTGCTGTGGTGTAAACCCAGCCTGGGCCAGCCCTCCTGTATAACGGGAAATATGGATCAAACATTAGTGACTATCAATACAAGCATTGCTAATATGTCAATTGTCACAATGAGTGGACTGACGATGGAGAGCACTGGTTGGTATTGGTGTGACAAAGGAGGCTTCCAGATGCCAGTTCACATCACTGTTAATGACATTAATACAACTGAACCAACCACCACTACTGCACCAACCACCACAACAATGAGTAAGATTCATACCATTTCATCTGTGATTAACATTGAGATTATGATGAAAACCTGTTTTATTCACATTGGATCTTTACAGTGACACAACCACAAACCACGTACACCTCACCCACATCCTCGGCCACAGATGGAACCACTGGAGGGGGTCAACAAGTGGGACACAGGTCAGCATGATTTAAAATAAACAAGACTTTACATCATGTTGTTGCTGTCAGGCAGAAACTTCTGTTCTCATAAATGAAATGAACACCCTACTTCGTCATGATGCGTTGCGTTGGGAACTTGTAGATCTGCTATTTTGCTCCTTTTTAAAATGTTATGAAGTGAAATTGCAGTAATAAATTATAATATTAGGAGCACTTTACCACTTTTCAACCTATCTTCATATAATTGGTCCTCACTAATAAGTAATAATCATGATAAAATGGCACATTTTTTTTCTACTCATAGGAGGGCTATGGGCAGTTCAGAAACCCGTCCACATCATCGATGGGGAATCCAAGCTAATAGTCCTGAAAAGTTGCAATGCGAAAATGAAAGCCATCGTTCTCACGATAATACAAATCTAAGCGTTTTTGTAAAAAAATCTTGTTTAAAAAAATAAATCTGCCTAATGATGATGTCACTGGTGGATGGGGTTCTGAACTGCCCACAGCCCTCCTATGAGACACAGACGGAGTAGAAGAAAACTGTGGTATTTTAAAATGAACATTAGTGAGGACCAGTTATATGAGGAGAAGTTGAAAAGTGGTGAAGTGGTCCTTTAACAATATGGAAGTGGCAGATGTTGAATGGTTCAGAATTCACTCATGAGCTTTCTGGAGGTGTCATGAGTAGCCTTAGATAATTCAGTGAAACGTTTGTGATTATTACCCTTAGTGGCGAAAAATGTAACTTCTGGGAACTCAGATTATATTACCCCAAACACATATCCACCCTACCCCAAGAACCCCATTTTCCTCTAACATTCTAATTGTGTTTCTGCATTTTTCTGCTCCCTGAAAAGCGCCAGCAATAGTTATGCCACATCCTGTGTGTTGGTAAATGCAGCCTATGCATGTACAAAATGTTTGTAGTTTAATCAAATCTATTTGATGTGTTTCTGAATTATCATTTACTAGTTCCATGGATGTAACCATTCTCGCCACCACCCTGAGTCTGGGGGCGTTGGTTGTAATCGCTGCCTTGATCGGTTTGATGGTGTTCATGAGATATAGTAAGTCTATAGTCAAACTAAATTCATATCCACAAGGAATTCCGTCATCATCATCATAGATTGATTTATTTGAAGCAATCAGTGTATTGCTAATAATAACACAAGTTTATATTGTTGTTCTTGTTTAGAGAAGGCCAAAGGTGAAACAGGTGCAAACATGGTAAGAAACCCATTCATTTTCCTTTAAGCCATGCACTTCCACATGATATTGTTGATCATGAGAAATCCAGTCATTATTTCTTTGTTATTATGTTAATACTTACTTTGATTGACCCCAGACCAGAGGGCATGCCCCTGTTTCCTGTAAAACAAGCGTCCCATCAGCGCTCATCGACTCCCAAGCTCTGCAAAAAAGGGAGCCCTGCACCGAATCAGAGCATGTCTATGAAAATATTGAATAGGGCCTAAATGGAAACAAGACCGTAAGGACTTTTTGCTGTTTTTACATTTATGTTCAATAAACTATTCAATCAATCAATAAATCAATCAAAGCATCAATTCAGCCACACTTTTACATTATAGGCCTACATGTAGCACTGGTCCATAGCCCTAATGCCGTTGTATTAGGGCTATGGGACTCTCAATGCATTGCCCTCACATGACATGCAGCACAGCCTCCCGGCTCACCAATAAAAAGGACAGTTTTGTGATGAAAAAAGGCCTACTTTCCCCGATGGATGCACTTCTCTGAGCCCCCCACCACACGTATAAAATGCACTTTTTGAAAACACCAGAAGGAAAAATCTGGTCATTGGGCGGCGGTGGCTCAGGGGTAGAGTGCCTGGATGGTAACCGCAAGGTTGCCAGTTCGAACACGGGCTCCCCCAGAGTTAGTGTTGAAGTGTCCTTGACCAATTAGACTCTGAACCCCTAATTGCTCCTGATGTGCTGGTTGGTGCCTTGCATGGTTTCCGCCGCCATCGGTGTATGAATGTGTGTGTGAATTATGGGTGAATGTAATGCACAATCTATGTAAAGCGCCTTGGATAAAGGCACTATATAAATGCACCATTTACCATTTATTTCTTCCAGTAAAGCCGAAACCGAACCAATGATTCGCCATGCAACTCCTTGCAACATGCACGACTACTTGCATTTGCAACCATTATGATTATCCCCAAAGGCAGATTTGGTGTGGTTGACCTTAAGGAGTTGCAACTGGTGTGGTTTGGGCTTTAAATGTGTATGTTTACACTTGAATAGCCGTAATTTGCAACACTATAGATAATAAATCTAGTGTTGCAAATTTAATTGCGGCTGATGAACAGAGAACATTTTGTTCCCATGGGTTGTCTAGCCGCAAGTTGCAACACTCGATTTTTTTATTATAATGGGAATCATCCAATTTTAAAAAACAAATCTAGTGTTGCAAATTGTGGCTCGGGTTGTCTTGATATTCAGGGGTTTAATCACTTGTCTTTTGTCGGGCTGGATTAGAATACCGGTACGTTTTGCCACTATCAGTCAAATGAGAATTCTATGTTGTTTTAATAACGTTGACTTATTTTGTCAATAAAATAAAATAAATAAATAAAAGAAATCTGACACCAAAGCCACACCCTTTAAATTTACAATCTAACAATCATTTAACATGTCAACAATAAACATGCTCAGGCCTAGCCTGATTATCAGACTGCAGTCCACTCAGAGAGTGGGCGGGGTCTTTGGGCTGGATCCAGGCTAGCTCAGGCCTATGGCAGCCATGGTTAACCATGACACACTGTGGAATATTGTTTTATTGATGTTATCTCATTTTTATTATGACCCTTAATGGTCTGACTTCTATTTATGTTGCCTCAAGCAGCACCTGCAAATGTTAATAAAAATAAATGTAAATAACCTACAACTTTCTTTTTTTTTAAATAGGCTACTCAGCAGCCTTTTAATGTAGCATTCAAGAATTAACTCCTGCCAGTTTTGTATGTACGTATCGTTTTCTTTGTACTGTATTTGAGTATCTGTTGGGTGGAGGGAGAGGTATGTTGGAGTGTATATATGCATATGTAAGTATTGTTATCTTTGAATATTGAAAATTGTAACAATAAATAAAAAATAAAAAATAAAGGGTTAGAAAGAGTCCTGTAATTATATTTTAGAAAGGTGCACTTCGAGATAGGAGACGAGTCAACTTTAAATGCACTGGGAGCATTGTTTTGGCATTTACTATATTTTTTAGATAGTGCTGCTGGTGTTAATGTCGGTCTTCAAACAATCGTAGTATTTTCATTGTATTATTTTGATTCTTCATTCACCATTAAGCCGGAATAGCATATTGCAGGGGTTCTCAACGTTTCTGCTTTGGCAATGTCTCGGGACCCGCGCCCCGCCCCCTCCCGACCCCCAATATAAATTGACTTCTACAATAACGTTAATGATAGAGACAATACACCAGAAATAAATACTGAAACCAGGTATAATCATTAGGGTGTTTTGGTTTTTTTTTTTAATAATTTGGGGACCCCCCAAAATAATTTGGCAACCCCCGAGGTGAAGTATTCCTTTTAAGACTAAACTTAAATGTTGACTCAGAGGCAAGAAGCCTTGGAGTCATGTTTGACCTTGACCTTGACCTCAACCCATCAGGAGTATAGCCTATAACAAAAGTCAACAGAAAGTGAAGAATTTATGGATAGGCTACGCCTACGTAATACCAACAAATTCAACTATTAATACATTTAGTTTTCTGGCCCCCCTAAAACAAAACAAAAAACAATGAGACTGACACAATTAAAATACGTTTTGGCTGCCTGACAAGTTCAGGATTGATACGATCTTGTTGTTGTTTTTCAAATCTCGTTATGGTCTGTCTCCTGAGTAGCTTTTTAATTGAGACCAAATACACTCCAGACCAAGCCCTCAAATCCACACACTCCAATTCACTGTTCATCAAATAAAAGAAAAGAGACATTTTTATAAGGCTGTTTTCACCTGTATCTTTGGGATTAACCTCAAGTGAATCAGCATTATAGGTGAAACATTTAAAAAAATAAAATAGTATGTGACACGTGGTGAGCTTGTAGAAATACACTGTCTTACGACAAAGAATAACATAGGGCTTAAGTGGTTAAATTCTGTGTTTAGTCTTATTATATTAATTTTACCCCATTATATTATGTGTAGGCTATCGTATATTACGATACTGTAAATTGACATTCATCAACTTTAAAAAAAAACGTTCATTCTATTCCTCATTTTATTTCATTTCATAAAATGAAATTATTGTTTCTTTCAATTGATTGAATACTTTATTAACAGTTTGCAAAAAAGACAGAGGTACAACATGTATACAATAATGCTAAAAGGATAACACAAAAGAGCCCTGAGGGCTTGTTTCCATTGTGGTCCTGCATTATGAAGTTTTGATTGATTTGATTTGAACTAATAGTTTAGTTAATGTCTAACTGGGTCAATGAAACCACCATCACATGCTATCTCGTATGATTAATAAATCCTAGAGGCAGCAGCTTTTATGACAGGAGCTAAAGGGTAAAAATGAGGAAGAGTCTAGATGTGATCGAGGAACATCAGTTCTATAGGCGGTCTCACTTCACTTCACTTGGATGCAGCATCATGGACTTTTGCTATATTCTTCTCTTTTTACTTTTTGGACTTAATGGTAAGTTTACTCTTTCATGATGTAGATGCATTCTATGTGATGGTGCAAGTATTATGGCGGACATATTTATAGAAGATTGTGGGTTTATCAGCTGGGAGAATGACAGTACATAAAACAGATCACATGATGAACAATATTAGAAGCTAATATAGTTCCATAATATTCTGTAGACATAAAGGTTTATATTTTTCTTTTGTGTTTTTTGTAGGAATCCAGAGTATAACAACAGTGGATCACATCTCAGTGGTATCAGGAGGTTCCATCTCTATCCCATGCTTCTATAATCCGATATACCATTTAAATGTGAAGTACTTGTGTAAAGAAACATACTTTCCGTATGCATGTTCTAATGTAGTAACTACTACTGAACTAGATCCCTCTAATAAGTATGTAATCTCTGATGACGAGATAAACGACATCTTCACTGTGACCATCAATAATCTCAATCTGACTCTGGGTGATGCCGGATTTTATTCGTGTGGTGTGCAATTATCAATCCTGCATCGGAAACGATTTGAACTGTCTGTCAAAGGGGGTAAGATTACCTATTCACATCTCTCTTTCTGTGTGTCTGTGTGTGTGTGTGTGTGTGTGTGTGTGTGTGTGTGTGTGTGTGTGTGTGTGTGTGTGTGTGTGTGTGTGTGTGTGTGTGTGTGTGTGTGTGTGTGTGTGTGTGTGTGTGTGTGTGTGTGTGTGTGTGTGTGTGTGTGTGTGTGTGTGTGTGTGTGTGTGCTGTCCCCGAACATTCAGGGTTCGAACCTTCGCTCGTTAGGGTTGGCACTCAAATCTTAATTAATGGGCTTGAACCATTTGTTTTTTTGTTTTTTTAACTTGAAAATATTTATTGGCGAGAATGCGATATGCATAATAAGAGTACTATGTTCATGTTGTGTTTACATGTTACATGTTTAGGTGTTATTAATAATCGGGGGGGGCACACAACCGATGCGCCAGTGCGCATACGTCATCTGCGCGGTAGATCAAAGGCATGCAAGGCGCATTTGCGCACCAACAGCTGAGACAGTTATGTAGAGAAATCTACATAACTGGCATTCCAAAGGAATTCAAATGTGATATTAATGTCCTGTAAGTAGACCATTTAAGCAGAATAATCAAATCAGAATTATATAATTATATAGACTTTGTAAAGCTCAAGAAACTGGAATGTTGCCGGTGTGTGGTGGTTAATACATGTATTAATCTCAATCCAGAACATCTGAAGTGATGGAAAAGGAAACAAGGCAGTTTGAATTGATTTGTTTTTGAATCACCATATTTTGCTGTGTTTGTTTTTTAGTTGGAGAAACTGATGTGCTCTATGTGGACAATCAGAACATAACAGGAGTTCAAGGAGAGAATGTGACCGTCAACTTTTACAATACAATAACACCTGGAGAAGTGCAGTGGTGTAAACCCAGCCTGGGCGGGCCCTCCTGTATAACGGGAAATATGGATCAAACATTAGTGACTATCAATACAAGCATTGCTATGTCAATAATTGTCACAATGAGTGGACTGACGATGGAGAGCACTGGTTGGTATTGGTGTGACAAAGGAGGCTTCCAGATGCCAGTTCACATCACTGTTAATGACATTAGTACAACTGAACCAACCACCACTACTGCACCAACCACCACAACAATGAGTAAGATTTATACCATTTCATCTGTGATTAACATTGAGATTATGATGAAAACCTGTTTTATTCACATTGGATCTTTACAGTGACACAACCACAAACCACGTACACCTCACCCACATCCTCGGCCACAGATGGAACCACTGGAGGGGGTCAACAAGTAGGACACAGGTCAGCATGAAGACTTTACATCATGTTGTTGCTGTCAGGCAGAAACTTTTATGTTTTCTCATAAATGAAATGAACACCCTACTTCGTCATGATGCGTCGCGTTGGGAACTTGTAGATCTGCTATTTTGCTCCTTTTTAAAATGTTATGAAGTGAAATTGCAGTAATAAATTACAATATTAAAGGAGCACTTTACCACTTTTCAACCTATCTTCATATAATTGGTCCTCACTAATAAGTAATAATCATGATAAAATGGCAAAAAAAAATTCTACTCATAGGAGGGCTATGGGCAGTTCAGAAACCCGTCCACCAGTGACATCATCGATGGGGAATCCAAGCTAATAGTCCTGAAAAGTTGCAATGCAAAAATGGAAGCCATCGTTCTCACGATAATACAAATCTAAGCGTTTTTGTAAAAAAAATCTGGTTTAAAAAAAAAAATCTGCCTAATGATGATGTCACTGGTGGATGGGGTTCTGAACTGCCCACAGCCCTCCTATGATACACAAAAAAACTGTGGTATTTTAAAATGAACATTAGTGAGGACCAGTTATATGAGGAGAAGTTGAAAAGTGGTGAAGTGGTCCTTTAACAATATGGAAGTGGCAGATGTTTAATGGTTCAGAATTCACTCATGAGCTTTCTGGAGGTGTCATGAGTAGCCTTAGATAATTCAGTGAAACGTTTGTGATTATTACCCTTAGTGGCGAAAAATTTAACTTCTGGGAACTCCCCATTTTCCTTTAACATTTTAATTGTGTTTCTGCATTTTTCTGCTATGTTTGCTATAGTTATGCCACATCCTGTGTGTTGGTAAATGCAGCCTATGCATGTACAAAATGTTTGTAGTTTAATCAAATCTATTTGATGTGTTTCTGAATTACAATATGCTAGTTCCATGGATGTAACCATTCTCGCCACCTCCCTGAGTCTGGCGTTGGTTGTAATCGCTGCCTTGGTCGGTTTGATGGTGTTCATGAGATATAGTAAGTCTATAGTCAAACTAAATTCATATCCACAAGGAATTCCGTCGTCATCATCATAGATTGATTTATTTGAAGCAATCAGTGTATTGCTAATAATAACACAAGTTTATATTGTTGTTCTTGTTTAGAGAAGGCCAAAGGTGAAACGGGTGCAAACGTGGTAAGAAACCCATTCATTTTCCTTTAAGCCATGCACTTCCACGTGATATTGTTGATCATGAGAAGTCCATAGTCATTATTTATTTGTTATTATGTTAATACTTACTTTGATTGACCCTAGACCTGAGGGCATGCAGAGAAAACATTGTTGAAGGAACTTGATCATACAAGTCTAATACTGTCATAACTCTTGTGTCTACATTGCATGTGAGTTGTTAACCAACAAACTGCCGGTTGTTAGCTCTGCTAGGTTAACTCTAAAACTTGTGACTATTACAAGCTTCAGATTTTCTACATAGACAGTGAACTTTGCCAAATTCTGTAGAAATAAAATAAAGAGGAAAAAAATATATATACTGTATCTGTGTTGTACAGTATACAGTATTATACTCACAGTCTCAATCACATTCACAGTAAGTGATTGATCGTGCTGCCATTTATCAAACGAAGCAAGTTACAACCTTAATCCTTTAACACCCAGAATGTTAGCACTTCAACATAGCAGAAAGTGCAGTTTTACTAGAAATACTAGAAAGTGTGCAGTTTTAGAAAGATGTAATGTTCCATTCTCATCCATCACATAGACTCATCCATCACGTCCTTCAGATCTTGAAATGATGTACACCACTGTGGTTCCAGTGCAAAAAGGCCCGAAGGTAAACATCCAAAATGTTGGGGTTTCCATCTGGTAGCCCCAGAAACAAATATTTACTATTTCCTAAATACAATGAATAGACAACATCAATGATTCTTTGATCATAATCTCCTATGCAGCAGGTCCAAACACCAAAGGAGAGTGTGATTTACAGTACCATCATAACAGATAACGGGACCAAACAAATGGTACAAGTCTTTCATTGTCTCCACCAGGCCGAAGGCTTGGGGAGAGAGTATGCGTTTTGCACTCCGTCCGTCCTTCCGTGTGTCCGTCTGTGTGTCCGTCCGTCTGTGTACAGCTAATCTCCGGCACCGTTGGCCCGGATGATGCCAAACTCTGCACACACACTCCCTGCATGCTTTTTTTTTTTTAAATAATTTTTATCCCACAGTTTTTTCACCCAGTGTCAATTATCTAATGTAATCCTGGGCGCTACACTTCCTCTGCCAACCTGGGGGGGCAGCGGAATGACCTCATGCTTCCTTCTATGCATGAGGAGTCCAAGCTGCTTCTTTTCACCTGACAGGGGAGAGTTTCCATGGTTGGACGTTCACTCTCCCTGCATGCTAACTTCTGCCCCAAATTCTTCAGAACGGCCTGTTATAGTGCCACCACGAGGCCGATGTTTGATAAACACATTTCATTACATTACTCGTACACATACACGGATCTGTTCCATTTCCCATATTCCATCCCGATTGGCTAAGATTGACTTCCAAAGCTTGCAGGATTGGTCCGTTTCGAACAAAATGTCACAAATCATTAACACAGCGTGTGATTTCCGTGAAATTATATACTCATATTCCCACTAGGCCGAGGACGGATTGCCACTTCAATTTTTTCAAATCAGCCTCACGGTGGCACTATAACAGGCCAATTTCTGTTTTTACCATAACTGCACCGATCTGTGTATAACTTTGTATGACCGATTTTTGCAAAACACATTTCTTTACATTACTCGTACAGATTCTATCCATACATCACGCAAATTGTGTACACTATCTCTATAGTCATGTGATCAACACAGATCTGTTTGATTTTTCATATTCCATCCGGCTACAATTGACAGCTAAAGTTTGCACGACTGGCCCGTTTAGAACAAAATGCCGCAAATCATGAACGTATCCTAAAGATGCTATGAGTGATCTGGCTCTGCATTTCCTCAACAAAATGAATGCTTAACTAGTTCACTGTTTATCTTTTTCTAACAGACTGAACCAGATAAAAAAACAGCAATATACGATGAAGTATGTCCAGAATAGAACAGGTATGTTTTAATGAGTACTCAAAGCAACATGATGTTTGTCTACTTGTACTGTATGCATATATACATAGGCTACACAACAGAATTATTAGTTATATGGAGTTGATTGCTGCTTATCATTTTTGACGAGTAATTTGTAAAGCAGTGGTTGTCAAACATTTTAAGGTGAAGGACCCCCACATTGATATTTATTTGCACACAGATCATCTGAAATTGTTTTGTGCCTTATAAGACAAGATTTGTGTTAATTCATTTAAACGTTTAACAATTCGAAATGATTCAAAAACAGAATATCTACAAGCTCGACAACGCGTTGCATTGTGAGCTTGTAGAATATTGTTAAACTGTTGCAACGGACCCCACTTTGAGAACCACTGTTGTAAAATAAACTTTACAAATGCAATGTGGAGGCTTTCAAACACAGCTGATATTCTTTATGTGTGCAGTGTTGTACACAGAAATATGATCCTGTTTTAACTGACATTTCATAGAGTGGATGTTCATAGTGACACCAACAAGGATTGAGGAGCATGCAGCTACGTAACGTCGGACCTCAGACATGAGGTCCAACTGATATAAATTCAGCGTGCCAGAATGTCCGACTTTGCCCACCATACTCCTGTAGGGACAATTTTATGGCTGGCCCCATCATGATCAGAGATATGGAAACAACATGAAATAAAACTGTGTGTCAAGGATGGATTAGTTATTGTGTTGTAGAAAGAAGAAGAAAAAAAAAGAAGAATCACTCCCCTGTGAAAGTGATAGAAACAAACGTTGCTGTAGCTCCTAATCGTCTCTGTGATGCTGTATATTACTGCTGTGCTTTGGAGAATGATGAAGAGGAAGATATTTTGCAGAACTACTGTCAAGCATTACCATGAAGTGCTTATTATCTCTTATATTATTATTATATCTCATATTATTATGATATCTTTGAGCTATCATAATTAAAGCATCAAAGCAATCGTCATAGCAATCAATCAGCAATAATGGTACTTATTGACTATTATTATGTTTCTTTCTCAACCCATAGTATATTCTCAACCCATAGTATATTCTCAACCCATAATATTGTTTTAGTGGAAATGAATGATCTCATATATTAAAGAAAATTACATATTTCCAATGGAAATTCATAACATATACTGTCTGTACAGTACTAGCATGCATGATACTAAATTATTTTCTAACTTGTATATTTTTTGCCCAATACTTTTTCGGACAATTCCCAGCAGTGCCATTATAACAGGGAGTTTACCTGGAACCTCTTAGTCAAAACGAGCGATTAATGTTGTATAAGAATTCCCTTCAACATACAGTAGCCTATTTGTTGATAATTAACAACACACATGCACTGTCGCAAGTCCAATTCAATATCCTATTATAGCCTTTGTATTTTTTATTGCATTAAATATTTGATAACATTTGCTGATCTTATTTGATGATATAGGCTACTACAAGTAATCAAAACAAATATCTATGTGTGTATACACAATGGCAAATAAAGGTATCTGAAGCTGAAGTACTGTCATAGAATTCCTGATCTCTCGCAATATATCATTATTGTAGTGCAGACATATTGTGTCAATGACTCAATCAGTTATAGTGACTAATGTGGAAAAGAGTTTGTAAATTATGTTAATCCAGAGCGATTTACAGTAAGCAAGGGCAACACAAGGCACCACATTCCGGTGTTACATTACCTTGTGTTGTCCTTGATCAAATGCATAGACTGTAGGCCTACTGTAGTGCCTCAGTAAGATGATTATGATGATGATGACGACCGTGCTGCTGCTGAGGATGATGACGGTGCTGATGACAGTGATGTTGATTTCAATGTGGTTATTAATAATAATAACTTATTATTACTATGATTTCATAATAATGAGGATCTGAAATTGTGTTGCCCTTTGGGAAAACTATCCAGGAACGAGGATCGGGGTTTTCATTTTTTGGGAAATAATTGACATAATATTATATAGGCTATGTCTATGAGTTTAATATAAATTGTCCATATGTTATTACACGAACGTTTTTGAAAGAACATCAACAGGGGAAAAAGAAAAGAAAGGCAATTCAATTATCACTAAATTCATTCCACACACAATGTTATTAAACAAATAAAAATAAATGCTGTCTAAATGGCACATTATATAAAATGCCATACAGAATTTCTATACAGGCATGCATGGCTCCTCTTGGGTCCTGAGAGACATCGCGCGAGCAACGTGAGAGAAGCGCTGCCCAAAAAGAACAGATCTACAAGCCAACTGCGCGTGGCGCGAAGCGGCCGGCGCGACTCCGGCGTCAGCTTGTAGATCTGTCCTTTTCGAGGGGCACGCGACACCGCGGCGCCAAGGAACTCTACAACTCGACAGGCCTGATAGGTCCGGCTCTCCCTCGCGCTGCAGTCTCCTTCAGCTCGCCCTCCAACCGGTGACGCCTCGCCCTGCGGTGTGTGTGTGGAAGAACAAAACAGCAAGCCCCGTTTTAAAGTACCGCCTAGCGTCACCTTTTAATCCGGTAAGAGACGCGTTTTGTTCGGTCTTGTTAAAACAACTCCTGGGCGCTGTTTAGTTAGTCGGTGTGGTTTGTTCTCCAGAGCTGGTGAAGTGTGTAGTGAGCTAGCTATGCTAACGTTAGCCGCACAGTGAGTGTGCTGCTCTCTGCTCAGTGCTCTGACCGGCTCTGACAGACAGCTACTCGTTCATGATGTAACGACACTGGCTTGCATTAAAGAAACTATGGTGTTTGCTCCAAAACTTGCTCTATGAAGTATGAAATCTATATTTTAAACCGTTTAGTACCCCGTTGTCTAGTTTATTTGCTTCCAGTCGGCCTAGTTGGCTAGCTTTGGCGAGGAGATGGGAGGGAGGGAGGCTCACTGACTGTTTTAGCTGTTGAGTAACTTGACATTGCTCTCAAATAAGTCGGTGTCGTTTTGCACCTACTTTATTATCACACATCAGGTTCATGTAGTGGTAGTGTTGAGTTAAACATGGACATTAATGACAGTTTCAGGGCCCTGGGCGGTTAACCAGTGCGTCAAAATGGCTCCTCACTCGGTTAACCTTGCCCACCTGCTGACATGGTTCATCCGCTGCTGGTGGTGGTAGACAATTTTTTTAATTTTTTTATTACAAAACTGTTAAACACACAGAGAAACCAATATTGGCACAATGGCATACAAGGTGATTTCACTTTCTTGGACTATGTGGTGCCTATTGCCTCAGAAACGGTTCCCTTATCAGAAAGGCAGGAGTGACTTGATCACAACCCACTATTATTCATGCCAGTAGTGATAACGTTCAGTATTGAATGTAGTATATGCCTACATTGTGCAACAAGGTATTGCAGATCATTCATTGTGTGGGTGGGGGGAGTAGGTAAGTGGTTGAACAGTACACCACCAATGTCAAACCAATTCACACAAGGTCTTATTTCTCACCCAGCTGTTGTGGCAACCACAGATGACAGAACCCCCACCCCCCCATGTAAACCAGGCAAACCGTTGCATTCTATATTATTTTTGTTGGAAATGGATAACTCAAGAAAACACTATCTGTCACATTTTTGGCCTTTAACGTTATTCATCACCCTACATTTAGAATCCATAATTCCTTGTGGCATGCTAGCCTGTCCAGTCTTTGTAGCACTAAAAGACACATGCCAGGCTAGTGCCATGCTAGTGCCACTGCTACCAACTCCAGAAGTGCTGCTCTCTGCTTGATGTAACGTTCTGTCCCTGGTGGCATGAATGGAGCAAGAAACGAAAAGTACATTTGTGGCAAATGCAATGGCAGGGTTTCTGTCACCTAGAAATTGTGCTGCATGGTCCTTTTTTATACTGAAATTGCCACTATGAGAGTGATTGAGTCACTGGAAATAAAGATGTTTTGTCAGTGTTTCTTCCGATTACTTAACCACTTGAACACTGGTGTCCTATTTTGGCCGGGCACATCATAATAGGTGATCATATTCTTAAAGATGGAGTGCCACAATCTTTGTATTTTTCCAGTTTTTCATGTGTCCCCTAACCCTTCCCCCTTTATCATACAACTACAGCTGTAGGTGTGGCTTCAGTTCAGGTGGCTCACCACCCATCACCACCCACCAGGCATACTTAATGAACTGGTGGGCGTGTCCACATAAAAGCATGATTTTAGCAAATACTGTACACTTTTTGGAAAAAGTTCTTCCTCCTTATATTATAATAATACCTGATCATGTTTTAGGGTGGAAATAAATCATGGCACTCCATCTTTAAGCTTAGCTATTTTCAGCTAAGTGATTTGGTCTGGTGTTGAGGGGAAAAAAAGAGGGCAAGGATGGAGCACTTCAGCGAAGTGTGTATATAGGGGTTAAGTGGCTATCCTCATAGAGCCAGTCATACACATGCAGATATGGTGGCTTATCAAACTGGAGACCCTGCTGCATCTGGCTTTAAAGCTTGTCACCGTCAGATTAGTCACGTGAATGTAATCGCACGTGGCCGTTGGCACAATTGTCACGATATAATTAATCCCCATTTTATTCCATATATACTGCTTTAGCAGAGCATTATGATTGTAAAATGTATATTTGTTGTGGTTTGATTTAATTCTGAATCTTCTACCACCCATGCAGATACAATGGCCGTGCCTCCCTCGTATGGTGATCTGGGCAAGTCTGCAAAAGACATCTTCAACAAAGGCTATGGTATGTATGGCTAGTTAATGGATACAAAGGTTGGCACTAAAACATCTACAGTAACATGCATATTACAGAAAAGTGCTAAAGAGGTATGGCGCTTGCTCAGTTTGTGTCAATAAGTCCTCTTATTGACACAAACCTGACATTGAGGTGCTGTCTATACGAGGACCTATTCTGCGTTACCTGTACAAGTACTTAGCCGATCTGCCCTTTCTGCCACACGGGGACAGCGTTTTGGGGGACTTAACCGGCTCTTTTTGAATCCGGCTCCCAGAGTGACAAACTTTGGAGAAGCTACTTTGTCGTGTGTACAGCGAATGCCGGCTATTTGCTTAAACGGTGACGCCATAGTCCCCTCGCCCCCTCCAAACTAACCTCCTCACCAGGCTTTCCACCTCCAAAACAACTGATGTCTGCGTCCATGATCAGCCGGCTTTTTACAGCAACATTTATATTTGCACATAATGTCTATAGAGCGTCGCAGTCCCGCCTCCTACCCTGGACCAGGAAATGAAACCCAATGCATTATTCTCATAGACATTTCTAAAAGTATTTATTTAAAGACGGTTACGCCGCGGACAAAGCCAACTCGAGTCGTGACAACTCATGACAACACAAACAATATTTTGGACCAAACAAATAATTAGAAAGAAGAAAAAAACGGCAGGTTACAACACTTTTTTTGTTGTTTTTCTTCTTTGTAATCATTTGTTTGGTCCAAAATATTGTTTGTGTTGTCATGAGTTGTCACGACTCGAGTTGGCTTTGTCCGCGGCGTAACCGTCTTTAAATAAATACTTTAAGAAATGTCTATGAGAATAATGCATTGGGTTTCATTTCCTGGTCCAGGGTAGGAGGCGGGACTGCGACGCTCTATGAATGTCTTCTACGAAAATCTGCAGTCCCGTGAGCTTGTAGATGAGCTATTTTCAGAGAACAGCAGCATTACATGTATAATATTTTCTCTGACTCAACAAAGCCATTGATTCACCTTCAACTATACCGTCGATCTCTGCTGCATGTCAAGACGCCATCTCCACTGGCACTGTCACAAGTGTCACGTCATCTCCATTGTCTTTCATGTCATGTTGTGTGAAATGCATATTTTACAATATAGGCTACATCAACATACACAATACATGTCTATTCTAATATATAGCCTACACTAATACAGCTTTCTCTGATATCAGGAGCGCTACCGCTCTCATCTGGACAACATGCATAATTAACATAACCGCAATGTGGACGCTCAAAACTTTGATGCCGGCTACAAACTTGTGCGGGTAACAGCCCGAGCTGTTATCATCATCAGATCATGAGACCTTTTCCTGCCTATTTAGCCTTTTTCTTACTTTTTGACCAATGATCATTGAGTAGTGAAATAAGTACAACAAAATGTACAATATTAACTTGAATCAAATTAATCCTTTAGGATTTGGCCTGGTGAAGCTTGATGTGAAGACAAAGTCAGTATCTGGAGTGGTAAGGTTATTTCTTGATTTTTGCGAATGGCAAACTAGAAATTACCTGTAGTTATTTAATATTTCAGTTTTAATTAACCAAGTAGCACTGAAAATAACAGCTTAGCAAAACTTATATATTAAAAATATATATAAATATATATTACTAGGCCTTGTGCTCAAACTTAACTTTATTCTTGTGGCTGTTTTTTGTTTGTCTCAGGAATTTAAAACAGCTGGTTCCTCTAACACTGACACCAGCAAAGTGGCTGGCAGTCTGGAAACCAAATACAAGAGGTCAGAATATGGCTTGACCTTCACCGAGAAGTGGAACACGGACAACACCCTGGGAACAGAGATCACTGTTGAAGATCAGGTCAGGAGAAACATCTCGGCTATTCTTTATTTTATTGTCTCATTTCTACTTCGTGACTGTACTAAAATATTTGAGATATTAATGAACATTGAAGGTAGATGAAAAAGTAATTATTCCCTGGTCTTTTCATTTTGTTTGACAGATTGCCAAGGGACTTAAGCTGACCTTTGACACAACATTCTCGCCAAACACTGGGTAAGATGACTTGCTTGCTGTGTCATTGGTTACATGAATGCGTGTGCTTTTGGCCGTCATCTGTGTTTACTGTCCCTACATGACATGATACTGGCAGCATGAAATCCACCTGTCGTCTCTGGTCTACATAACATTGCAGACCTCTCTGTTTATACTGTCCCTTTGTGACTGATTGGCACATACTGTCCCTACGTGACTGATAGTTGCAATCTGATTCACACTGAACATGCTCTTCTGGAGTGTTGAGCCAAGCAATGGACGTCTAACTAGATAAAGTGCCCCTCTGGGCACAGGTCTCCACCAGGGCAGGTCAGGTTGTGGCCTCCTGGTGGTGCTATAATAGGCCAATATGAAAAGGGTGCCATTTCTTCTTATGCCTTGGATGGTAATTGGATGATTTGAGGCATTTTGTTCCAAAAATGTGTTTAGCAAAAATCCACCCGTTGGTGGTGCTTTAACAGGCCAATGTAAAACGGGTGGGATATTATATTCCTCAGCCTAGTAGGAAAGTCTGTGAAAGATTTCATGTAAATTGCATGCTGCATTCATGAGTTGAGGCTTTTTGTTCAAAACGGGCCAATCCTGCAAACTTTGAAAGCCAATGTTAGCCAATTAGGATGGAATATGAAATATCGGATAGATCCGTCTTGAACACATGACTATAGAGATACTGTGTAACGATTTGTGGGATTTTTGGACAGAATCTGGAGGAGTAATATCCAAAAATGTGTTTTACAAAAGCATCCTGGTGGCACTATAACAGGCCGTTCTGGAAAATGTGGGGCATCGTTGGCATCTAGGGAGTGTGTGCAAAATTTGGCATCGACTGGGTTAACGGTGCCGGAGATTAGCTGGTAACGGACGGACACACACACACACACACACACACACACACACACACATGGATGGAGTGCAAAACATACTCTCTCCCCATGCCTTCGGCCTGGTGGAGACAATGACATAAATGTCAAAGTGGAACTTCTCTAGGTATTAAATGACATTACCGGTCCTATTGGGTTTTATTTAATTTATGACGATAGTGTTCTTAAAGTGGTGGTGTGTCCCCGCATGCCATGGCAACCAGATCAAATTGTGTTTGCATTCCGGGAAGCGTAGCTCATGTGAGGACATTGGGTCTGTAGGACAGTCTCCTCTTTCATGGTGGGTGTGGTTAAGAGTTGGAGACGGTGAACATGTATCCTGTCATGCATGTCCAAAGGTAATCAAATTCGGTTAAGTCTTACACAGTATTTGTAGTCTACTCTAGGTAATCAACCATGACCTGCAGATCCTGTTCTATAGAGGGTATGCACATGCATTTTAGTCTGGTGATGTGGAGGAAGTGTGGTGGCTAATGTAGTACATGGCTGTCATTTGACAAGGTGTTGGCACTCAAGTCTGACATTGGAACCAGTGGTCACGTGGGACTGTCATGAAACATGTCTGATTCCTTGTATTTTTTTTATTTAATATATAAGCAAAGTGATATTGTTTTGGTGGAGTGTGTATACACTTCAGTGCTGGAAGATGGGGACAGATACACGGTTAACCGGCATGTACACATAATTTACTATCCATTTATGACTAATTAGCCTAAATAAATAATATAGCCTAAGCTACATAAATATTGAATTGTTCTTCATACAACTGAGTGCTGCCTGCTTGTTCTGTGTTTGAAAGAAACCGTCGGAAGTTCTCAGTCAGGATGCACACATTAATTGAATGAATTGTTTCTGCTTCTTGTCCCAGAGTGATTAAGTACAGATGTGCACCATTAGCGTAATAGCGACAGACCAGCAAGTGACGTAAAAGTGCCAGGCTTTGTATTTCTGAGTGGGTGTGAACCCTAGATATATGAATGTAGATGGCTCATTGGCCGCTGCTGTTGATTTAAGTGACGCGTCGTCGAGGCCGGCATGTTTTGTAGGGAGAGCCGTGTCTCCTTATTCATGTATGCCCCATGTATGGCAAATGGAGCTAAGAATAATTGGCTACTTTAACCCATTTTAGACCTGGTGCAACCTATACATTGTTAATGCCTTTAAATCCGGGAGCTACCTCTGTGCCTCATTAGTTGTTGCTATACATGCATATAGATTTTCTTCTTTTTTTTGGGACAATTTGACATTTTCAGAAAATGTAGTTTGGGTTTTAGAACGTGTTTTTTAGGATCGGCCTCGGGTCTAAATGGGTTAAATACATGTTCAAAGGCAGGGCATAATAAGCTGCTTTGTATTCTACATAAATCTTGCGTTTCAATTTGAAGAGCTTGGCTTTTAAAACAAAAGATTACTTGGCTCTGAAGCCGTTGCTGATGAAAGACAACTAGGAAACTGAAAGGCAGTGGAAAACATTTCCAGAAAAACGGGTGAAAGGTGACTTTATTTGAACACTTTTCACCTTTTCAGGCTTTTCTGCTTGCTGCAACTGTTGCGCAACATGCAACTCCTATAATGTAGTTGTTGTGTTCAAGACTGACTGCTGAAATGTCCATTAGCAATGACTTGATCCGTATTTAATCAGATGTTCTCCCATATCAACAGCAAGAAGAGTGGAAAGGTTAAGACTGCCTACAAGCGTGAGTACGTGAACTTGGGCTGTGATGTTGACTTTGACTTCGCCGGGCCCACCATCCACGGAGCTGCTGTTGTCGGCTATGAGGGGTGGCTCGCTGGTTACCAGTTGTCCTTTGACACGGCCAAATCTAAGATGACCCAGAACAACTTTGCTGTCGGTTACAAGACGGGAGACTTCCAGTTGCACACCAGCGTGTAAGACAGAAAATGATTTAAAACTAGACATATATGGCAGCAGAATAATGGAACGTACACTTTTTCAAATGTCATGTAAAATCACCAACCCCTTCTGGCCGTGTCTATAGCAACGACGGTGCAGAGTTCGGAGGTTCCATCTACCAGAAAGTGAACGACAAACTGGAGACGGCCGTGAACCTGGCATGGACCTCTGGCAGCAACAGCACGCGCTTTGGCATCGCAGCCAAATACCAGCTGGACAAGGATGCTGCCGTCAGTGTAAGTACAGCATACTACGGTCTAGTCCCTTAATACTTAATGTGGGTAGGGTATATGTACACGTCCCACTGGACGTGAAAACCTCTTTCTAATGGCTTGAATAATCTCATTTTGTCGCTGGGTGTACAAAAGTGTTCAACTAATCGCCTCTTTGTGCAAACTGTCAATTACTGTACACATAACTATTGAAACGGTACCGAATTCTAAGCACCAGGTTATTTTTTTTAAAGACATTTTTGGAGTTTTTGCCTTTATTGATAGGGTACAGTAATTGGACAGTAAAGGGGGAGAGAGATGGGGCTCCCGGAAAAGGCAGACGGGCTCGGGACTCGAACCCGCGACACGCCGTCGGACTATTACCGGCCTAGGTGCCTGGACCGCTCAGCCGCGGCCTAAACACCAGGTTTTAATCTTGCAGTTATGTGGGGGGAAAAAAAAGATGATTTTCAGGCTCGCAACCCGTTTTTTTAATATATATATATATTTACAGTTTAGCTGCATAACCCGCTTTCCACGCTATTTAATCCATGTTTCTCCCCTGCGTAATACCCTAAACCCGCTATTTGTTTTATTATTTTTATATATTTATTATACATTTGTTTAATTCGCCATTATTTAATAATTAAAAAAATGGCGGAAAATGAGTTCAATGCAAGTGAACGGTAGTTTCAACTGGACTCCAGCAGCCCTCACTGCTTGTTGTCTCGCATCGCGACGGTGGAATATTTTTCCACCAAATTTTTCCACCAAATTTTTCGTTTCGACAACAAGCCATGGAACTATTTTCAGGGGGATTTTCATGGATCAAAGGCGCAAATACTTCGGCGTATGCTCCAAAGGTAATTAAACAATCTCGGCAGCCTCGGTATATGTCACCTTTTAATCTAAAGCCGTCGATGTGTTAACCATGACCTGATAGCAAAGGTAGATGAAATGCTGTATGTTCTACTGTTTATGTTTGAGAAAAGAGTGAGCCGTGAATCTTATCGAATTGTGGGTGGGCATGCGTGATGTGGATCTAGATTAGAACATACAGTATTTGAATGTATGTTAGGTAATGGTTAAATCACTAGGGACAATTCATTCATGTTGTGTTTTTTGTTTTTGTTTTTCTCCACAGGCTAAAGTTAACAATACTAGCCTTGTTGGTGTTGGCTACACCCAGACACTTAGACCAGGTAAGATGTTATGGATGACAATGATTCACATGACTGATTTGATTAATGATTATGATCAGACTCTGTGCTGTTGGCTTACTCGTCCCCTCACTTTCCTGTCACTTATTTTCAAAAATAAAAAGGTAGCACCAAGGTAAAATACCTGTCCATGGGCCAGGTGATCCAACAAACCATAACGGTAACGTAACCGTTGCCGTAATGGCAGGTTTTAAGAACGTGCCATTTCCTGTTCAGTTATTTTTTCCCGTGGCTTTGTTTGATCGGCTCTGCAGCAGAGCCCGTGTCTCCAGTTCAAAAGCCAGCCTTCATCTGCCTTTGCAATGCATATTGCCCCTGGCAGAATAAGTCTGGCCCCTCTCAATTGTGGGAGGACTTCATGGCCGAAATGGTGACGGCCAACCAGATTTGTCTGGAACCAGGCTATAACCAACTAGGGCCCAGTATTCAAATATGGGGGCGGGACATTGCGAAAACAAATCTTAACATTGAGAGGGACGAGACTAATATCCACGCAGTGATATTAGTATCACTATGCGAGGCTAGTTCAAACCTGCGGCCGAGCCGATCGAACAAAGCAATGGGTAAAGTGAATTAGAACGGGAAACGTATTCCATACAACCTTCTGAAAACCTGGAACTACAGTTACTGTATGCACAGAGCCGATTGGCCGTGTTGTGTATGGGAAGCCGGCAGGGAAGAGTGTTGTCGCTGAACTGTATGGGTAAAAAAACTCATACAAGTTGGTCTGAGCACCTATTCAGCGTGGAACGAAACTGTGGTATCGTGGGTTCCTCTGCACATGTTGGCCCTCCTGGTGAAACCTGTGGCCAGTCAGAGTAGGGGAATGACCGTAACAAGGACTATACACAATACACATGGGGTTATTGGCATATTGACTGGGGAGAAAACCTAAAAAGATAAAGCATGATGAAAGAAAGTTATTGCCGAAGTTATTGGCTCCTTTCTTCCCCCTTGTGGCTGGAAGTGAAACGTGCGTGCAAGTTGGATTGAAATCTATGCATTTAGCCACAGATGGGGTTCATCTCTCACTAGGACATGCACCGCTTATTATTTTTGCAGCTTCCTTCAGAAACTGCACATCATACATTATTGATAGCAAAAGATTGGACCAAGAGGCAGTGCCATACATTGACTTAAGGTTTTTTGTTCATCAGTATTAATGTTCGTTAAAAATAATTGTGAAGCATGTGTATAAATGTATAGTTGAACATTTCGTTTCCACTTGGGTATGTACATCATCCTAAAAGGTGATGATCCGAGTCTTCCCTTCTGTTAGTTAAAGTTAGTAAAAGGTGTTATTTTGGCTTATACAATGCTTTATGCTGATGTCAACAAGAGCATAATCTCTCTTTAGTTGTAGATTGGTATAGTATGCCAATTTCAGGTTTGGCAGTAATGTTTGGACATGCTCTAAATGCATCTCACTTAACTCTGGAGGCCTCCCTATGTGACACTTAAACCTCATCTGCTGTATTTCACGCTATAGTGCAAGCTCTGAAAATAACTACTACTCGGATGACTTAATTTTTATTCTGAAGAAAAGAATAACACTTGCTGTACATATATACCGTAAATACTTTTTTCAGTAGTGTTTATCTCCCCTAGTTTTAGTTCTCGGTGTCAAAATGGGTTTGTTTATTAATTGGTTTGTGATTCTGTGTTTGTAATTGCGATGGACGCTCATCCTTGCCACCTCTCACCCGTGCAGGTGTGAAAGTCACCCTGTCTGCCCTGGTGGACGGAAAGAGCATCAACGCAGGAGGCCACAAGCTGGGTCTGGGGCTGGAACTGGAGGCCTAAGCCCTCCCGTCCATGAAGGGGACGAGGGAATATCAGAAGAATCGGGCCTTAAAAAATCTTGTATTTCCAACTCAAACCAGCAAGGGGATATCTTGAAGGGATCTGTTCAAAGGCTACTACAACAACAACAACAAACTCTGTCATTGCTTGAGTACAGTTTAACTGGTGCTCGTATCGATGGTCTATGTTTATTTTTTTTGTCTTCGCTTTGTAGATGTATCCATTTCATTCAAAAGACACTCGGTGGCTGCTATTTGTAAACCTTCACTGTTCACCCGTTCAGCACTGCCGTGACAATGAAAACCCACTACAAGTCATTCTTCCAGTGTGGTAAACCCTGTGTGGCTTCTGTCAGTGCCTGACGTTAAAAAGTGAGACATCTGTTATGTTTGTTTGTTGAGCTTGGTCATACCTCTTTTTCTTTGATTTTACCATTATGATAATCTGATATTCCTCTTGTCAAATACGCTAGACTTCTTCCACTAGTATTTAAAATACTGTTGTATGTTATATTTTTCTCCATGCACACAAGGACAAGCCTAAAGATCGGTTGTTCTGTTTTGTTCCTTAAAAAAGCTTTTGCGTCGGCCATTCAGGGTTTGAGATCATCTTACAATGCCGTACACAGCATGGCCCGCCCTTGAACAGGACAGTTTTTGGGTGGTTTAGCCTTCTGTAGGTTTGGGGGAAAACCTGTATTATTGGTCGGCCAAGCAGGCTTTCAATCTTTAGTTTTCTACATAGACAAACGGGGGGGGGAGGGGCATAAGGTTCACAGTAATGCCAAACTGGATAATTTTGCAGGTGAGGTCTATTAAAGTTGCATGTGTGCACTCGTGGTCAAGCTGCCGCGTCACTGGGAAGCGGGGACGGTGCTCGCAGGGAAGGAGGTCCTTATGTGTATGTAACTTTTCAATAAAGTCTTTGAACTCCACAACGGTGTGTATGTACTGTATGTGTGCCAGATTTAAATACTTCTGCCATAATGCCCTCGCACGCACTTGACATGGAAAATGGCTTTCTCATATCTTACAGTTTCCAAGGCAAGCTAATGTTTCACTGCTAGAAAGTCATTTTGTCATCGGGCAAGCCTCATGACCTGACTGAGGTGGGTCTCCAGATTTGCTTAGTGTGACATTGTTGTCTCACTCGAGTAAAAAAATCACCATGCATTGATACTATACAGGGTATTTGCACATTTCAAAAATTAGGATTTAACTTATGGCATTTTAATACCTCTAAAATGAGAAATGAATGAAACCATTACTGTGTCAAAGCTAATCCACAAACTATACTATCAAACATTGGTCAACATGTGTGAATAGCTCTCCTACAAGAGGTGTTGTGAGCATGTATTTTCACAATATTTATCTATGGAACAGTAACAAACGGGCTTTTACTTGGAGGGCGTAACGCATGCAGAGGACTATTCTTCCCAGTTCCGTGCCTTGCTGAACATGTGAGCCGAGCCAGCCCATTGTGTTCTTTGGAGTGCCTCGCCAAGCATGAGGCACCATGAAGGACTCGATACAAGTGGTGAACTTCATTCCTGATGCTTATATTTGATTGTAGTTTTTATTTATTTTCTAATGGCTTGAGTCACACCTTTACTTCGTGCTCAGCCTTGACATGAAGGTTGTGATTACTGATTTCACATGACGTTTAGGCTGAAGGTCAACGCCTTGTGTGTCGACAGCAGGCTGTCAGGTTGTCCCTTAACATTTGATGGATGATGCAGTCTTTGAACACAGGGTCACCTTACTGTACATGCTGCTGATACAGACTAAATAAAGACTTGGTCATCAAGAATGTCTAGTTGTCTACAACTGGTAAGGCAACAACTGAGGTGTTATAGGATGGTGAGGCAACGAGTGAACTGTAGGGAAATGTGGTTTAATTTAGGAAGTTTGTTTAATTTAGTACTGTACTTCCTAAATTATGATTCTTATGAATGTAAAAATCACCCGTGTGAAGTGAGGGATCATACATCCCTCATTTCCTCATCATTCATCCTACATTTGCTCGGACACATGACGTAAATTCTCCATTGTCAATGGGAATTTAATGTTTGTTAGGACAAACCTCTACACTATTGCTGAATATAGGAGGGGCTAGTGCCCCTCAAATTATATACAATAGTGGTATGCGCAAATTGCGCATGTAAAAAGTACGTTTTATGTAGTTTAATACAATCGGATAGGACTTTTCTGTTTGGATCTATGGGCTGTCAAGACCAGAAAGTAGTTTTTTGCCACTCAGTAGGCATTCCTGCATAACTTCCAGGTATCGATAACTAATATGGCAAAAGCTATATGCCTGATATTTTCCTGCTGCTAGAAAATATCCAATAATTGATTTGACATGGTCTGTGTGTGTATAATATTGGCTAATACTACTGCCTATATTATAACATGGGCTAATACTACTGTACTGTAAATTGCTGTTGATTTATTGTGAATTGCCAAAAAAGTCTCAACTTTGATTTATATCAGTTTCTGGCATCCCTAGTTTAATTATTTTGATGTGAATAGAAAAAGATATATACAATATATATTGCAACATTTCGGTCATAGACCTTGCTGAGGCATACAGCATGCCATGGCACCAACTGCAGTGTGCAGTAGACAAGGCTATAGTATGCATACAAAATACATGTAGTTAGTACACAGACTCATGGGTGTCTTTTAAATTGCATTTATTAGCACATTCGGTATTCACATTCATAAGTGGAGCAGAGAAAAATAGATATTGCAAAAATCAGCTTATTGTCATGTTGCATTCAGTTTCAGTTCAGCATCAACAAGAATATGATGCATAATAACATGTTAAATCTTTTGTTTTGTTTTGTTTTTCTATGGCCAAGCTATTGCGATACACATTTTGGGCAAGTGATAGCCAGCCATGCTGTCACACATAGTCAGTCTAAATGGAAGTGTTGGTCTTCTCTTTGGCTGCCTCGCCTTGTGGTACTGCTTTTATTGGCTCATTATCCTCGGCTTTAATCCCTCCAATCCCATTAGAAAAGCCATTCTCGGTTTTGGGCTTCGCAGCCTCTGACATCAGGCCACCAACTGTCTTCGCCGTCAAACTCACAGTTGACGTGCCTGGCTCTTTCTGGGATGGTGTCTTGGTTTCAGATATTTCTATGGGTTCCGTTATATTTTCAGTCGTTTTCCCCGAATCAACGTTTTTTGCAGGATCCTTCAACTTCTCCTCTTTCTCTTTAGCATTGTTTATTTTCTCTGGGACCTTAGATGGTTCCTGGGATTTGCTGCCATCTGGCTGTTTTGCGTCTTTGTTCGCCTCAGTAACGGCTATCTTTTCCTTTGGAAATATGGGTTCTACAGTTTGGGTTTTATCCTCACTGATTGACTTTTCACCCTCCAGTTTAGGAGGCTCTGCCATGTCAGATTTAGCAACTGTACGTTTATCTTTTTCTAAATCAGAAGAATCGACTATAGCGTTTGATGGCTCCTGAGTTTTGCTGCTATCTGGCACACCCTGCTTTGTGTCTTTGTTCTCTTCAGTAACGGCTATCTTTTCCTTTGGAGATATGGGTTCTACTGTATGAGTTTTATCCCCACTGTCTGACTTCTCATCCTCCAGTTTACCATTAGATGGCTTCTGAGTTTTGCTGTTATCTGGTGCCCCCTCTTTGGTCTCTGCAGTAAGAGCTATCTTTCCCTTTGGAGATGTGGCATCCACAGTTTGGGTATTATCACCAGTGTTTGGCTTTTCACCATCTCCTTTAGAAGGCTCTGTCGTGCCAGTTTTAGCAGCTGTACATTTTTCTTTTTCTAAATCGGTGTCATTTATAGCGTTTGGAGGCTCCTGAGTTTTGCTGCTATCTAGTTGAGAGACTTTGCTCTTTTCAGTAACGGCTATCTTTTCCTTTGGAAATACTGGTTCCACAGTTTGAGTTTTATCCCCACTGGTTGAAATTTCACCGTCCACTTTAGAAGGCTCCGTCATGTCAGATTTAGCAGCTGTACGTTTATCTTTCTCTGAATCTGTAGTGTTTGATTGCTCCTGAGTTTGGCTGCTATCTTTTCTCTCTTCAGCAACGGCTATCTTTTCCTTTGGAAATATGGGTTCTACTGTTTGAGCTTTGTCCCCACTGTCTGACTTCTCATCCTCCAGTTTACCATTAGATGGCTTCTGGGTTTTGCTGTTATCTGGTGCCCCCTCTTGAGGGTCTTTGGTCTCTGCAGTAAGAGCTATCTTTTCCTTTGGAGATGTGGCATCCACAGTTTGGGTATTATCACCAGTGTTTGGCCTTTCATCCTCTCCTTTAGGAGGCTCTGTCGTGTGAGATTTAGCAGCTGTACGTTTATCTTTTTCTAAATCGGTGTCATTTATAGCGTTTGATGGCTCCTGAGTTTGGCTGCTATCTGGCAAACCCTGCTTTGTGTCTTTGTTCTCCTCAGTAACGGCTATCTTTTCCTTTGGAGATATGGGTTCTACTGTATGAGTTTTATCCCCACTGTCTGACTTTTCACCCTCTAGTTTAGGGGGCTCAGATTTAACAGATGCACTTTTAGCTTTTTCTTTATCAGCATCATCTGCAGCCTTCTCAATGCTATTTGCCACTTCGTGGCCAATAGGAGACTTGACGGTATCTGCTTTATTGCATGCTGCCATTGATTCTGTAATTCTATCCTCCTTTTCCTCACCCCTGGGTACTACGCTTGGACTTTTTTCTTTGTTTTGCTTCTCTGGCTGCAGCGTGTCCTTTGGCAGAGGCACGCTCGGCGCTACAGTCAAGTCAGTGATTTTCTCCATTGTTTCTGTAGGCAAGGAGGGAGCCTCACCCTGTAGTTTATCAACAATGCTTGACACCTGAACATTACCTGAGTCTGTGGGACATTTGGCACTGGACTCATCCTTGAGCATCTTTGCTTGTGCTGTATAAATGTGCTGTGTCAATGCTTTCACGTCTGATTCCTTGCTCTCTTTCAAAGCGCCAACCTTTTTGTCAACCTCAGATTCTGTAATTTTTACCTCTTCTGACTCTATCTTTGAATCCGCCGCTTTAGCAGCCGCGTCTTTTTGAACCGTCGGTGTCATCCTCACCGCATCGCTTCCCATCTGCCCGTTTACGTTTGCTACTGAGTCACGTGGCTCATGTTCAAGCGTGCCAGTGGCCTCGATAGACCGGACCTCCTCGCTATGAGCACTTTCAGCTGTAGGCCTATCATTGTTCTCTGTGATCTCATCTGTAGGCTTATCCTTGTTCTCTGTGCTCTCAGCCTGACATTCCACCTCAGCTTTGTCCATGGCGCTCCCTTCTCCAACCTTATCGTCGTCACCCTGCTCTGAGCGTTCGGCTGACTCTACCAGGTCTTGCTGGCTATCAGACGCCTGCTCACCGTCTCGGTCTGGACTGTGTTCATCACTCTGATTGTCCTCCACCTCCGCCTCCGCCTCCTCCTCGCGGCTCTTTCTCTCGGCTTTATCATCACACCCCGCCTCCTTGGCTCCCCCGGCGTCCGCCGATTCCTCCGAGCCTGACTCCTCAAACTCTGACATCTCGATCTCCCTGGTGGTCTCCGTGATGATCTCCTCCACAAACTTGTACTGGGGCTCGGCCCTCCTGCCCGGGCCGCCGGGCCGGCCGAGGCACGGCAGCGTGTAAACGGGGGACTGTCGGTAGATGTAAGGCATGGAGACCGGGGTGCCCGAGATGGTGGACAGGCGGGTCTCCTCGCCTTCCAGGAGTTTTCTGCGAGGGGAACAGAAGACAGGTTTTATTGACCCACTTGAACCCCAGCGTCCACATTATCTTGGGGTTAACATTTGGAGAAAATAGCAAGCTCACAACGCAGTGAGGCAAATAGCCTGCATCCTGCATCCTTAGACTCACTAAATTGAGAAAGGACGCAATCATGTCGCCCTCCGGGGGTCCTAGGATGCAATACTGTGCTCAGTAGGCTACTGTACTTTTTTTTATTTTATAAAGTATATTTATTGGTTTTTAACAAACTTAAAGACAGCAAACAGACATTACACAACAAGAACATAATAACAAACAACAAAAGAAAAGAAAAACAAAACAAAAAAACAGCTCAGGCACAACATCATTATAAATAAAAAGATTGAACATACAAAGACATGGCAAGGACAATGAACCATAATGACTAGGCTACTGTACTTTAACGTTGTTGAAGTATAGGACTCATAAAATGTCCCTGGGACAACCCCATGGTCCCGGGACCGAATACATTGAAAACATATTTACATCGCTGCAACGCATCGCGACGCAACGTGTTTTCGTCTGAGATATTTAGTGTGTAGAGGGGTCCCTGGGGGACTCCGGGCAGTTACGTATAGGGTTTTAAAGGTCATGCCCTATATATAGGCCTAGTACATTGTCGTACGATGAATAATGGCTGATCTACAAGCTTCACGACAAGTCCCATCACGACGTGTTTTGAGCCTGTAGATCTGTTATTTACGCTGCCTTTTTAAATGTTTGACTTTTGGACACCATGGTAAATGTGGCTAACCTCAGTGATCAAGCTGTGACTATGAATTATTTCCTACAGAAGCCCATTCCTGACATAGTCAAAATAAAAAGTACTTTTTCTTGCAATTCTGAGATGATTCATTCTGATATACAAGTCACACGGCACATGCAAGAAAAATCTCAAGCAACTCCAGCCTTTTTATTTTATTGCCTGGCAGAAACGACTGTTTTCATTCAACTGTATTTTATTTAAACAAATGTATGATACGGTACTGTATCTGAAATTAATATCGTCACTGTCGGGCAGAAAATCTTTATCTCCATTTCACATTTATGTTTTTTTTTTTGTAAACTAATGCTCTATTTCATCACACAAGAGTGTCACACAAGTAGTGAAAGTATAGCAGATCTACAAGCTCACAAAGTGAGCATTGTGAGCTTGTAGACTGGCTATTTTCAATATTTTTTTTAAACTAAAATATTAATTAAGCAATTAAGCAATTAAGATTTTGAACCCAACATAGACGACAATGCTTTACCTGTATGAAAGAATCTCCACATCCAACTCCATCTTGACATTTAGTAAGTCCTGGTATTCCCGCAGATGAGCAGACATGTCAAACTTGGCACTTATTAGTTCGTTTTCCAGCTCTTTGATGGTGTCCTGAAGCAGAACACATATAACGGGCATTAGTTATTTCACAGTATTATCCTCTCATACCAATTATTGCACCCATAATTTACCAGACATTACCTGACGACTAATATCTACACATTGTTATAACAAGTAGGATACCAGTGGGATCCCTTTCTTTAATGTTATTGGCCATACAGTCTTAAACAATTAAAATTTGCACTCATAAAGAGTGTAAAGCAAAGAAGCCCCCACCCTCCGAACCTTCAAAACTCCTCTCAAAACCCACTGCTTCAACATGGCTCTCCCCAGCTTTCCACTGTTTTTATTTATTTTATTCCTTAGCCCCCTTATTAGTGTTTCCCCCCCCCTAATAAAGTTGTTCTTTTGTTAGTTATTATTATTAAAGCCCTTTATATATTCTCACCAGATTGTCAGCATAAGATAAACCGATAAAGACAAGTACAAGTACTCTACTGAAGAGATTGGCAGGTGTATTGTACTGTAGGCCTATAAGTATTCTGATAGTAAAATCAAGGAAAACTTGTGCAGTTGTCTATAGCCCACAGTACACCATGCAATACATTTTAAACATTTTTCTGCATATTATATAAAGTCAACAGTAATGTCATGTTAAGTAAACACTCAAGACTAGCAATGGTGAGGCTGAGCTATAGGCTATAGGTTTCATAGATGAATGTCACTAGGTTACATCGTCAAATGGGACAAGTGCAATAGTTTCCTTTAGGGGGGAAACCAAGCCAAGCTCCCCGCACCCCATAGGCCATGTGGCTATAGACTGTATGGGCTACAGTTGACTCAAATTGTACCACTGAAAGCATATTCTCTTATACCTGATAATGAAGAATGTCTTCATTGTGGCGGTCCTCGACTTCTTGGAGTTGCCTCTCCAGAGCGTCCCTGGTACCTCTGTTACAGTCCAGCTCGATGCTCTTGGCCTGCAGGCTCCTCCTGCACTCCTGGACCTCCTGCTGGCCGGCCCTCAGCGCCTCCCGCTTGCTCTCGGCGGCTTCGGTCAGTTTGGCGAACTGGGCTCGGAAACCTTCGTCCACCTGCCGGTGGTCCGACGTGGCGTGACCTTCAACAGTGGTGGGGAAAGTACTCCAATGTTATACTTAGCCTAAAGTAAAAGTATCAATACTGCAATAGCGAACAAGTCTGGAATTCAAAATGTAGGCCCTTGAGTAAAAGTACTAGGCTATATTGGTATCAGAATGTACTTGAAGTACCAAAAGTAGAAAGTACTCATTATGCAGAATGTCCCATTTCACAAGTTAATAATGTATAAAAAACCTTTTGAAAATAGCAGATATACAAGCTCACAATGCGTAGCATCGTGACACATTGTGAGCTTGTAGATCTGCTATTTTCAAATGGCCAAAATAGGGCTGAAGTGGTTAGTGTGTTTTGCAAGAATAATAAGTAACTAGTAACTAAAGTTATCAAATAATTGTAGTACATTTCCCTCTGAGATGCAGGCTAGTGGAGTAGAACTAAAATATTTGGAAATTGGAAATACTCAAGTAAAGTAAAAATACCTCAACATTTTCCTTTTTTGTTTTGTTTTCTGAACTCAATTGCACCCACAAAACCTTTTGTGTGGTCTGGTGTTTTCTGAATAATTGATTTGCCTGTGGACTGTGGTGTATTCAGTCCACAAATCGCATATGACAATTTGCCAGCAGAACATTGTTGAGGGATTTTTCCTGTTTTCATTGCAGCTCAAAAGGCTCCGGAACACACAGAGAAACCCCCAGGACACAGAAAATCCATTGAATGTTCAAAGTTCAGGTTCTTTCAGTGGGAATGTCATGAAACCTTTATGTACAGTACAAGTTGAGTAAATTGACTTTAGTTAGGCTACTTTACACCACACTGACCTTCGAGCTGTGCCCTGATGTCCCGGAGTGCCGCAGTGAGGTCGGCTTTGCCAAAGTCGACGTGGTGGTGGTGCGCACCTCCAACATTCACCTGCTGCGCCGCAGCCTCCTGGATCTGCGCGACCATCCGCGACACCTCGGCCTCGTGGCTCTTCTTCAGAAAGTCCATGTCGTCCACGAGACTCTGGGCTTTCTTGTCCAGCTGGACCTTGGCCTGGCACGCGTCGTCGATGTCTCTCTTCAGCGCCGCGATGCCGCCCTCGGCGTCCCCTCTGCCGCGCGCTTCCGTCTCGTACCTGCTGCCCAGGCGCTCCAGTTCCTCCTCCAGGCTCTGGTGCTCCACTTCCACGCGGTGCTTCTGCTGCGTGATGTCCTGCAGCAGCCTCCTTAGCTCGGCCAGCTCGGCGCCGTGCTCCTCTTCCAGGGAAGAAGGACTCCTCCTCCGCGCCTTCATCTCCTGGATCTCGCTCTCCAGCAGCTGATTCTGGCGCTCCAAGTGACGCACCTTCTCGATGAAGCCGGCGAAACGGTCGTTCAGACCGTGGAGCGTTTCCTTCTCGTTAATCATTTCCCCCGAAAATACAGTTGTTGTGGTCATGTCTGAGCTCTCGGCGGCTGCCCGGCTCAAATTGAGTTCCTTATTCCTTCCATTGCTGCTGTGTCTTAGTCTGTATGGAGAGCACTCTGCTCGAGGTGTTCTATGCGGTAACCTGTGTTCCATCGTCCTCCTCGGCTGCGGTGCTTGTTGTTGATGCAAAGAGGATGCCATCCAGCCTCTTATATAGTAGCCGCTGTCTTGCCTGCTATGCAGAACAGAACGGAACTGTCCACGGTGCTAAAAATGTATATAGCATCAGCTGTTGGGTTAACACACTTGTCCTCCCCGGTACGTTTTTTTTGTCGCAGCCAGCAGTGACGTAGCAGCCTATAGGTGTGAGTAAATCTCCCCCCGTGCAGGTTTTTATTATTATTATGGAAATCTTACTGGCGTATGTCGTTAAACGATTTTGATGAATTGAAGAGGGTCTCATATTAAGATGTAGATGTGAATCTATTACTCTCTTGTCAATATATTGCAGACAGACAAATATAGGTTGCATTTATATAGACTTAAAAATAAACTATATGCGTAGATAATCTAGAGATTAATATTTGATAGCATGAATAGTATACAATCATTACAATGTTAAATAATACACAGTAGGCATATTCTTTTGCTTTAAAGCAGGAACTCTTCCTTGCACTTTATTACAAATATAAATCGTAACATCCTATATGGTGGAAAAAGTAGGCTACTCACTTTTTTACGTAAGTAAAAGTATCAATAGGCCTACAGCAATATAGAAATACTCAGTTACAGGTGGAAGTCTGTAATTCGAAATGTATACTTGACTATATTATCACGATCACGACACATTGTGAGCTTGTAGATCGACTATTTTCAAATGGCCGAAATGTATAGGGCTGATGTGGTTTAATGTATGTTTGGTAATAATAATCAGAATATACAAAGCTTCAAATAAATGTAGTGGAGTAAAAGTACAATATTACCTCAAAATTGTATTTAAGTACAGTACTGTAAATACTTTCCACCACTGTGCATGACTTTATTTTTTGGGTGAAAACAATAATTAACCCAATTGTTTGGGGAGCTTGTGGGACCCTGATACTATCAATACTTGCATCCCATTCCTCAGATAAAGTGTCCTTATAACCACTTAAATCCTATACACTTTGTTGACTGGGATCCCCCAGGCCCAGGGTTCTGCACTTGACCCCCTCCTCTTCCGCCCTCTACAGCAAGGGTGTCCATAGGGGACCCACAATAGCCACCCCCTATAGCATTCACACATAATTCATAAGTCATTCTATCCACCTTTTCTCTAGCCTGGCTTTGGCCATGCAGACACATAACGTGGATTCACTGAGGAAGCGTGAGTGAATCCACGCATGGCATAAGGCCAGGTAACCTTTTCTCCACCTCTGAACACTGTTACAGATTCATCTGATATTATCTGCTATTTTACTTTTGCCATTTTTAAGTGCTCACTCTTTTGCCAACTTCGCCCCCTATAGGGATTTTATATCCATTAGGGCATTCATGTAATTTATTCATTTATTCAATAGTAAAAGGGCCAGGGGCCTATCAAGTCTATAACTGCATAATGTTGTCCTAAGGCAAAGAACAAACGAAATACCTTACAACACACAGTTTTAGTATTAGTATAAATAAAAGCTACATTAAAATGATTATATACTGTGTGTGTGTGTGTGTGTGTGTGTGTGTGTGTGTGTGTGTGTGTAAAATGAGGTGCTAACACAAAGCTGGGCATAGGAGGGGCTATATAGCCATAGCTCAGTCATAGCTCCCCTCAAAAATAAGTACCCATTCACAGGAAAAAATTACTCCTTGGCGGATTTTATTCTGACGTCTTTGTTGAACGAGTCAACGAATGCTCTGATCTGATAGGGGTCATCATAGTGGTCTCGTTTGCTGCTCAGCACTCTGAGCAGCCTGGCCTTGCATTGCCTCCACTCTGCCGATATGTCCCCCAGCCTCATTCCGTCCATGTAGTGGCCGACGGCGGCTCTCTCTGACCCCAGGCGGTACATGTGGAAGTCTCCGTACATGCGGTGCCAGGCCTGCCTGTCCTGGGCTCTCAGGTCTGGACGAGTCCACAGCTCCTGGAACGTGTTCTCGGCTCTTCCCGCGTCCTTCAGCTCGGCGTAGCGCGAAGCCAGCTCGATCTGGTTTAAGACGGGAGGAACACATGTTGTAGAAAGTGATACTGTCGTGTGGTTAATGTCCAGACGCACCCAGTGGTGATATTGGATCCACACTGTGGGTCATTTATTCATCGCTTGAAAGTTCTATAGTGTCACAGGACTGTTTCCTATAAATTCCCCAAAAAGTGTAAATTACTAGAAGCTCATGCGACGTACTCACGGCTAACGCCATGAGTCGCAGTGCACACTATGTCGCAGTGCACACTATGTCGCAGTGCGATCTGTGTGAGACACAGACACAAACCGTCCATTGCATCACGTAAAGGGAAACTGCGAACAGCCACAAAGCTTGGTTGAAAAGGCAGAGGTAAAGTGGCGTATCACGGCCACAAAGTACAGGCGTAAACGGCACTTCCGCATACTCTGTGTACGTCTCGTTCTATGAGTTGGCCAACTGAACCGCGGACAAAGCGTGCTCTTCTCAGTTATACTGTATATAGATACGTGTTAAAAAAGCTGTTTCAGTGGACACATTGCATTTCAAATCAACAAGCTCACAGCGAGACGCGCTGCGATTGGCTATTTTCAGCAAAAGCTTTACCCAGAAAAACAAAAACTACACTAGTATAGAGCCATGAGGGACTCCGCTCAACCATAATGGTGTTCAAGTAGTCCAAGAAGGAAGCATGGTCTGACCTGTGGGTAAACGTAGGTGGGGTTGAGGCGTGCTCCCTCCTCCAGGTGATGGACGCAGCACTGCAGCAGTGGCTGGTCGTGTGGGTTCCCACCGCGGATGGCCTTCCAGCGGTAAACGTTGGCCAGCTCGTGGTGGAGACGCGAGGAGTTGGGAGCGTCGGTCAGCATCGTCCTCAGCACCGCCAGGGCCTCGTCGAAATGCTGCTCTTTCTTCATGAACCGCGCCACCTTGAGAAACGCAACGTATCGTTGCTGTTGGGCATTTTAATTTAATTTAATTCTTTTTTTTGCGTCTTTTCGTAAATTAACGCCCTGCTTGATCGTACTACAGCGTCGTACAAAAGCAGAAAATCCACAAGCGTGAAACGCCACGTGAAGCGATGCGATGCATTTGGAGCTTGTAGATCTGCTGCCTTTGCAATTCTTTTATTTGAATCCTGAAAAGTACCAATTTGGACATATGAGGTTTCCACCTGACATAGACAATATGCAGTTAGTATGTATTTTAAATACATATATTTAAGATACTTGACTTGTATATCAGTGGTTCCCAAAGTGGGGTCCGGGGACCCCTAGGGGTCCTTGAGGAAGTTCCAGGGGGTCCCCAGCTAAATTATCATTTGGAACCAAATGTACCCTTATGGGTCTGTAACTCTGAGAGTGTACAAATGAGAGTGAACCAAATGGACCCTAATGGGTCCATTTACAATACAAATTGGGGGTCCCACGGTCCCAGAGATAGAAATGCCATTAAATGGGGCTCCGTAGACTAATGCATGTCAGAATCACTGCTAGAGCCGTAAAAATCTTCTCTTATGGGGGTCCCTGGCATACCTTTTCAAATGGGGGTCTGCGGGATAATTAGTGTCAATTTGGGGGTCCTTGACATGAAAACTGCTGTATATATGAACCTGCAACACCACACTGAGGTTGTTGGGGGCCAGACTCAGGCCTGTCCTCATGTGGCTCCACGCCTCGGCGTTCCTCCGGTTCTTGTAGCACTTCAGACCCAGGTAGACCCGTGCAATGGCGCTGTCCGGCCGGAGCTCCAGAGCCCTCTTCAGCTGCCTCACGGCGGGAGAGTCCTCGTACGGGAGCCTCTTCTCCTGCCTCGTCTCCAGGCCCTCCAGGCGGAACAGAGAGAAGGCGTAGCCCAGGTTCCACTCCGGGTCCCCGGGCTCCCTTTGAACGGCTTCACGGAAACACTCCTTTGCTCTTTAAAAAAAAAAGACACCAAAAGGGGATAGATTAGAACATAACGGCTAATGATGTATGTCTGGTCAGATGGTCAGACAGATAGAGGATATGCATGTAACATCATCATACCCGAAAGTTATGCGGGACCGCCTACTGAGTGGTAAAAAACTACTTTCTGGCCTTGACAGCCCATACATCCAAACAGAAACGTCCTATCTGATTGCATTAAACAACGTTAACGATGTTAAACTCACTTTGCCAAACGATTTGCCACTCCCTTTATGCACATACCCTCTAACGATGTTGAACTGAAAAGTGTTGCAGCCGAAAATACATAGTTATGGCAAATATCAATCATCATTGGACAAGGTATAGGCGGAATCAATTGTAAGTGAGTTCTGAATCTGATTGTTTATGAAGGCTGATTTCTACTGATTTCTACTTCATTGAAATGTATATTCCTGTCACCTCCTGTGTATAGTTTAAAAAACGAGGTGGCTTGCCTTGCGCACATCCAGTTCCTCGCTGGTGCTGGACAAAAGGTAGATGCATACAGAGAAGGAGAAGTCCGCACACAGTCTTTGCTCCAACAGTGTTCATTTTTGTTAAAGCGGCCTTCATGGTGACAGTAATTTACCGGCACCTGGTGAAGGCCGCTCACGGCCGAAACGTTGTGTCCTGAATAACGTCGGTGTTTTAACAAAAATATACACTCTTGGAGCAAAGACTGTGTGCGGACGTCTCCTTCTCTGTATGTACCTCCTGTGTATGTATACACGCAGTATACAAGCAGACGTGTTTAATATGTATCACTTCATGATGTGTCCATTAGTGCGTTCAGGTTTTGGCGTGTGTTCAGCATCTGCTGAACGCCAATGGTTCATATAGGTTCGGTGTTTGTACAGTGCAACCCACTGTAAGCCAGTAATTTCACAGGCCCAAGGCGCATGCAGTCCGTAGAAAGAGACAAGAGAAAAACATATAGGACAAGATGACAAAGAAGACTAGACTACTAGGACAACAAGAACTCAGTCACACTGATAGTCCATAGGGAGTTAGCCTCGGAGACCACAGGCGTTTTGTTTCAAAAGTAGGGAGTAGAGAGAGAGACACACACACACACACACACACAACCCACAAAAACACAAGTGTAAGGCTCTGTCTCTCCCTCTGTCCCACTTGCTGATTGAGCTCCCCCTGCCTCCCTCACACACCCCCCCTCTCTCTACTGGCAGTGATTTGGCACCGATATTTGGTCCAGTTCGTGAGATTTGCTCATCTCTAGGCGGCTTGCCTCTTACAGAGCCACGTGACGTAAAAAAAGTGTCGACATGAATTATCCTTTTAAACTGAGTCACCATCAGATAGGCTGTTACGACTTGTCACATGAAATCGTTGTGTCAGCCTACCTCACGTAGTGCTTTTTGGAGAACCTGAGGAAAGACCAGGCCTTTTCACTGAGTATCTCTCTCGGCAGGGCCGAAACGGAACCCGTGGGAGATATCATGTGATGGATGATCTTTTCTACTTTCTTTACGTATGCGAGCGATTGCATCTCGTCTCCCTGGCGATACCGCAGCCAGGCCAGATTCCCGTAGACGACGGCGGCACACAGGTTTCCGTCGTGCTTGCCGCGTCGTTCTGCCTCATGGAAGCGTTCCAGCACCGCAGCGTCGTCGTCACCTCTCAGGTGTTTGGCGTACGCCAGCAGGTTGAAGCTGTGCCTCCACACGTTGCCCTCGTCCCCTTCTGCCTGTCGGGCCGCCGTGTCCAGGGTCTCGCGGAGTTTGACCTCCAGGAAGTCGAGGTCGGCGTCCTCCTTGCGTAAGCCCCAGGTGAAATGGCACTCGAGTTTCTGCAGCCTGTTTTCCAGGATGCCCTCACCGTCGGAGTCGCTGAAATTTTGTTTTGGAAGGAAATGTTCTTTAAATAGTAATTGTGTGCGTGCGTGCGTGCGTGCGTGCGTGCGTGCGTGCGTGCGTGCGTGCGTGCGTGCGTGCGTGGGTGGGTGCGTGCGTGCGTGCGTGCGTGCGTGCGTGGGTGGGTGCGTGCGTGCGTGCGTGCGTGCGTGCAGGGGTCATAGGTTGTGCTATAAAAATACATTCTGTGCTCAAACAGACTGGCAGACATACAAACACAGCTGTTCTATTATTATTGACTATTTTTTTCCTATTTACCCAGGGTAGTAGCTGAGCACAAGTGCTCATTTTCAGCAACGCCCTGCACATAGAAACACACAGACAGACAGACACACACACACACACACACACACACACACACACACACACACACACACATTAAAACCTGGGAGCTGACCAGTACAACCACAGTCTTATACTGTTGGCCACTAAGCAGCTCCACTGGAGCAGTTGGGGGTTCAGTGCCTTGCTCAAGGGCACTTTAGCGGTGTTGGGTGAGTGATGACCAAATCACTTCCCGACCCAGATTTTTCCTGCCCGTCCGGGGAATCGAACCGGCAACCTTTCGGCAACAAGGACGCTCCTCTAACCCTTATTAGGCCACCCCTTTGCATCATGACAAGGAAGCTATACAACCAAAGGTTCTGCTAAAGCTTTTTATATGGTATAAAACTAAATATCACCTTTTTAAGACACAAATTAAGGCTGACAACAAGGCTGACAACTGTACAACCATGTCTGTGTTTTTACTGTAAAAGCACAATTATAATGGAATATCAAAGGATTTTAACCCAGTTCAGATTGTTTTTAAAACTTTTAAAAAGTTGAATAATTAACTGAACATTAATCATGCACAACAACTAAACAATTGCCTATACATTTGATCATCTCTTACTTACCTCATAGTAAAGATGGGTTGTGTTTTTGTTCTTTTTATTAAAATAACAAACCAGTCTGGCTAAAACAGAACTTATGTCTGCTGGCTTCGGTCTAATCCACTCATTTTATAATCCTGATATGATATCAGTTCAGCTCAGCTGCTCAGGCGACAACGGAGCAGAACAGGGTCTTATAAACAGTCTGATGATGACTTTCACTTTCCATTACAGAAGGTGATTTGGAAAATGAAACTTAAAGCAGTCAGTGATAATAAGTCATATAACTCTGTCTCTACTCTGTCCCACATGCAAAGTGTCCTTACCCGAAATGTGTAAGCCTTCGTATTTGTTTTATTGGCACACACCAAGTGTGCCAATAAAACAAATAGTGGAAATGTGAGTAGACTACTTTGTCCTCTGTTGATTTGAAATTTGGGATGTGATACTGCTACTGTACCTTTTCAGGCTTTTTTCAATTCCTATTTTTGATATGGCCTGCATTCATTTTTATTTAGTTTGTAGATTGGCTATTTTCGTCTCTTTTGAAGTTTGGTGTAGGTGTAGTATGGGGGAAAGGAGGGGACCAAGTGAAGAGCACTGGTGGTGGACCCAGGTCAATTAGGTATATAAGGTTGAAGATATTTATGTCAATATCCATTTTGACTTTGAAGATTGGTGCTAAGAAACTCATTGATTATCTGTTGAAGAAATGTAGGCTTATATTATTTCGTAATGTACAGCAACTTCTGCGTTGCTTTCGGAACTCGCCCTGCGGGCTCGTTCCTGCAGCATCGCATTAATGACGTTAACCCCCCCCCCCCACTCGTGTAATATTGCTTAATTCACTGTTGATGAGTGGGTCTCAAAGTGCGGTCCTTCAGGGGTTCCCAGGGGTCCTTCAGGGGTTTCCCCAGCAAAATGATTAATATAGCATATAATAACCACATTTCCTGGTGGGTGATTTGGTCCGGGTCAGAGCTCATCCACTTTACAAAGTCTTAGATTAGACTCATCCAATATAACTCCCAAGTGGTCAGGGCCAGCAAGAGTGATGAGAAAGTTAGGTCTGATTAACTACATACAACTACTACATAAATGTGTGAATAAATGTATTTCCTGTCCTGGTATGAGTATTGAAAGAAAATGAAACATAACATACTGGGTGATAACAAGGGAGTATATTGGTTATATTGGTTAAAATATGGTTGAATATTTAACCCTGAAATGTACGTAGTGTATGGAAAAGATGTTTTGTTTTGTGTAGTTAAGCCATGGTCATTCAAGGTTTGCTAATAGGGGGAGCTGTTGGGAAAAGCGTGTTAGCAATAGTTCCAGCCTTCCAGGAAGTGAGGTACCAGGAAGGAACAGCTATAAAAGTATGCGAGGAGCCCGGGGGATCCATTTTACGTATCAAAAAGAGTGTTTGGTGCTGGTTTGTCAAAGACTCTTTTAAGGCCAATACTAAACCATAATCAGAAATTAAACCACAAAGTAGTGGGTCCGGAAAACTTTAGGATCTGAAGGAGAAAGGTTTGGTCAACGTAGCTCTGAATCCCTTCAAAGCTTTTGGACCAATTAAGGGGAACCTGCTGTGGCCTGCTATGAGGAATAGGCCTATACTTTTTTCCCTTTTGAGCAATGCATTGCCTTTTTATTTTCAGACTTTATGTATTACCTGATTTTCGGAAAATAGAGATCTACAACTTTAGGTTCGATTACTTTTGGGATTACTTTTTTGATACTTGACTGGATTGGAGACATTGAAGGGAACTTTGCGTTGAGGGAAATCAGAGTTTGAACATTTTCATTTTAAATCTATTGCTTGTTCAATTGAAGTTTAAATCAGATACAAATATTGCAAAAGCAACAGTTTTGTGTTTTCCTTTTGGTTTGCATTACAGTTTGGTTACAGTATGAAGAATTACTGACGCAGGTACAGGATCTTTATTTATTTTAGTCTTTAATATAACTCAGACATTCAATTTTATAGTTTTGCTTGTTATACACATCCAAATCATTTTAACAACTTATAACTCTATAAACTGTATCGGCTATTTGAAAATAGCAGATATATTTGTAGATCTAGATTTAAAAAAATAATAAAAATCTTGAAGAAATGTGGAATGTTTTTGAAACATTTTAACGAGACACAAGGCCACAAGTTATGATCTTATGTCAGAATTCATGTTTTATTTGGGACGACAACAACATTAAAAGCATGTGAATTCAGCGCTTGATGGCCAGCGTTAGTCCATCACCGATGGGCAGCATGCTCAGGTCAATCCTCTGGTCCTTGTGGAGTTTCTTATTGAGTCTGTCCAGAGTCTGGGCCACCAGGTCATCAGGGGCAGGGTTCACCACCGTACCTGACCACAACACCTGCATGGGAAGAGAGACAAAGTCAGTATATCGAAATGAAAACGCAATTGACTTTGTATCGTATCGTTTTGCAATGCAAATAATCGGTATCGAATAATTTTGCTATGCAAATAATCGATTGCATCAATACTACATTTTTGTGCGTGGTATTTAGCATTTTTTAGAAGAAAAAATAAAAGTTTAATTACTTAGTTTCAAATAATGTCAATGTATTTTAAATAGTTACTGTATCGATTTCAAATCATTGAATCGTATTGTATCGGATCGCCATAATGAACCAATATCGTCCATGTATCGTATCGTAAACCATGTATCGTGATACGTATCATATCGCTGTTAAAAGGTATCGTTACACCCCTAGTGTTAACGTTTGCACGCAACACAGATGCAGGGCACCAACTATAGATTACTCTATCCATTATTAGGCCTACCTTTTCAATCGATCAACTAATCGTGTGTTTTTATGTGTGTGGGTGCGTGCGTGTGCACGTGCGCGCACTAAACAAAACAATTCGATTATTATAGACTAAATTGATTACCGGTAGTCACCTAAGGCATATTTTATACGTGTCACACATAAAATATGCCTCACATAATGTGCATTGTGAGCTTGTAGATCTGCTATTTTCACTATATCCACCAACTTTTGAAAATGTCTGTCTACACAGAGGTGACCTGATGTCTTGCAATGCTACATTAACCGTACTATCGATCGGAGGCTAAACCGAATCGGGTTGTGAATGATGGTTCACTTACATTGTCAATAGCAATGATGCCCCCCTTTCTTATAAGCTCCAGAGACTTCTCGTAGTAGGTGTCATAGTTTGCTTTATCGGCATCTATGAAAACAAAGTCGTAAGTCCCCGCCTCTCCGGCCTCGATGAGTTCCCCTGATGACGAGACAAACAAAATGACAAAAAGGCATTATTACTGTACGGTATGTTTTGTTAAAGGTGCAGCAAGTGATGTTTTTGTTAAAATAAGTGTTAAATATCGGTAGCTCTATATTCTGATAGTAATCATTTCTATATAGTGTTTGTTCAGTAACAGGAGTCTCCATGTCTCCCCAGCTCTTTATAGTAAACAGCATTTTCAGGTCAGGCCAATTTTCTCGTCAGGACAGAGAACTGATACGGGGTATCAGTTCTCACTTGTTTACGGGACAAGTGGAATTGGAAGTGATGACGCAAATAAATTAGCTGACAAAACTGGAACTGTCTGAGACACTATAATAAAACGGAAGCTGATGAATGGGTACACTCTCTTGAGTCTTGACTGGATGAAATGGATGAACCCGCCTGAAAATGTATGTTCTACTTATTTAAGAGCTGGAGAGACGGCGGGGAGACCCCTGTTATTGAACACTCTACAGCGATGGTTGTCAAACTACATGGTGGTTGTCAAACTACATGGTGGTTGTGAAACTACATGTAGTCAAACTATGGTGTCGTCCACTCACAGTTAAGTTTTTGTATTGAGTTGTACTTGAAATGTACTGTAATTCCCCAAACTGTCAATCAATCAGGCCTATTTGTACACCCTGCACCCTCTGAGTTACAGACCTTTAAGTAAAGGGTCCATTTGGAAATCCTTCAAGGACCCCTGGGCCCCTGTATGCAACCATTCAACCATAACATGTCACTTCTAGTAACTTTAATGATCGGCATTTGTACTTACTCAGTGTTTTCGTAGCTGCTTGCAGCCGGACATCAATCCTATCCTCGACTCCAGCCTAATTGCAACAGAGGAGAAAATAACGAAACTTGAGTGGTAAAAAGAGGTGTGTGTGTGTGTGTGTGTGTGTGTGTGTGTGTGTGTGTGTGTGTGTGTGTGTGTGTGTGTGTGTGTGTGTGTGTGTGTGTGTGTGTGTGTGTGTGTGTGTGTGTGTGTGTGTGTGTGTGTGTGCTTCTGTATGTGTGTGTGTGTGTGCTTCTGTATGTGTGTGTGTGTGTGTGTGTGCGTGCGTGCGTGCGTGCAGCTTGGCGTTAAATGAGGACCAGTGTTGCCAAGTCTGCTTATTGTAATTTGGGCTTGTTTTTGTTGGGTAAAGTCTTCTGCAAAGGCTTGTTTCTAATGTGCGTTGCTTATTTGGGCTTGCTTCCTAATGTTGTTTAAATCAGCGGTTCTCAAACATTTTCATGTCAAGGATCGACACCCCAAATTGTGAGCTTGTAGAGGAGTGTGTGTTTCTCGCTCATGTGGCCTCCTACTGTATATTCTTTTGGGCTGGTTTTCATAGACCTGACCGCTTGTTTCTCCTGCAAAACGTGCCAACACTGATGAGGACGTTTGTAGGCACGGGGCGAGATGAGCATTGATCCTGCTGCTTGGCTCTGCATCTTTACCTGAGCGAACGCCTCGCTCCTCTTCCCTCAGCCCACAGCAGAACACACACTGACAGCTCCTAGATAGTACAGTACGTCGCTCTCTCGGGTAGAAAACTTGTATGTCCAAAATCTTTCTCTCTTTCTCTCTTTTTATTGTTTTTTAACATTTGAAATGAGCAGATCTACTATTTTTAAAAGATAGCCGATCTGCTATGTTCACTACTTTTGTGTGACACTCTTGCATGACAAAGTTATTTTTGAAAATCACACTTGCGTGAAGTGAGGGGCGCCCCGATTTTTGTATTCATATCAGCCTGATGACGTCTTACGTTGTCATTTACTGCCCTAAACAAACCCTAAAGTCCATTGACTTGGCCCGGGCCGGCCTAGCGGTCCAGGCACCTAGGCTGGTAATCCAGTGTTTGCGGGTTCCAGTCCCGATCCCGACGACCTTTGTTGTGTCTTTTTCACCCCATCTTTCTCCCTGTTTCCTGTCAACCTGTACATCTCTCAATAAAGGCAAAAAGCCCCAAAAATATCCTCAGAGAAAAGTCCATAGACTTGGCTGGCAAAAAATTACATCATAACTACCGTAAACAAACATTACAGTCCATAGACTTGGCTGGCGATGGGCGGCTGGCCTATGACGTAATTTGGGAAATCCATGCATTGGAGGCTCAAAAAAGAAAACATGGACATTGAAACATGGAGATACGAGGTCTCTTCCCAACACTTCCATGGATTTACTTTGACAGAAACAATCAATCTTTCTCAGCTCCTGACAGCGGTGGAAAGGTAACCGAGTACATGCACAGGGTAAAAAAACTAACAGCGGGCTGCAAAAGACTGACCTCATTGTATGCAATGCAACTGCAGCTATAATCACATAACTGGGTCATTTGTGTAATATTTAGGTGTGTCAATGTGTGCATTGACAATTGCACAGTGTTATACACCCACAAATGACACACATAAATACAATGAAATGAATAACGTGTCTGTGTGTCTGTTATTAATTTCATTAGCTACAGTAGGCTATGCATCACTTACTAGCCTGCCATGTTTTTACACTACTGTAGTTTCTAAACTGAACCGGATAATCAGCCTGCTTTCATGGACCTTTCACACACAGACACTTTGAATCTGTTGCTCTGGTATAGTGTCTGTGTGATGATAATCACTGTAAATATGAATCAAATTATGAATGATGAATTATGAATTCAGGCTGCAACCCCCCAAAATAATCCTATTGGGGACCCACCCCAAAATAATCCTATTTGAACTGGGGACCCACCCCAAAATAATCCTATTTGAACTGGGGACCCACCCCAAAATAATCCTATTTGAACTGGGGACCCATGCACACCAACCCTGACCTGAAGTACATGGAATTGTAGGAGTTGAGGCATACAATTTTTCTTGACTCGTTCCTCAAATTCATATTGTGAAAATAGCCGATCTACTGAATGTTGCACATGAAGCAAATCATCCCCACCCCAAATAATCTGGAGACCCCCCCTGGTGTCCCGAGTCCCAACCCACAGTTTGAGTAGAGAAATGACATGTTGCGACATATTTATCAATATAATATGTTGCCATCACCTCTTTAAAGAATGGCATGGCGATGTCCACATATGCTTCTTCTATTTCACAGGCCACAACACGTCCATCTTCTGGCATGGCCAGTGCCATGTTCAGTGCATTATACCCAGTGTACATCCCTGCAGCATACAAACAAAAACACATTTAGCTCACTGGTTATTTGATTAGGAAAAAGATACAGTATGAACAGTGGTGGAAAAGGTATTCACATTTTAGATTTTGTTTTACTTTAGAAAAACTATCAATACTGCAATGTAGTAAGTAGTAAGTAAAACTTGAATATAAGTACAGAAGAATGTGTAAGTATTGGTATCAAAATGTACTTAAAGTACCAAAACAAGTACTCATTACGCAGAATGTCCCATTTTAACTTGTCAAATGTAAAAACATCTTTTGGATGCGACGCATTGTGAGCTTGTAATTAAGATGGCCGAAATACTCCAGTAAAGTAAAAAATAACTCAACATTGTAAGTTTGTAACTAAGTACAGTACATGAGTACATGTACATACTTTACATATACACCACTGAGTATGAATAGTGTTTCTGTTGTGTGGCAATTCAAGTATTTGAATTTCCTCTATCGTTTCATATTTGTAAAGCTCATACCCTATATATTCTCACCTATTTCGATGGCTTTACTGGCATTGATCAGTTTCATGAGAATGGCCATTAGCTGGGCTTGTTCAGTGGCAACCATCATTCTGCTCCATTCGTCCTCAAGGGTTCTCTGAAATGGAACCCCACGGCAACAAGAGACATGCAGATTCGTAATACTGGTGATTATTGTGATCAATAATCCCAATTATAGGCCTATTACTGCAGGTGGTTAGGTTTTTTGGTTGGTTGGTCGGGGTGAGAGGGCACGTGACATCACGTGACATCATCAGGGATGGAGCATGTGACATCACATTCCATCATCAGGGATGGAGCACGTGACATCATGTGACATCATTAGGGATGGAGATGTCATCAATATTATTTGATGTCATCAATATTAAGCCCATATATGGAGATCCCTGATATTGGCCAGCGGAGATCCCTGATATTGGCCAGCAACTCTACATCTGACCTCAAACCCTTAGATCTCCATATATGGAGCTGACCTGTTCTGATCGACATTCCATATGTTGATCCTTCCCCATCCATCCTTCCTCTTCGATGTCTTTCTTTTGACTGATACCTCTAGACGGGCCTGCCCCAAAGTTATTAGTGCAGCTGCGCTGCGCCCGGCAGCCGGCGAAAACTAGAGTTCTTAACAGGCCCGAAAATTAAGATCTTACCCCCCATGCCAAAGCGCCAGTGCTCGGCCAGCAGTCTGCTGTCACCCAGGCAGATGCGTGCACGCTTCTCGCCCTCAGGCGTCTTACTGGTGTATAAAATCTATTAAAATTTGAAAATAGCTGATGCTTGTAGATCGGCTGTTTTCTTTTTTTTCCTAATAATTTTTATCCCACGATTTTGTAACCGATTTTTCACCCCTGTGTCAATTATCTAATGTGATCCTGGGCTCTACACACCCTCCGCCAACCAACCTGAACCTAGTCCCCATATATGGGGGACATGCAGAGAGCAACGGACTTGAACTCATATTCTTTATGCCTGAGTGTCCAAGTTGCTCCTTTACACCTGACAGGGGGGAGTTTCCCTGGTTGGACGTAGCGCGTGGAAGGAACACGTTATTCCAACCAGTTCTTTTCCCCTCCATCAGGCGCCCCGGCTGGCCAGGGGGAGGCAGTTTAGAGACCAGGATTACTGCACGGGACCTTACAGTCTATGCATGGGACACGGGGAGAACATGCAAACTTCACACAGAAAGGCCCTTTCGCCAACCCCGCATCGGGTATGGGCACTGATGACGCGGAGGAGAGAACACGCCCCCAGCACCCACAGAGTCCCTAGCGGGAATCGAACCCAGGACCTTCTAGCTGTGAGGCGACAGCACTACCAACTGTGCCACCGTATCGGCTGTTTTCAAATTTAAAGTTTAAATAGGGCTGAATGTTTTGTAATAATAATCAAAATCTGCAAAGTAACAAACTAAAGTTTTCAAATAATTCTAGTGGAGTAAAAGTATAGACCTTTTGCCTTCTTTGAGATGGAGTGGAGTAGAACTTAGTAAATTCTACTCCACTGAGTCCACTCTACTCCACTACTTTACGTTAATTTACAGTACACTAACACACTACACACCACTGATTGCTGGTGTAGCCTAGCTAGGCCTAATTAACCACACCTCCCACCTCCCAGCTGGAGGAGGAAGTTCACTCAGCCTGGATTTTCGTTCATGGCCAGTGCAGGGAAAGCCAACACTGACATCGGACAGAGATTCGGACAATCGGACTTGTAATGATAATTATGAGTTATGACAACAGTCTTGTTGTATCAAGACTATAGAGAGTGTTTGGGCTAATGTTCAGCCCTGACTGTTTTTTTTGTTTTGTTTTACTAAAATAAAAGAAAAACATGTTTTCTGTCATAACTTTCAAATGGATAGGCCTACGTGATACAGGAGCTCACCGGAATAATTAATTATTGGTGAGTACAGCACACGGCACATGCAGCTATGTTTTAAGGCTACACAATTGCATTACTCTGGAGGGCATGGGACTCAGTGCATTATTACTGTATTTTTTAGGTAGGCTCCATGTTACAGTTGCCCTCTCATTACAGTCGACCAGCTGCATATGTGGGGGAAATGTAACTAATTTTTTCAAATAGTTCAAAAGGTTTTTGAGTAGGCCGCTAATTAGAACATCAAAATGTCATATTCCGACGTCCCAAATACAGAAGAGAAAAGGTAAACAAGGGTGCCGAAAGTGTACTGCGGCACTGTGCTGCCCTCCAGTGGTGAATAACTGTTACTCAGGTAATCCAAGCAATGGAGTGCAGATATATTGACAGCTACAATCATTTAAGCTCTACAATGAGATTGGAGATCTGCCATTTCTGAAAAATGATTACCCTTTTAGTTTTTTGTTTAGTTTTTGACTATAAGACATGCCCTAGATAGGGATGCCAGGGTTTATGTGGTGAAGAGTCTCTTAATCATTTGTCCCTTCAAGGCTCAGCTAAATTAAGCTTTGAACACAATTTTAGGTTAAATGTGAATGCTAGCTCAGGGCAATTGATACCACCCTTTTTGTCTTCTTATCCCCCAAGTATAGTAGGCCAGGCCTACAGTAGCACAGGCTCTGAATGTCCCCGCTGTGTCCATTCTCACCAGTTTCAGCTTGGTGAGGACCGGGTGCTCTCTCAGGGAGTTGTTGACGACGTACTGCAGCACCGGGTCATCTTTCCCTTTGCTGTGGCTCTTCCCAATGAGGCCCGACCTGCCCACGTCTGTCCCACAGAGAGAACAACCACACAGGCACCATTACGCCCACGGCTGTCCCACAGAGAGAACAACCACACATCACAGCCACCATTACGTTCACCACCGACTGTCCCCACGCTATCGGGTAAGACACCATAACCCATTATGACCTGAGGTTTGATTCTAGAAATTTCTTCTAAATCCAGTTTTCCGAAAAAACGAATGGTTTCTATAGCAGTGGCGCTCAAACATTTTCATGTCAAGGACCCGTAAAATCATATATATGATGCTGCGGACCCCCATTTTGTCAGGAACCCCCCCAGCAGAGAAGATTTGTGTAAAAAAGAAAAACTAAATTGACTTTTAAGATTATTCAAAAATGTTCAAGCTTGCAACGCTGGAGCTCTTGGGGTTCCTCTTGGGGTCCCGGAACCCCACTCCACTTTGAGGACCACTGCACTGTACTTCCCTATACAAATTAAAGCCAAAGTGCAGTAAGTACGTTTTTAAACACACCGACTAATTTGTGTATCCCAAAGGTCAAATTAGCCTTTGTGTTTTTGGGGGGTAAATAAAATACCTCAAGAACAGATATACAGTTAGTGTAATATCGCTTATATACCGCCGATATCTCATTTGATATATATACACCTTTTTTTTAAGTAAAGTTTTTTAAATAAGTTATTATTTTTACTTTTCTTATGTTTCCTTTTTATTAATTCAGACAGGCAATTCAGTCAAAACAGTTCCATTTTTGTACCCCGCCCCCTTCCCCAGTCCAGAAACAGCAGATACAAAGAGTATACAAAAGTGTGTACATGTACAAAAGTATATATTACACAGAATGGATACAAAAAATAAGATGATACAAAAATACACACAAAACAACACAAAAAACTAAAAGGAAGGCTGAAAAAATGTATATATCTAATATAGCAAATAATGTTACTCAATAGTAATGGTAGTAACCTCCACCAGCAATCGTGAAACACTTTTAAACCCATTTTTCACTAAAGTCTTTGTTCGTAGTTACTGCACTTTGTCTTTGTAGGGCAGTGTAGGGTACTCGGTGCAGGACAAACAAGAGATCAACATAAAGAAAACGATAAAGTCCACACAGTGCTTATATTACGCCCCCGCGGTTAGGTTCAAGTAAAGTGGAACTTATTGGGCCATTTACATGTAAAATGGCCTTGTTATGTTTATTTTCGTTTTGTTTTGTTTTTTTGTTCGAACAATGTACAAATATGTATGAACAGGAAGGACTGTACTGTCAGTTGTATTCAATGTACTCTGTGAAATGTGTCATATAATCCCATATGGGATGGGCCAAAGTGGCATGACACGAAAATAAATATTTCATTCATTCATTGATTCATTCATTCATTCATATTGCCGTAAACAGTGGGCGCAAAACACAAGACACTTGATGAGACCACTTACCTGTTAACGTGAAAACAAGTCCAATGCAGAACAACATCTTAATATCCGCAGCCATATTTGTATATTTGTATACCGTATTATACTTTGTTGAGAGAACGCTTAAACAGCCCCGTTGAAGCTTTCAGTCAAACGGTCAGATGTATTTATACAAGGAAGGTAGGAAAGTCCAATCTCTGTTTGTTTTGACTGAACCTCTGGCTGCGATGTGCACTGTACAGTATTGATCATTTAAATCATTGGTTCGCAAACCTTTGTAATTTCAAGGACCCCCATATCTCAGAGAGTGTACAAATGGAACCAAATGTACCCGAAGTCCCGAACGGTTCAATTTGACCATTTATACACAGCGTTTCAGAACTGTAAGGGTCCCTGTTATAGACTGGTTCATTTGGAACCCACCTCAAGTCACCTGCCTATCGGGGTTGATCTAGCATTATTTAAATTGAGCTGGAACTCGCCCCAAATATGTTGCAGCAGCCCCGATGAGAAGGCCAGTGAGACTTTTGTTTGCACGAGTCCCTTTAACTTAAAATTCATAATTCTACAACATGTCTTCAGAAGTCACAAATCTATACAGACATTTATTGTGCAACCAAGAACACTTCATTTAGCCAATGCTTTGATCATCAGTGTGGAATGTTCAGGCTCTCCAATATTGTGCAAGCAATCAATGCACACCATGAGTTTAGTACATTGTGAAATGTGAAAGTTTCCTAAGAACACTTTGCTCATGTGCATTCCAAGCTGTATCCCCGCGCAGCCGTGAACCCTGGCCTCTTGCTAATATTAACCTTTTAACCATTATTAACCATGTTCAAAAGAACAATAACTTATAATATGTGCATGTGGGGGTGATTGAGACATTTCAAAATGTGTAAAAGTTTCATTTCACTGTGACATACTTTAACCGCATGCACCCTACTGTATACTTTGCCATACAACAGTGTCGTGTGGAATTAGCGTGTTGTGTGGAGACGCATTGTGCGTTTTGTAGATCTGTTATTTTGCACTGTTTTGGAAACATTTGGAAATGTATTAATAATACCCAATAGTTATAATATTCCACACTTTAAAGGGATAGTTGTCTCCACCAGGCCGAAGGCATGGGGAGAGAGTATGTTTTGCACTCCGTCCGTCCGTCCGTGTGTCCGTGTGTCTGTCCGTCCGTCCGTCCGTCTGTGACCAGCTAATCTCCGGCACCGTTAACCCGGTCGATGCCAAATTTTGCACACACACTCCCTGGATGCCAACGATGAACCTCTGCCCCAAAATGTCCAGAACGGCCTGTTATAGCGCCACCAGGAGGCCGCTTTGTGCAAAACAAGTTTTTGGACAGTACACCTACAGATTTTGTCCAAACATCACGCAAATTGGTACACAGTCTCTCTAGAGCAAGGGTTTTCAACTGATTATGAACCAGGGACCACCACCCTGACTGAGAATCAACCTGGGGACCACCACCCTGACTGAGAATCAACCTGGGGACCACTACCCTGACTGAGAATTAACCTGGGGACCATTGTTGTGTTGAGAGGGGGGATATGGGCGTGGTGTGGGGGAAAGAAATTAACCTTCCATATTAAACTCATGTTGCTGTTCATTGTAACTTACTCTATGAGTAAGCAGACACTTGTGATTGATTATGGGCACATTTCCTTATAATGGTGACTCAACCAGGCAAACCGGTACGGTTTCCCTTGAGATTCTAACTCACCTTTCTGTGGAAGTTCTTGACATCCGACTTCCCAGTAACTGACAACATCGACGCGTCATCGTTTGTCACCACATCATTTACTGCATTGTTTCTTAACTTGTGGTCAATGCAATAAATCTTCACTTTCCTACATTACTAAATGCATGGTCAGGGACCACATGCAACACCTTCACGGACCACCAGTGGTCCACGGACCACCTGTTGAAAACCCATGCTCTAGAGCCATTCAACGAAACAGGTCTTTCAGATTTCTCGGACTCCATCCTGATTGGCTAAGATTGGCTTCCAAAGTTTGCAGGAGTGCTCAGTTTCAAACAAAATACTGCAAATCATGAACACATTGTGTGATTTCCGTGAAATTGTGCACGCACATTCCCACTAGGCAGAGGAAGAAATGCCACATGAACATTTTCAACTCAGCCTCATGGTGGCGCTATAACTGGCTGAAAAGTGTTTTTACCTCTAACTGCACGGCTCTGTGGATAACTTTGTATGCCAACTCCCTAGAGGCCAAGGAAAAACCTTTCCTGGAATTTTTCACATCTGCTCTTTATAGCGCCACCAGGAGGCCGACATATGTCAAACACATTTTCTAATATTACTCCTTCAGATTTTATCCAAATTTCACGCAAATCGGTACACATGATCTCCATAGTCATGTGATCAAGACGGGTTTGTTTGATTTCTCATAATCCACCCTCATTGGCTACGATTGGCTTCTAAACTTTTCAGGAGTAGCCTGCTTTGTACCCGTTTTGTACAAATCGCCACAACTACTGAACGCAGCGTCCGATTGTGGTGAAACTGCATGCATATTCCCACTAGGCTTTGGAAGAAATGCCACTTGACCGTTTTCAAATCAGCCTCATGGTGGCGCTACAACAGGCCAAGCCGCGACACACACACACACACACACACACACACACACACACACACACACACACACACACACACACACACAGGTCACCTGGTGGAGACCTGTGCCCAGAAGGGCACTTTTTCTAGTTCAGATTGTTTTTAACTTAAGCCGTATGAAATACTTGCCATTAATATAGTGGTTGCAACTGTATTAATTGATTGCCCGAGTTCTGCATTAAAAGCCACGCATTAAAAGTAAATGAATCCACAAAACTAACGTCATTTGTATTGCAACTTATTAGTAACAAAATATTAGTGCAACTTTCGTTCATTTTTTACCCCTCTATCACACGGAACTATGTTTTTTGTGTCCATATCACTACGCCCCAAAAATAGTTCCATGTGATAGAGGGTTCAAAGTTGAGCGAAAGTTGCGCTAATATTTTAGAAATAGGTCAACAATACAAATGACGTTAGTTTTGTGAATTAATTTATTTTTACTGCGTGGCCCCAGTGCCCCCCACAAAATGACCGAAACTGCTTAATATTGACCAAAACCAGATCAGAACTCCCACCACGCGACTCGGGCAATCAATTATTACAGTTGCAACCAATATATTAATGGAAAGTATTTCATACAGCTTAAGTTAAAAAAAATCTGAACTATCCCTTTAATTGGCCAGTGCATGATTATGATAGCATTGAGTCAAGACGAGTCAAGCTTTACGGATAGAGCACATACAAGTTAACGACACAAGAGAGATAAGGCAGACTTGGATCACATGCTCGTGGACAGCAGTGAGTTCACACAGGAGTGGATATTCCAGATTTTGAAATGTCCCAAGTCTGTCTATGGCTTTGTTTGGACAGCAAACTCGGAGTGAATTGTCATTGCACATTTCATTTTTTCTGTATAATACGAGGACAATTGTTGTTACATGCTATGTTTATGAAGAGTTACAAGATTTCACAGTGGGGCTGATATATTGGCCATTTAACAATAATCATGTTCACTTCTACACCATTACATCAGTGTTCATTTTTTAGGCAGATTTTGATTTAGTCTTAGTGTTTTGAATAACACACATTTAAGGTCCCTGCACACAGAGCGTGTTTATTCGGATCTTTAGCAACGTTTATCCATCGGTTTTCCGTTAGTCTTCTGAAATTGTTTAGTCTTAGTCTAGTCTACTATAAAATCTTTTAGTCTTTTAGTCTTAGTCTTAATAAATGCAATGTTAATTTTGCCAGAAAAGATTTAGTCTAAAGGTTACACACTGGCGACTTGGCGACGCAATCTTTTTCGCACAAATAATTCGCATTTTCTGGTAGCATTTTCGCCAAGTCGCCAGTGTGTAATGACCTTAAGTCTTAGTCTTTTGAATAACAAACCATTTAGTCCTATTTAGTATTCTGAAATTGTTTAGTCTTAGTCTAGTCTTAGACGACTAAATATCAAAATGAACACTGCATTACATGGTCTTCTCTCTCCTTTCAACGACTAGATTTGGTGTAGAGGGAGAGGGTCTATAGTATACAGTAGAGCTTTGGGCTACGCCGGTCAATTAAGTGCATATGGTAATCGTACAAGTGGTTAAGTATGCGTGGTACAAACAAAAAACCCCACTGCCTGCAATTTCACATCAAATAAATGAGCCGTGACATCTCTAGCTGGGAAAATACAAATCCCTCTTTCTCTATGTATACACACACATGCACACATACATACTCTAACAATGTATGTACTGTAGCCTACTGTATATGTGTGAGTTGAGGAAGGGAAGGGAAGGGTGCCGTAAGCTTAATCGTGACACATTATTAGCTCGAAGATCAACTCTTGTTGTCACTATACACAGTCTAAATTAGGCTTCAGAATGTGCAGGCATCTCAGCTATAGTCCTCTCTGTGAAAATAAGATGCCACCACCATCCACCATCTCTCTCGCTCTCCCCTCCTCTCCCCTCCCTGCTGCTTCGGGGCCTCTGCTTATACGTGACGCTAATTGTTTGTGCTACTCGTGCCAAGTACCTGCTCTTCCTCGGCACATCCTATCCTACAGACAGGCCCCGGTCGGTCCCTCGGCTGCTTTTTGTGTCTGTTTTAAGGGGATGAAAAAAATGTCGCATCTGCATGCACTCTTTCCTGCTCCCGCGGCCGTGAGACTGTCAGAGCGACACAATGATACGCGTTCACAAACTCACTCTCTCTCTCTCTCTCTCTCTCTCTGTCTCTCTCTCTCTCTCTCTCTCTCTCTCTCTCTCTCTCTCTCTCTCTCTCTCTCTCTCTCTCTCTCTAAGGTAAAGCGATGAGAAAACAAAACAGAAAGGCACATACAACTGATAATATGAAACAAAATAATTCAAGAGGTTCCTGTTGTGGTGTGTTGAGTACAGCAGGGAACGAACACGCACGCGCGCATGCACACACGTGCGCGTACAGAACTAAAACTAGGATTGCTAGTCTGACTCTGCAAGAAGCTTCTATATCTTGTCCATAGATTAAATATAGCCTTCCAAGAATATCTACATATCTGTGTGCGTGTGTGCGTGCGTGTGTGCGTGCGTGCGTGCGTGCGTGCGTGCGAGCGAGCGCATATATTTCAAGTATAAAGTGAAAAACTAGTCTTGAAATGAGCTCAGGCTTTATGCAGACTAGAGCAGATAATCTAGATAGAAGATGCACTTCCACAGTAGCATTTTCCTTATAGAGATGGTTGTTCAATGGCAGCCTTTGACCAGCAAGTGTCAGTATTGTCAAGCCAATGATCTGCCTTTCCCTAGCCAGTGTTGTCACAGCACAACAAAACAAGGCCTTCATATCCTAGTATACCACTATGGCCTTCTTGTATTGTTTAGTTGTTTTTGTTGGGACTTTTTTACTGTTTCTATTGTGTAAATGCGGCCACAATCAACTGGGGGGGACAAATAAAGGTCCATCGTACCTTGTTAAGAGTGACCTGTGCCATCATCAGTACTCGAGGGTTCTCTCATTGACGTTCCTGCAGTGCCACACAGTGCGTGGTGGTGGTGGTGACACTGTTAGTGTGTTTGTCACCGGGTTGCCTGCTTGTTATGCATGGCGTAACGACAGCAGCCAGTGGGGCATCATGTCTGCAGTCACATATAGGTCTGTGCGCGGATGTTAAGTGATGCTAACTGCGCCGGAGAGAGAGAGAGAGAGAGAGAGAGCCCCGGCGACGTCAAGAAAATTGACAAGACGCGTCTTGTCATTCGATTGGCACTGTGCGATTTGTCCTCCGCGTGACAAGCTTCGTAAACCGAATTGACGTGTGTGTGTGTGTGTGTGTGTGTGTGTGTTTCGGGGCTCCTTGCGAGACTCATCCATGCACGGCTGCATTTCAAACGCGCCCGGCTGGAGCCGCGGCTGACACTGATTCGACCAAACTCGCACGTTTACAGCTGTGCAGGACCAAATGAAGGCTTGTTCATTCCTGGGAGTCTGCATGATATTCTCTCTCTGTCTCTGTCTCTTTCTCTCTGTCTCCCACACATGCAAGCACACACACACACACACACACACACACACACACACACACACACACACACAAACACACACACACACACGTTATCTAGGCCACTAGGATATACTGTACATGTAGCGGAATATCTCTTCCTAAAACCCGGTTTTTCAATCATGGAAATCTGGATTTATTGTCTGCTGCATTAGACTAGTGCTTATTTTGGAGGTGAACGTGGTGGGATAAGCCAATCCAATTTATTATCATCATCCCCGCGCTTTGTATATTACTCCCACTGAACAGAACAGGCCATCATATCGCATGGCAGGGGGATAAAAAACAAAATTGAATTAGGCTTGATTGGCAGAGGTGGTTGTTTGACTTTCAAATCACTCCGACATCTGTTCTGTTTAGCTCGCATTGGAGATAAATACAGATCTCAATTTCCATTCAGTCATGATGAGATGTGTCGACAGTCCTCAGAAAAAGATCAAAAGGGTTTCCTGCATGTGGGGCACGGGAGCCACGGTGCAAAACCTTGGCAACAGTATGAGCAGAAGAAAAGGAACAAATCAGACCCGTCTGGACTGAGTGGTCCTTTTTGGGTGTCTGACTATTGGTTGTCGGACTATTGGTTGTCGGACTATTGGCTGTCAGACTATTGGTTGTCAGACTAGTGGCTGTCAGACTATTTATCGGCTGTCAGACTATTGGTTGTCGGACTAGTGGCTGTCAGACTATTTATCGGCTGTCAGACTATTGGTTGTCAGACTAGTGGCTGTCAGACTATTTATCGGCTGTCAGACTATTGGTTGTCGGACTAGTGGCTGTCAGACTATTGGTTGTCGGACTAGTGGCTGTCGGACTAGTGGCTGTCGGACTAGTGGCTGTCGGACTAGTGGCTGTCGGACTGTTGGTTGTCGGACTAGTGGCTGTCGGACTGTTGGTTGTCGGACTAGTGGCTGTCAGACTAGTGGCTGTCAGACTATTGGTTGTCGGACTGTTGGTTGTCGGACTATTGGCTGTCAGACTAGTGGCTGTCAGACTGTTGGTTGTCGGACTAGTGGCTGTCGGACTGTTGGTTGTCGGACTAGTGGCTGTCGGACTGTTGGTTGTCGGACTAGTGGCTGTCGGACTGTTGGTTGTCGTACTAGTGGCTGTCGGACTAGTGGCTGTCAGACTGTTGGTTGTCAGACTAGTGGCTGTCGGACTGTTGGTTGTCGGACTATTGGCTGTCAGACTAGTGGCTGTCAGACTATTTGTTGCCTGCCAACAGACAGACAGACAGACAGGCAGGCAGGCGGGCGGGCGGGCGGGCGGACGGACGGGCGGGCGGGCGGGCGGGCGGACAGACGGACGGACGGACGGACAGACATAGGGACAGACATAGGGACAGACACATTGCTGTTCCTTGGAGTGGCTGCATGCACCACTCAAAAATAATCATCTCCCCAGAAACAATTAACAGCTGAACCTTTGATTATGAAGGCAGTGAGTCTCGCCAGCGCGTGTATCAAATTGACGGAGCGGTTACGCAAAGAGCCGCCCGGCAGAACTGTTTAATGCAATTTATTTGTGCAAGTATTTTTTGTTGTTTTGATGACAAAGTTGTACAGTATGTATATCCATAACATAAACAAGCAGTACGCTAGCAAACAATTCACTTGTTATTTGTTTCAATCATTTTATTATTATTATTATTTTCACAATTATATTACCTGATCATCTTCTCTATACCGTCATATGCATACCGGTACATCTGTCACGCAAATTATCAAAACATTAGAAAGTATACTAGCCGGTGTATCTGTGTATCAGATTGTGAAAATATAATATAATAAATAATAATAATAGGCCTAATAATAATAATAATAATAATAATAAAGTGATTGAAAGAAACAACTAGTATATTTTACAACTTTGTCATGAGTAATTCAACAAAAAATACTTTTATATTGCAATAAATTGCATTAAACAGTGCTGCCGGGCTGGTCTTTGCGTAACCGCAGGCCTTGCCAGCTGCTGTATTCTTTGTGACGGCTTCCCTCATTGGCTCCTGTATTCTTTGTGACAGCGTCCCTCATTGGCTGCTGTATTCTTTGTGACAGCGTCCCTCGTTGGTGTGTGGACGCTGCAGTAGTCGCGCACGTGACGGCTATTTTCAGTATGCGACATCCGCAACACCACTTAAAGTATGTTGACTTTAAGGCGGCCTTAGCTCCTGACAGTGGCTGTCAGTATGTTGTTTTCGTCGACTAAAACTAAGACGAAAAATATTCGTCGACTACCTTTTTTCACTGACTGAAACAAAATGGAAACTAAATGAAAACTAAGCTATGATGACTAAAACTAAGAGTAAATATATTGACAATTTTGTCAACAAATAGAAACTAGACTAAAATGTTAGGACGGGACTAGTGGACAAGAGATCCAGTATAAATCGGTTTACACTTGCTTGCATGCTGAAAATAGTGTAAAATCAGCCATTACGACTGCATCAAGGCCCGCCAAAACTCATTTTAGTCGACTAAATCAACTGTAGATTTTAGTTCGACTAAAATCTCATGATATTTAGTCGACTAAAACATTCCATGTGACTAATATGTGACTAAAACTAAATGAAAACTATTCAGGAGACTATGACTAAAACTAAAATGAAAATTTGCTGTCAACACTGGTCTGTTGTCTTCACACAAAGCTAAAAAAATATGCTCTGTCCACCCGGTGGACCCGGCAAATGAGAAATATCTTTTAACAATCTTATCTCCTCTACTCAAAACATATTTGTATCCTGACCCAGATGGGTATGAGGCGTGCCACAGGGACACCGATCACTACTGTACCTTTCGCTGGAGTAATGGGAGTATGGTCAGCTCCGCAATGAACAGCCACTCTTTTTTTTGCACCTTATATCTAACCTCATGTGGAGCTTTGCAACAAAACAAATATCTCACCCACTTATTTTGCACCTGTAAGCCTGTGATGACGTGACAATAGAAAGGGACTGCGATTAGGAGACCTTTTCGTCTCGCTCACGTCTCCGTCGCGTCTCCATCACTCTCACTCTATGCACAAACAAAAGGCCCGACGGCGGCCATACTGCGTGCGAGCACTAATGATGATAATGTTAACGTATGACCCAGGTTCAACGGGACTATGTTAATGGAGTCAATTATACAGTATGTTCTCTCACTGAGAGTATGTGACCCCTCTGGTCTGGACCCGGGCTGGGGGGAGGAGGGAGAGGAGGGGGAGGAGGGTGGTGCACGGAGAGACGGAGGTCATGTGACGTTGGAGATGCTGTGTAGAGATGGAGGCTTCCTCCTGGCATCCCGTCAGTGACGAGAAAACGCACAGTATATATGACTGTTGGCAGCCTCGAGGAGGTGTGTGTGTGTGTGCGTGCGTGTGTGCGTGTAGTGTCTCCGACAGTGCTGCGTATGCTAGTACGTGTGAAGGGTGTCGTGAGGGGGGGGATAGTAGCCTTCGGGGAAGTGTAAAAGGAGGGGAGGGGTCGGACAACGGCACATTGAGGGCTGGCTGCAGGGGACGAGGTTTGGCTCGGGGGTTAGATATCACAGTGCATCCAGTGTAATAGAGCCAGACACGCACCGCATCTGAAGTTAATCCAATCAGGGTGAGACGCCGCGCTCCTCTCCCCCCCCCCACACACAGACACACGCACACACACACACACACACACGCACAAACATAAGGTCAAAAGCAGCTTGTATTAGCACGATGATGTCAGGGAGAAGTGGTGTAGATAATTGACTTTCAACATGTTTCAAAGGCTGGGAGAGATAGAGAGAGGGACATAGTACATAGTGTTGCAGCATGCATGCAGGCCCCTGCAGCTCACTAGATGTACTGTTACAGAGAGAGAGAGAGAGAGATGGAGAGAGCTTTTTTTTTTTTTTTACAATGTCATTGTATTATTAGCCGGCTGGATCCAATGCTGCATCAGAGAGACTTTGACTGGCTGCACTCCATTGTTTTGCAATTGCAGGTTCTCATTTTTCTTTTTAGGGCAATGACACCTTTAGAGAGACGGACAGCTAGAATGCTTTTCGCAGTTTTTCCTTCTTTTCCTCAATTAAGTCCTTAAAGGGCAGTGATATAAATTGGTTTTCAACCCAGGGGTGGTCTTTTAGAATCTAAAAGACTCATATAAAATTGAGATGGGTCCCAACGACATTTTATGAGTCTTACGTCAACGACGTTAGAGTACAGTACCGAGTACAGTATTGCATCCCACCCAGGACCCCTGGAGGGTGACATGATTGTGTCCTATAAGGATGCAGGAAGGAATGCAGGCTATTTGCATCACTGAAAGGGTTGGTTCAGATTTTTGGACATGAAGCTGTAGGAAATGCATGTACTTTACCATACCATTATATAGTGGTTGCAAAGGTATCAATTGATTGCCTGAGTCCTGTGGTTGGAGTTCTGGTCTGGTTTTGGTGAATATTAAGTAGTTCTGGTAATTCGGTGGGGGGTCTGGGGGCCACTCATTAAAAATAAATGAATCCACAAAACTAGCGTCATTTGTATCGTTGACCGCTATTTCTACCAGCGCAACCTTCGTTCAATTTTGACCCCTCTGTCACGTGGAACTATTTTCTGTGTCCAGCAGCACAAAGAAGAAATAGTTCCACCCTTTAATCTCTAACCCTTTAATGCCAATCCCCCATGTGTGTGTAGTCCCGCAGTCACTGCTAAACTCTACTGTTTGGTCTCGGGGAGGGTGTCAACAACCACATGGATGTTTTTTCACCAGGAGGGCGTAACGTAACGCGTGGGGAAGAACACGCTATACACCCCCCCCCCAGTTCCACTCCACTAAATGGGCCCGGCCAAGCCAGTCCTCCTGGACTGAGTTTTTAAATTCTTAAAAAATGAAATAATATAATCCTATATGATAGCTGTACTACTAAACACCTTCACTTGGTTTCGGTTTATTTTGACTTCTTCACACACACAAATACAGTACAAGAAATCATGTGCAACAAAAACTACTGCATGTTCATGTGTTGTTTGGAATGCTAACGAGAAGAGTGTCGGTCGTGTGCACATCATTGCATTATGTGTTCCGCAGTGGAAGAGGACGCCCCTGATCACAAACCCACAGCGCAGCCTCACAACACCTGGGGAACCGAAAGCAATGTTGCTTTGTTGGACGCGCAAACAAAGAGACCAAACACGCTCGGTCCCTTCTCGTAGGCGGCTTGGTTCCGCCCGTGATCGAACGCGTAACGTTCTAAGAAAGGACTAGTATTTTCCCTTTTCATTTCCATCTTGCGCATTGGAGACAGAGAAAGAAAGTATGCATGCGGCTTCCCCTCGTATGAAAACAGGGCCCCGGCCTAATGTTGCATGAAGACCATGGTGAATTCACATTGATGGGAAGGCAGCCTCTGAAGCCCAACAGCTATGATTTTTTCATAAGCCACTGGGAACAAGAAGTCAGTCAGCTGACAGGTGCTAACACCACCAATTGTGCCGCAGATAAGAGATGGGACATGGAAGAGAGAGAGAGAGCGAGAGAGAGAGAGAGGAGAAAGTGAAGGCAACGACCAGCTTCCCTCTTCTAAAGCTCTCTCTCTCTCTCTGTGTGTATGTGTACGTGTATGTGTGTGCGTGTGCGTGCGTGTGTGTGTGCTCTCGTCGCGCCCCCCACCCCCCCCATCCCCTTCTATATAGCTGGAGAGGATTTTACGGCGGAGAGACTGTGTAAACACCAGAATGCATGTCAAATATGATGAGTTCTGATAGCTGTAAAACATACCCAAGGACTGCTCCTCACTTATTATCTACAACCAGAGCCCTGCAGCGATGTCTGCATCCTCCTCGCCTCCGTACGGCGCGCACGTCGCGCCACAAGTCCCTCTCTCTGGAAAGCATTGATTATTTTGGCACGGAGCCGGTGGAGAAAGAGAGGTGTGATTTTCTTTTGTGTTCCTCTCAGAAAAGGGTGAGAAGGAAAATATATATTTATATACGACGACGTCGTCGGCGAAAAATAAATATTTTTTCTGAGCTCCGTGCAAGCCACAAGAAAAATACGAGCGCGTTGGGGGGGAAATAAAGATGATGGATTTGCTGGCTGACTTGCGTCTGTTTGTGTGCACTCTTTCTCTCTGTGTGTGTGTGTGTGTGTGTGTGTGTGTGTGTGTGTGTGTGTGCGTGTGTGCGTGCGCTCGTGCGTGTGCAAATTTGGTGCTCTGCAGAGTTTTGTATGCTAAGCTTAGCAATGCCGGTGCATTGTTTTTCTTTTCACGTTTTCTTATGCTCATCATGTGGTGTTGAGTTGTACACACAGCACTTGTTTGTGTGTGTGTGTATGCAGTGGTGGAACCAGTACTCTGATGTTTTACTTAAGTAAAAGTATCAATACTGCAATATCTAAATACTCTTAAAGTATATCGCCGTTAATGAAAATGTGCTTGAGTAAAAGTATAAAAGTATTGGCATCAAAATGTAGGCCTACTTAAAGTACAAACACTAAAAATATTTATTGTGCAAAATGTCCCATTTCGCAAGATTTCAAATGTGTACAAATCTTTTGAAAATGGCCGATCTACAAGCTCACAATGTGACACATTGTTTCTATCTATCTATTTTCAAATGGGTGAAATGGATATAGGGCTGACCATAGACGTAAAAAGGTAGGTGCGTGTGTCTCTGTTGAAGGCAAAACTTTCCCGAGATTCCTTGCGAAGCATGAGCGGAAGCTTGCTAACGTTCCGTGTGCGTCACAGAAGGCGAAGTTCGGTATAGGCCAATCAGAGGCGTGCGTCACAGAATTGGAAGTTCGATATAGGCCAATCAGAGGCGTTCGTCACAGAAGGAAGGAAGTTCGGTAGGCCAATCAGAAGCGGCGACTCCCTCTTTCTCAGCGGCTCTTGCTTTGGCAATGTAAACGTTTGTTTCCTCATGCCAATAAACTTGGATTGAATTGATCCCGGAAAACATCACTCCAATGAACTGCAGCGGCCAATGAGGCATCTATTTATTTTTAAATATCTATGGGGCTGACGTGATAACTGTTTTGTAATCACAATCTACAAAGTAACTAGTAAATATTTATAATAATTGTAGTGGATTAAAAGTACAATATTTGCCTCTGAGATAGAGAAGTGAAAGTATTAAATAAAGTGCAAATATCTCAACATTGTACTTTAAGTACAGTACTTGAGTACATGCAGTTATAGTTACTTTATGAGAGAGAGAGAGAGAGAGAGAGAGAGAGAGAGAGAGATGCAGACAGAGGCTGTAGGCAGTGTAGTGCAGGCAGGGCACCTCCAGGGAGCCACTCGAGCTGCTAGGCACGGGGACTGATAAGGCAGCCATGTGGCCATTCATCAGACCACATGAAGGCAGTAAAGTTGACCAGAGAGACAGAGAGAGAGGAAGCCTGGCTGCCTGCGTGCGTGCCATGGCCCCGGGATGGCACTCCATCCTGGTCGCCCTCTCAGTGGAGACAGCCCTGTGACCAGTGCTGTAATGTAACTAAGTTCATGTAATTATAAGTACTGTACTTAAGAACAAATTTTAGGTATTTGCACTTTGCTCGGGTATTTACAATTTTCAACACGTTTACTTCAACTCCACTACATCCCAAAGGGACATATTGTACTTTTACTCCACTACAATTATTTTAAAACTTAGTTTTGTTACTAGTTATTTTGTATATTTTCATTCTCGGCAGAGGTTTTTGTGCTGGTTCTGGAAGTCGGTGGGGCGAACGGTTCCAGAGTTGTGTGGACGTACACATGTACGTACACACAGAGACTTGGTGCATTTATTTTGAAAACGTGTGTAATGGGACATTCTGCCTAATGAGTACTTTATACTTTTCAAAGTACATTTTGAAATCAATACTTTTGTACTTTTACTCAAGTAAATGTTGAATTCCCGACTTCCACTTGTAACAGAGTATGGCCACATTGCAGTGTTACTTTTATCCAAGTAAAAAGTGTGAGTGCTTTGATCCACCACTGGAAGGAATGAACTATAGACGTAGGTACTGTACTAGCCTGGATCCAGCCCAAAGACCCCGCCCACTCTCTGAGTGGACTCCGTCTTTTGGTCTGGTGTTGCTCTGTGAACCTATAATTTCTTCGGTACAAAAATGTATTATCCAATGAGAATCGGTGGTGGGGGTGGGTCTAACGAACAACCAATCAGCACCGAGTCCCGTTTTCAGCGTCATCACGCAGCGCAACACACAGAGGAAGGAGGGAAAAACAACCCCAATGGCTACTGGTTGAGGGAAATTCTAATCCCCTCCCCCTTGAAATCGCTCAGACAGGAGACTGTCAGACTGAAGCTTCAAGAAAGCTACAGTCTGATAATCAGGCTAGTACTGTACTGTATAGCAGTGGTTTTCAACCAGTGGTCCCCAGCTAAATGATGGAGAGTTGGTAACCAAATGGATCCTTATTAGATCTTTAACTCTTGAGTGTGTAAAATGCAACCAAATGGACCCTTACACGTCCATTTGGTTTCATTATACATTCTCAACAGTTAAATTATTGTTAAATGTCTGCATTACTTAATTTAGAAGAAGCCTAAACAATTAGAGAATGTAGAATAATTGTAATTTTGATCAACGTTTGCCTGTTTTCTCTCCTACTACGGTACCACATCAATACAGCATGGAATTGTGGACAAAACCTTATTCAACGACAACAAAATATTCTTTAGTTTTGGGTATGTGAGACTAAATCTCAACAAACTAATTTGGCTCAAATGCCGAATAAATAATGGACCTTGGCATGAAAAGGGTTGAAAACCAGTGCTGTATACTAGCACACAGAACTGGAGAAACAGCGGTGTAATGGACCTCCAGGTGCATCATGGGAGCTGCATCTCCTCGCCACCGCACCGCCCGTGATTGAAGCTCCTGCGTCTGGGATGCGTGCAAGTTGCTCTGCTCGAAACGGGAAAGAAACGGAAAAAAGAAGAAAAAAGAAAAGCATCCATCAGGCAGATATTAGTGGTAATCTAGAGGTGATACATTAGCCTGTGAGCCGAGGGGATGCCGTGGTGCGTCTGTGATGGATGTCTCCGGAGGTCCTCCGGTGTTGCAGTGCCTTCGTCACGCGGCCGGGGCCCTCTGTGGCTGCAACAGTCGCAGAGCTATAGTCGCAGAGCACTTTTTTCTTATCTGTCGTGATTTGAATGCATTTCCACAGCAAAAACGTATTCTCTCTCTCTCTCTCTGTATTTTATTCTTAATCACGCTGCCCAAAGGATTTAGACACATCTCCGGAAACCGAGGGGAGGATGCGGCAAAGTTGCACACTCTTATGAAAGCAATACATTACTTAAGCACTTAGGCCAGCCGAGAGAGGAGAGATGAAGCTACTTACCGCCTGCTTGCTGGCGTGTTTATAAGACTATATTAGTGTCTCAGTGGTGCCTCCATGCAGCTCGCGCCATCATTTACCACAAAGACTCTATCTTCACTTGCATAAATCCCACCTCGGGGTTATTATGAATCCGATTTATTTGCTCCGCTTATGTTTATTATTGTGTTTTATGGTTTTATATTCCGTGTTAAACGTCACCCACGGTCCTGTTGCGGAGCTTGTGTGTGTGCGTCTCGTCCCGCAGGGGACGGGGAAATGCTTTATGGTGCCTCGCGAGTGCCAATAAACAGACAGCCGCGGCCTTTTGGATGTACATCTTTAATGTTTTATGCATGATGGACTCCATAGTTTAGTGCAGTTTTCAAAGCCAAGCGGCTATAATGGCAAACCGAGAGGATCTGTGTTGTAGTCAGCTGCATGTCCTCAGCAGACAGACAAACATGTAACTATGGATCCCATCTGGGTTGGCTGATCACAGTGTATGTTTTACCTGCCAGACAGGACTGAGGGAGCAGCCCAGGGCACGTACGGTCCAGGTCTGTTATGGGGTAATGGAAAGACTA
>NC_136791.1:22958747-23041247 GCF_951216825.1 Electrona antarctica | reverse complement strand
TATCCCAGGCTGTAGCGCACGGACACACAGGGCACGCTCTGGAGTGATGTCCGCAATATGCATTTGCCTTTAAAAGTTGAAGGCAAAGGAGTTTAATTTATTAAGGGTGTCACTCGGCGGCAGTGAGTAATCATTCTCAACCCCCCACACACCCCCTCTCACCCCCAAGCCAACACCCCCCACCCCACGTGCACGCACGCATGCATGCTCGCACGCACGCGCGCCGTGCATGCTATATGCACACACGTACACAGATAGACACGCATACGTACACACCCTGTGCTCTATAGAGCGTCGCAGTCCCGTCCCCTACCATGGACCAGGAAATGATTCTCCGTTCATTTTCCTCATAGACATTTCAGAAAGTATTTATTTAAAGACGTTTACGCCGCGGACAAAGTCAACTCGAGTCGTAACAAATCATGACAACAAACACAATTTTTTGGGCCGAACAAATAATTAAAAAGAAGAAAAAAACGGCAGGTTACAACACTTTTTTTGTTGTTTTTCTTCTTTGTAATTATTCGTTTGGTCCAAAATATTGTTTGTGTTGTCATGAGTTGTCACGACTCGAGTTGGCTTTGTCCGTGGTGTAACCGCCTTTAAATAAATACTTATGTGTAGAAATGTCTATGGGAAAAATGCATTGGGTTTCATTTCCTGGTCCATGGTAGGGGGCGGGACTGCGACGCTCTATACCAGTGCTTCTCAAAGTGGGGTTACAGCTCTACTTGAGGGGGTCCCAGGGGGTCCCCAGCAAAATGTGTTAATATATAGCATCAAAATCAGTTTCCACCATTTTAACGACACAATGCAAGGCATTGTGAACTGTGCTATTTCCCACCAAATATGTAGAAAAAGCTAGTGCAGTGCTTTTCAACCTTTTTCCATATCAAGGTCCATTATTTATTCAGCATTTGAGCACCGGACCTGCACCATTTGATGATATTTTGTGTCTCAGACCCAAAACATTGAATATTTTGTTATCGTCGGATAATATTTTGTCCAGCGCGTTGCGGCGTGCACACCTTCGTCAGTGTAGGAATTACTGTAGTATAGGGAGCGGGTCCATTTGGTTTCATTTTAGACTCTTTTAGAAGAGTTTAAAGATCTATAAGGGTCCATTTGGTTAGCAACTCTCCATCATTTAGCTGGGGACCACCTGGAACCTCCTCAAGGACCACTGGTTGAGAACCACTGAGCTAGCACGCCGGGGAAGACCTACGCTGTAGAGTGTATCATTTTTTGGGGGGGCCAAAGTTGCAGGAATTTTACGACAGTACCGCTCAAGGAAATTACGTTGACGCTTTACAAATCAGTTAACATTCACCGTGAATGAAACAAGTGTTGTGATTGGTCGACAAAATATCGTATCCGGGGGAAATACATCGGATGGATGTTCTGTCCCTGACACTTCCGCCAATACACCCTCAGCCTTTAGGTTGTGACCATGAGGCTTTTCTCTTCGCAGATGAGTAAGGCGGGGACCGAGGCTACTGCGCTAGTGTACTCCAGGGCAACAGGGGGCGCTGTCCTAGAACACTGCATGGGCCTGCTGGGATAGCATTTAAAGGCATAGTACGTAACATTGGACTGCATGTGTTTTCATAACAAAACTACAATATGTATTTTTTTTTAACCCATTTCCCTCTGTAGGAGTGGTTCCCAAAGTGGGGTCCGGGGATCCCCAGGGGTCCTTGAGGGAATTCCAGGGGGTCGCCCAGCTAAATTATAGTTTGGAACCAAATGGACCCTTATGGGTCCATTTGGTTGCATTTGTACACTCTCAGAGTTGAATTAACATTGATTTTATAATATAAATTGTGGTCCCAAAGATAGAAATGCCATTAAATGGGGATCCGTAGCCTAATGCATGTCAAACTGGGGGTCCTTGACATTAAACAGGCATATCTTTTCAAATGGGGGTCCGCGGGGCTAATTAGTGTCAATTTGGGGGTCCTTGACATGAAACCGTTCGGGGGATCGCAAATCGGCTCCGATCACATGATTTTCAAAAGATCGGAATCGGGGAGAAAAGGTCGGGTTTTTTATTGTCTAATGTAAATCTCAAAGAAAGATGTATAAGCAGTGAGATTTTGTAAAAACTGTTGTGTTTATGCTATTTGTCAGAGATCATCAAAGACTAGTCACACTCGGAGGCGTGAAAAACACCTATATGAAAACATCCACCCCTGCTATGCATGATGACATAATAGGTGTTTGTAGTACTCTCTCTGAATGAGAGAGATACTCTTTAAGAGTTTTAACTTGACTTCTTTATAAACTGTGGAACTGTATTCACTCTAATTAACCAATACATCATTATTTTGCTATGATTCCATGCTTTCATAGAAAGAAAAAAACCGACAATGACAGTCATTCTAATAAAAGTATAGTCACATTTTGCCTTTCAATAATTGAAAGGCAACACAACAGACTAGAGTGACATAGATTAGGATATTTTCTATTGTGATATGGCATAAGTCTTATATAAAAATATAAAGATCGGATCGGGAAAGATCGGTATGTCTCAAAATCAAATGATCGGAAATCGGATCGGGAGCAAAAAAACGTGATCGGGACATCCCTAGATCCAGTATAAGTAAAAGACAGTAAGTAGTAATTTTAGACTTGGTTGGTTGCATGCTGAAAATTTTCAGCAAGTATAAAATCAGTCATTAGGACAGCATCAAGGCCCACCAAAACACATTTTAGTCGACTAAATCACCTGTAGATTTAGTTGACTAAAATCTTATGATATTTAGTCGACTAAAACTAGACTAACACTAATACATTCCAAGTGACTAAAATGTGACTAAAGCTAAGTGAAAACTATTCAAGAGACTATGACTAAGACTAAAAGAAATGTGCTGCCAAAAACAACACTGGTGTGGTGGTGCCTGGTGTTTACCTGCAGAAACTCTCTGCATTCTTGGTGGTGTTTTGGCCCCAAAAACATCCACGTCTACCAAAACAAACAATGAAACTACATGCACTACTAACTCCTACTCAGTTGCAGGGGGAAATTATAGATATTCAGCTCACAATGTGTCTGTCACCATGAGAATTTTTTTTTGACATAAATCAGTGCTATTGAACACCCTTTACGTCTGTGTGTTGTTTCGAAAATATTGAACCAATGGAAAGTAGTAAAAAGTGCTTTGGACAAAACCTCTTGCTGTAACTCCACTGGACCCTCAAAAGGTCTGCTAAAGCAACTAACTCCACCACCTCTCCCCCTCTCATGGACGTAATTGACAATATATAAAGTTACAACACCAACTTTGATGAGGCTGTATTGCTTTGTTTTAAAAATATAAGGTTTTCTTAATTTCCTGAAAAATGAACATTTTGGAGTTATGAGGTTTCCTCCCGACAGCAGAGATATTTAATATATACCTGCCGTTCCTATTTTGAGCATGTCATTGTATAGGCAAACATATTCAAATATTTTCACATCATTTCAATCAAAAATGTTCACAAATCTACTTGATTGATTGAATACTGTAACATGTTTATTAGCAGTACGGAAGTAGGGTTCAGCTCTGCTGAAATGATGACACCAAAAGCCCTGGTCGGCTTGTTTCCATTGTGGTACCATCGACATACAATAACACAAAAACAATGCATTTACATGTCGGTAACACCTCCCAATAGCCTGCAGCTGAAGATATATTTACAGAAAGGTGTACTGGCTTTTTCAGCTATTTTCGATACTTTTGAAACTGGGCTTATATAAGTGGTTCTTATAAGTTCATCTCCCTGGTGGTACAGAATAGAACTGTTCTTTTGCTTGTATTCTTCAGCGATATTCGTCCCCAGTCGGTGTGTGTGTTCTGTTTATAATGTGAGATCTGTGTTCGGGACCTTACACTCGGAGTGCAGTTTGCAGGGCCACGACTTTGCACAGCTCGCACCTGCATTCTGAGCAGAGGGAGAAAAAAGAAAAGAAAAGAAAGAAAAAACTCCTTTAATGTTGCCGTACGAGCCGTAGCTGTCCAACATCTGGTGTCTATCACCTGAGAACACCATTGTTGTGCTGCCTTCCTGTCTTCCACTGTTCAGTGTGAGTTTCTGGCCCGTGGCCAGCAGCCAGCTCCAGTCGCAGCAGCTGCTGGCCATAACTTATCAACCTGCAGGATGCAAACGGACGCCTCTTTGATCCCGGGGTTTTCGTCGGGAACACTGTAAACACTCTTTCCCCTATTGAACAGAACCGCGTGGGTCAAATGGTATTTGTAAATAATTCCCATGGAGCGCACGTCTTTTAATCTAGCAGATGGGGTTTGCTTTATAGTGCGTCCGTCTGGACAGTTCAGATGGTGTCACACGACTTATTAGCTGTCGAATAAATTGAACTTTCAAATACTCTTTTCATCCGACTGTCTAAACATTCTGGCACTCGCTGTTAAGTCCCGTGTAGCGAACTGCACATCTGAAATGGCTATAAACGATCTCTGTACTCCCTAATAAACTACAGTAGTGACATTAGGATGACACAAAATCATTTACTCCCTGATCCTTTTAGGGTATTTTTTTTGTCACAAGAAAAATGTTGTGTGGCCAGTTTTACTTTAGAGACACTTAAGTATCTTTTGGGCAGTATAATGCCTCTGAACTTTGGCTTGCAGTTGCACTATCGCACATACTGTAGCCAAAAGGCTAAAATACCTTTGTACTTGTAGCACTTGCCGTAGCACTTGACCAAGCCTCGGCGACCTTACAGGCGTACGCAAAGGCTAAACTTAAGTAACTTAGATTGCATTTTATGTAGACATAGCACTCTATAGTGTATACATATAGTTTCATTATATAGATATTCCACTGTTGGGTGCTTACGTATGATTCATGATGACTATTTTTTTTATGTATTTGATGTATTACCATGTTTTTGTTCTTGCTTACTGTGAGTCGCTCTGGATTAAGAGCGTCTGCCAAATGCCCAAACTGTAAATTGTACTTTGATTTTGATTGTTCATTCGTCAAAGGACCCTCTGACCCTTGGATCTCCCAATTACATAATTGTATGAATGATATATGATCTTCCATGTCACACTGACTGACATAACAAGTAGAAGCGGTGTCATTATACGTCAACGTGGCTCCAGATTGAGCTGTCGTATAAGTCGTGCACACACGGGTCTGAAGGTCATTTGTGAGGCAACGTTATGAAGCCCTCGTAACGGCGCGGGGGGTTCAAGTACAGTGTCACAGATATTTCTAGCCTGCACGCCCGATGATGTCCGCGACTCGAGCACGGTTGTTGCCCCCGAAGACAAATAAGGGGCCGCGCTCTTTTTAACGGCCTGGGATAATAACCGTGCCTTTAGCATCCATGAGGAATCTCCCATTATCTATTGATTCGGTCTCTCAACCCTGCGTCTTGGTGACTTACGCCTCCCTCTAATTCCCATTACCGGGAACACTGTACCCTTATCAAGGGAAACAATAAGCCACTTGTCAGCGGCCCGCCGCAAAGTATGAGGAAGCATCTGCCCAGCGCGGAGGAACCCATGACTCTGTTGCTGAAAAACACTCTTCAGTGTCTGTTTCACGCTGTCCACAGACACCCCCCTCCCCCCACCCCCAAGGCGACATTTCAGAGAAGAAAATAGACTAAAGTTGCTCGTCTATTTTCGGCGAAGAGGTTTGGTGTAGAGCGGTAGTTTAGTCGCCATGGACCCCCAAATTGATTTGGCCATTGGATCATAAAGTATCAACAAATGGAAATAGACTCAAGTAAAGTAAAAGTTTCTCAAAATTGTACTCAAGTAAATGTATACTTAGTTACTCGACACCCCCCCCCCCCCCCACACACACACACCACCCCCCCTCCTTTCCTATACAGCCTTCCCTTCTTGGAGAAGTCGTCCCTGTGACCTCTGGTGTGTGTGTGTGTGGGGGGGGTGTTAGACATGTGAACAGCGAAGGTAAATCTGATGGTCACATCGATAAGTCCTAAAATTTAATTTCCCTCAGTCCACAAGAGGTGAGACTCTTCGGGCGGCCACCGTGCATGTGTGTGTGCGTGCGTTGGTGCGTGCGTGTGCTCGCGCACGTGTGGTGGTTCTCAAACTTCTTACAAGGACCCTCAAATTGATATGTATTTGGCCGCACAGCACATTGCGATGTGTTGTGAGTCACAAGTTAGCACATCGCAATGTGTTGTGAGCTTAATATATTTTCTTTCTATTTTCAAATAACCAACGCACAACATAGGGTTCAAATTGGTTAATTTGAAACACCCGCAAGGACCCCTAGTTTAGAACCACTGATAAAGACTAGAGCACAGGTGGTAGAATGAGAGTTAGGGGGTTTAATAATACCCCCCCACCCCCTCCCTCCTCTCCCTCCACCCAAAAATAGAAGCCACACAGCTCCTGGCCCATAAAACTGTCACAGAGATATGTCTCTTCTGATGATGGCATCCAATTCTTTCTCCACCCCCCCAACCCCCCCTTCTTCTTTTTCCAACCTCCCATGTGTGCCAGGCGGCAGCTAGGCTGTTATCTCCTTCCTCCCTGCTATGTCTCCCTGCTCTTTAAGACAAAGGGTAATAAAGCTATAAATTGTTGTGTTCGGCGGAAGGTATGGACATTCTGTCCGGGAGACTGCTGTAAGAACTGCCATAAAGCACCCTCAAAGTCATAGATAAAGATTTACAGTTATTTAACATCCCCCCTCTTCCCCTAAATCACGGTGATAAGAGAATTAAGTGATGGGCTATAGGTTCTTTGTCCTTAGTTCTATTGATTTCCTCCCTTCGCCCCTCAGAAAGGGATCCTGAACATTATAATTATTGAGTCCTTGCCGGTTTGATGCCGAGGTCTGCGGAGTGTGGGGGGGGACGGGGGACGGGGGGGCGGCCACCGCGTCGATTCTAACGCAGTTAAAACAAAAGGCACCCGTTTTTCAATTTGGTAATGGGCTTCCAATTATGCCTCCTTTTACCTCGTTTGGTCAGAAGATTGTTTCGTCCGAGGCCTCCCTCCGCGCTATAAACGGCTGCTTTGGCCGCATGGTGACAGCTATAGGGGCCCCATAACAACTACGGTATGTGTGTGCCTCGCGTTCGGTAATGATCATTTGTCATATTTTGTCATCTGACATGACACTCTATTTGGAATAATACGCCTCATTGTACACAGCAGCAGTCACTGAAGACGTGAAGATAGACACGATCCTTATAACCACAGAGACGCGGTGGTGGAAAAAGTACTGAAATGTTTTACTTAAGTAGAAGTATCAATACTGCAATGTATCTGGGCCGTGGCTCAGCGGTCCAGGCATCTTGGCTGGTAGTCCGAGTGTGGCAGTGTGCCACGGGTTCGACTCCCGATCCCGACGGCCTTTACTGCATGTCACTCCCCCATCTCTCTCCCCCATTTCCTGTCAGCCTACTGCCTGTCTCTATAAAAAAATATCAAAAAAATAAAGGCGAAAGCCAAAAAAGAAAAATACTGCAATGTATAAATACTCTGTTACAAGTAAAAGTCCGGAATAAAAAATGCACTTGATTAAAAGTACAAAAGTACTGGTATCAAAATAGACTTAAAGTACAAAAAGTTAAAGTTCTCATTGTGCAGAATGTCCCATTTCACAAGTTCAAAATGAATAAAAAACCGTTGAAAACATTGGATCGGCTATTTTCAAATGGCAAAGTAACTAGTAACTAAAGTTTTCATGTAATTGTAGTGGAGTCAAATTACAATATTTTCCTCTGAGATGTAGTGGAGTATAGTAAAAGTAAAATCAGTGGAGACATCCTATCATAGGTGATTGACTGACTTCTTGATAGACTACTGTAACACCATAGAAAACTGATTATCATTTAATTGATCAATGATCGATTCCTTAGAACTGTATTATATGCTTTATTATTGGGCCGTAATTCTGTCGGATCGTGTACGCTGGTAATGATAGCAGACATTGGAGTGAAAATCACCCTCTTGTGAAGTGAGGGGGCGCCCACTGCATTTACATATTGGCCACATGCCGTCTTACGTGGTCATTTAGTGCACTAAGCAAACATTAAAGTCCATAGACTCATGGCTGGCAAACGATTTATGTTCATAAGTGCTAACATTGTAATATCCTCAACATCCCATATACGTGACTGACTGCCATCAAAAGCCATGCGTTGGAGGGGCTGGCGCCTTTCAAAACACACAGGCCTAATTGTATTCCATTCACAATGTTTTATGTTCAAAGCAGTCCTGCACTGGGTCTTTATTATAGCAGCCATAGTGTGAGACACTGTAAGCTCCTCGTGCTCGCATCACTTTCCCAGACTGTTTAGTCGATGCCTGCACGTGACCATATCCTCTGGGTGACCATTGACAGGCTCTCTACTACAGTACCTCCATAGACCAGACCATTATATCCATGTGATGGGTGGCCACATTACTGTGGACGGGTTAATGGACCATTATGTCTGACATAATAGTCAAAAAATCAACACCCGTGTGAAATGAGGGGCGCTCTTGTTATCGTGTTATTATCATTTAACCATGATACAATGTTTTAAAAAAAAAACATTCAATATATTTATATTGTATAAATTATATTTAATGTTTCCCTTCAATGACAACGGCGTTTAATGTGTTGATGTTTAATATACGTCTTATTTAGTGGAATTATCAGCTCTTATCATCATGCATCATCTCATACTCAGAATGCCTGTTGCTTGTGATTGGTTTAGCTGATTTGCTCGTTTACATATGACGTAAATTTTCCCTTCAATGTTGGCGTTTAATGTTTTGATGTTTAATTTAGCGGAATTCTGACGTCATTGTTCCGTTCACCATCAATGGCAAATCTTGAGACGTGTGGGGACAAAAGCTGGTGTTAACGCCCCTTAAAAATAGAGATGCACAATTGCCACGATATAGAAATTATGATCAGATGTCTGATTATTTGCAGGGTCATATCGGCCAATACCGATATTTGACATTATTATATTATATTTGTATTGAACTTTTATTTAAATGTCTTGCTTTGCTAGTGAAAGTAGATGGTAAGCCCCCCCACCCCACTAACAGCTGACGCTCTTAAAGAGACAGAGACAGAGACAGGCAGACTGACTGCTCTGCGAGTACAACCCATTGACGGTCACATAATTATTGTGTCATCAATGAGACCGATTCGATAGCAATATGGCACTTTTATGGCCCGATTTCAATACGCTACCGATTCTAGCGTGCATCTCTAGTCAAAAATATATATGGACACGTGATCTGATTCTGTAAGTCTATTTAGGGTCTAGAGTTAGGAGCAGTGCCTGTTCACCACCACGGAGGTTGTGGGTTAGAATCCACGGTGGTGCATCCGGCCTTGTCGAGCATCTATTCTACACACATACACAATAAGTTACCTTTCTCGGCCCCTCCCCTCTCACATTGTTTATATTGTGTTTAGGATCCAAGATGGCCGCAGCACTAGGAGGAGGGGGTGGGGCGGAGGTGAGCGAGCGGGGTCGACATATGCCCTTACTGAGCTGCATTCAAGACACTTGCCTTGTGTCTGACACCTGACTTGTGTCTGAACACAGCTTTGATGGATGTGTTGTGCCCCCCTCCCCCCATCAAAACAAAATGTTTGGTCAAACCATATGGGCTTCCATTGGAAATGCATTGGAGCGGCCATTAAACACAGACACAAGACAGGTGTCTTGAATGTGTGAACACAGCCCAGTAAGGGCATATTGTCAACCCCACCCACTCATCTCCGCCCCACCCCCTCCTGGTGCTGCGGCCATCTTGGATTCTAAAACACAATATAAACAAAGGGAGAGAGGTGGGGCCTAGAAAGGCCCTTATTGGACCATGCTCGGGGGGGAGGGAAGCCCGGCGAGGGATTGTCACTGCACACACTATGCTACTATGGCCCGGGGCGGCACCTCTCAGCAGGGAGTGTTGGGCGGCAGTGTTGATTTCGTCGACTAAAACTTAAGACGAAAAATGTCCGACTACCTTTTTTCACTGACGAAAACTAAATGGAAACCAAATGAAACCTAAGCTATGATGACTAAAACCAAGACTAAATATACTGACAATTTCGTCAACAAATAAAAACTAGACTAACGTTGTTAGGAAGGGACTAGTGGACAAGAGATCCAGTATAAGTCATTTTACACTTGGTTGCATGCTGAAAATAGCAGATCTACAAGCTACAAGTTTGTAGATCGGCTATTTTCAGCAAGTGTAAAGTCAGCCATTACAACGGCATCAAGGCCCGCCAAAATACATTTTAGTATTTTTAGACTAAAATCTTATGATATTTAGTCGACTAAAACTAGACGTAACACTAAAACATTCCAGGTGACTAAAATGTGACTAAAACTAAATTAAAACTATTCAAGAGACTACGACTAAAACTAAAATCAAAATTTGATGTCAAAATCAGTAAGTATTAATACGAAGGCTCTACATCCTCCCGGTGGAGGCTCCTCACTGGCGGGTCAGTCAGGAGGATACAACAGAAGTGACGACACACAGATGTGTGGGGATGAATCGATTGACATGACGACTACATTTGGCAGAAAAAAGGGTGTAAAAAGCAAAATAATTAACAAAAGAAAACGAGCAATACAGGCTGCATTGTAGTGTCCGCTGCATCCAGATTCCCAAACTTTGGTTTTCTTATGACTCTGGATTTGTTAACTGGAATCACTACATGCTCCACTCACGGCTTCAGTTTCATATATCATTCATAAACGGAACGTTTCCATAAGTAGCTTTATTTTTAGATTTCACTTATGCATTTTGCCGATTAGTCATTATAACATTACCCAACAGATGTGCACGTTGTGTAAAAGTGAGATGTGCGAGTGAGTCGAAGTTGGTTAATTTGCAGTGTGCACCGTTGAGACATTTAAGTTTAAGTTCATAAATCAATTCTTTTCTCCAGTGAAAAAGAAGTGACGTCTAGTTGGCTAGACATTTCACATCAATATGCACTTTAAAATGCATTAAAACTCAAAGATAACGTACCTGCTACAAAGGCATAACAGCACAGATAAGTTTAGAGTGATAGATTACAAATCTCAAACAAGCTTTATAAACCACTCTGCTGTGTATGCTTTAGAAGTATATATTATATGAGTCATATTCCTAAACATGCCAGACCAAGCTGTGAGCTTGTAGATCAGCTCCTTTCACCATACAAAGGAAAATAAAATAATCATTTAGTTTTAGTTTTATACATTTATTTTGAAAAATATTTGATTTTCTTTTGAACATTTCTGAGAAATCGTGTACAAATGGAAGAAAGACAGACAGTCAGTCAGTCATAAGCACACAGTACATGCATGCACCATATACTCTCATTTGATTTTGTCTCCCATTTAGTTGCTCTCTGTCTTTTTCTCTCTCTCTCACACTCTCTCACATACACACACGCGCACCCACGCACACATGCGTGCACGAACACACACGCTTGCCTCGGGCGCCACTGAGGGCCACAGCTCCACTTACCCCGTGGCTGACAGTTGGCTTCTTAACAAAGACACGGGGAATATAATTAAATCATATTTACCTTTGATACCAAGCCAGCTTGGTAATTAATTAATTCACCCAGGGTGTGCTGGAATTACATTTCACTGAGAGACATGGCGGAAAGTATATATATATTTTAATACAGCATACTTTGGGGACAAAACACAGCACTGCTCGCTCCCGTTTCTGTCCCTTCATCCACCTTCTTAGACGCGCAGAGTAAAGAATTTAAGTCTGTTGGAAACCGTATTCATTTCGTAGAATATTACTGTGACGAAAAATGTTCTGCAACAAAAAATAAGAACAACTAAGCTACAGTATGAGGACAATAATTATGACAAAATATATTGATAATTTCGTCAACAAATAAAAACAAACTTTCTTACTTAGTGCCTTTTATGCTGGCTGGCATGTAAGGCAGCAACAAAGGATCTCCATTCCTGTATGTTGTGGGCCAGAGTCTTTATAGAACCCCAGGTTCTATAAAGACAGTGGCCTTGTGGTTAGAGTGTCCGCCCTGAAACTGGGAGGTCGGGGGTTCGATCCCCGGCCGGGTCATACCAAAGACTGTAAAAAATGGGACCCAATACCTCCCTGCTTGGCACTCAGCATCAATGGGTTGGATTGGGGGGTCAAATCAACTAATGATTCCTGAGAGTGGCGCACGCTGCGGCTCACCGCTCCAAGAGATGGGTCAAATGCGGAGAACAAATTTCACTGCGGTAACGTGTGTGACTAATCGTACAACTTTGACTTTGACAGGTGTGATGCAGAGTCCTCCAGTCCTCCCTCCATAATATGGAGGGAGAACTCATATTATGGGTCTTTTGTAAATGTTGAGCGTAGCTGTGGTGTTTAGGCCTCATCAGCCAAGCAGAGGAGTGCCTGGGGAAGCCTCAGTGTCATCTCCACTGACCTGTTCCTGGGGCTGTGATATGTGATGTGTGGAGACTGCTAGGCCTGCACGCTATTAGGAGATCACACGATAACAATTCAATCATTGTTGAATATTGCTATGACAATATGTCTCGTGATAAGTAAACAAAATACTGTTTCTGCCTTATAGTTTGCTGCTAACATAACGGTCTCTCAAAGTGGGTGCCATGACACAAGTCCAGGGGTGCCGTAGACATTCTCTTGAGTGTGCAGGGTTTGATGAGGGCCCAGGTAGGGCCGGGCCTTCATTTTCGGGCCCGTTGAGAACTCTAGTTTTCGCCGGCTGCCGGGCGTGGCTGCACTAATAACTTTGGGGCAGGCCCGTCTAGAGTTTGAATGGACAGGTATCAGTCAAAAGGAAGACATCGAAGAGGAATCCTTCCTCTTCGGATGGGGAAGGATCAACATATCGAATGTCAGAACAGGTTCTGACATATTTTATCCATTGGAGATCTAAGGGTTTGAGGCCAGATGTAGAGTTTCTAGCCAATATTGATGACATCAGGGATCTCCATACTGTACTGTATATGGGCTTAACTGCGACAGCAGGTCGCATTTACTATGACAACAAGACCATGCTTTATACTTGGATTGTTGAAATGAAAAACACTAACGACACTAACACGACAACCTGACAACAAGTTGAATGATCCCTTTTGACTAGAAGGAAATATTTGAAGCACAGCAGTCTGAGACTGCATTGCTAAAGTAAAAGTATTTTGCGATATTGTAAAAGTACATTGCGCATCCCTAGTAACTGCTGTCAACATTTTCAGCACCCACAAGTATCCATTTGTGAGCATCCCATAGAGTATATATATAATAGAGACTGAACTGGCGCGAAGCTCCGCCCCCCCAGCTATTCATGTCAGTGGAAGTTGCTCAGTGGCGTTTTGAAGCACCCGGAAGACTGCCAGAAGTCCCTCCCAGGACCTCAACTTTGAGGTCCTGACATGTTATATTTTGGACCAAACAAATAATTACAAAGAAGAAAAACAACAAAAAAGTGTTGTAACCTGCCGTTTTTTTCTTCTTTCTAATTATTTGTTCGGCCCAATTTTTTTTGTTTGTTGTCATGATTTGTCACGACTCGAGTTGGCTTTGTCCGCGGCGTAAACGTCTTTAAATAAATACTTTCTGAAATGTCTATGAGGAAAATGAACGGAGAATCATTTCCTGGTCCATGGTAGGGGACGCTCTATAGACCATTTGCAGACCACGGCCATGTTTCCATCAGAGTTTGGAAGCAATCGTTTTCAGTAAAGCTTAAGCAATGTCCTGCTGCCTCTTGTATTATGTGCTAATTCAAAACAGGTGGTACACAGGGCAGTTGAGTGATATCTAACGAGCACTTCCAAACTCCAGCACTTAGAAAAAGAATCACCTGCAAGGACACTAGCTCATAACATGTCTACAGTGGATTTTTATGAATGGATAGAAAGAGAATAATTCAAGCTTTCCGTACAGCTGCAATGTTGGTGAGTTTGATGTTGTTTAATACAATCAGACTTTTCTGTTTGGATGAATGGGCTGCCAATGGAAGTTGCACCTAGGTAGCACCTTGCCATTAACTTATATGGTAAGTTGGTCTGCATATGGAGAATAGCATCTTTGGCAGAGTGCAGGTTGTATAATCCAGCGTTTGTCAAACCTTTTTCACGATGGTGGAAAGTAACTAAGTACTTTTACCTAAGTACTGTACTTAAGTACAATTTTGAGGTATTTGTACTTTAGCTTGTAGATCGGCTATTTTCAATATATTTTCTACACATTTTGAATGGGACATTCTGCCATATGAATACTTTTACTTTTAGTACTTTAAGTACATTTTGATGCCGATACTTTTGTACTTTTACTGAAGTACATTTTCAATTCCGTACTTTTACTTGTAACAAAGTAGTTCTAAATTGCAGTATTGGTACTTTTACTTAAGTAAAACAATTGAGTACTTTTTCCACCACTGCTTTTTCATCAGGAGGGCTGGAGTGGCACCTGTCAGCAGGGAGTGTTGTTGGACGGGAGGAGTAGGACGAAGACCTCCTCACTAGCAGGTGAGTCGATACGACACAACAGCAGTGACACTGACAACACAGAAATGTTCATTGCAGTGGCGTTTTTGGCAGCAAATTTTGCTTTTTAGTTTTAGTCATGGTTTCTTGATTAGTTTTCATTTAGTTTTAGTCACATTTTAGTCGACTAAGTCTACGGTTGATTTAGTCGAACAAAATGTATTTTGGTGGGCCTCGATGACGTCGCAATGACTTGCTGAAAATAGCCGATCTACAAGCCGACAACTGCGACGCGTTGTGAGCTTGTTGATAGCTTTAGTCGACGAAATCATCATGACTAAACTGGGGAGAAAAAGGGCGTAAAGAATTATTGGCTACACTAAATTTGTAACAATAATAATATCAATATATGTTTTTTTTTAAATACACACACAGACAGATTGGGATTGGTGCAAAATGAACACCTCAAGTGTTACAAGTTGCAAATCCTCTGACAAGTTGTGTGCACATTTGTGCACAGAAAAGAAATTGGGAAACAGAAAGCTCAGTGTTATTTCACTGCAATGTACAATACTGTATTGTCAACGTAAACTGGTTGTATGACGCATCTGTCTGTCACATCAACCATGTTATGCTTTTTGCTAGTAGGATCACGTTTAGAATTATGTTGGTGTCTCTGGAGTTTGTTCTGTGCATACTTTGATATAGCGGAGCCTCCATTTGCCTCGCGTGTTATTTTGTTGGAATGATTTTTCACAGTTTCGCCTCATGTCTGAGAGCGAGGGATTCGGGGCGCCCGTGTTGCATTTGGTTGATTGCATTCTATTGAAGGCAGCCTCCAAGCAAATTCTTCAGCGTCATCCTCTTGCCTTAGCAGAGAACATCAAGCATTTGAATCGATGAGCCTTCTCCGGCCATCACATTTTTTTCTCCAGATTGCTCGGCTACCACATTCAAGTAGAAAATATACGGCGCTATTGTTGTCATTGGCTTTTTTTCCCTCTTTCTTTCATTCATACTTTGTAAATTACCGCCGCTGCGAAATAAAAAGCATCCGAAAACCTCTTCCGTAAATTATCATCAATAAATAGTAATGAATCACTTATGGGAGTGAGAGACGTCTGATTTATAATTTGGTGCTGACTGCAGGAGGATATATTGCCCTGGGAGCTGCCTGGAAGCTTTGGTGAGGCCCTTTGGCTCGTTCATCATTCCACTCTCAGGCCATGTTTAATGGCTGCCTCTATAAGCCTTGCACTGTTCTGCCTACAGAGGGGCCATACCGCTCCCTCACTGTCAGCCCGCAGTCGGCACAGGCTCCCATAAAGTTTACTGACTAGGATACTTAATTATGGTAGCGTGCCGTTTATTGGAAATTGTTACAGTGCTAAGGCTTTCGAAAAGACATTCAAACGGTGGGTTGTTTTTTAGAGGCGTATAGCGTCTGTCTATTATTGGTAAAGGTAGGCGGTGTGTTATTGCCCAAGTTCGTTTTCTAAAGCGTGCATAATTGCTTTTCATCAACTTGCAATATATATTACTGCCTTCGGTAAAAGGTCAAGCGATGTTAATGTTTTCTCAACAGTCACTCCTCACATTCCCGTCGCCTGAGGAAAAATAAATTTAACAGACCTTTCTAAGAGTTGAAAATATGCTACTAATATATCTAACACATGCTAGCTAGCCAATTACTCAAGCTGTGACAGGACTGGCAACAACAAGGTGCAGGCTATGGTAGATACTGTCTCAAAGATTAACAGTGTTTTCTGTGTTTTGATTATAGCTTGCACCGATATACCTCGAATCGTCCCTCCGCTATATGCCAGCACGCACGTACACACAAACCTCCGCCCATCCCGTCGGGGTCAAATACACTGCGGACAGAAAAGAAGGAGGCGGGGCGTTTCATGTCCGCTGGCCGTGACCCCATATGGAGGGCAGTCGTGTGGTCACATTCCCTCCGCAATCTAAAACGGATTTACCCTAACCATACGCTGCAGACAGTCATAATGGTTAGTGATATTTGTGTGAACGCACCCAGCAATTAACAAGGGAGAAATGAGCATGGCCTTAACCTCCGGGGATCCCTCTGACGTTAACACCCCACACACTAAACCTCATCTCTCTCTCTCTCTCTCTCTCTCTCTCTCTCTCTCTCTCTCTCTCTCTCTCTCTCGCCCCTGTGTGCTTGGGGTCCAGTGGAAGTGATTTATCTTAGCGTGAAAAGACTTGTGTGATGATGCCGAGGCAGGATGAGGCCCCAGGCCCTTTGGCATTGAATGCTTCAGTGGCGTTTGCATGAAGTTCACGGCCCCGGAGCCATGATAAATGTCAAGTGCAACAAATGTCCTGTAAATAAGACAGAACGCTGCCAAATCCGTCGTCTGCTTATTGACTGGCGGAGCGGAAGGCGAGAGGAGAGCCGAGAGAGCATGGCGTGCATGTGAGCATATTGTAAACCCAAACTCGTCCTCTCTCTCTCTCTCTCTCTCTCTAGGAATGAAAAGGCCCAAACGATCCTGGATTCCGTAGATAGGATACAGGATACAGCCTATATACTCTCAGCAGTTATGAGCTTTTCTCTCTCTGGGTATTTTTTATCAGACCCGTGACGGAAATGTGAGGAACTGTATGAGGTGAAACCCATTAAAACGTCCTCATTAAAATGCTCTGTTTTCTGCTCCCTTGCCTATAAGACTAAATTGTCTTTAAAGTGCATCTGAAGATTGGAAGTGGCACAAAATGTCTAAAGTGCTAAATCTACCTAATCTTCTATATACTCTGTGTGCATGGATAGGATCATCTCCATTGATTTATAAAAAAAACAAAAATCTCGTACTTGTCAGCCCTATCCCATTAAATTCCTCTATTTTTCTAACTTTTAACTTTTGAGTTCACCCAGTGCTGCGTGCCTCCCCGTGGACTTAGCCTGGTTGGATTTGACTCGGTAAACATGGATGATCAAGGCCAGTGCTGCAAGGAAAATAACGTGTGAGCTTCTGCACTTAACAGGAGATCATCATCGCCTTCTTCAAAAGTCTTTGCTTCCTAGAAAAGCTGTACGCACTTTTCTCTCCGTGCCTCAAGGAGCTGGAGAGATTTGACGTTAAACTGTAAAAATGCTATTCTACGTTAAACCCTGAAGATGGTGCACTGCACGCCATGTGTCCCTGGCTGTTTTGTGGTGGACACACATACCTCCGCAGTGTGCTCATCCCTCCCACTCAAAGCCCCTTCTGGCCTGAGACCAATAGCCACATGTTTGCCTTGTCTGAGAGACACACACTGAGTCTGTTTGTTTATGAAGAGACACACTTTGAGATCATTTCACTAGACACACCCAAACAAACGCACACACACGCACGCATGTGCGCGCAACACGGGTGCAGAGTTGCAGACATGCTGAAATACCCTTAATGAAACAAACATTAATGCGTAATGACACGCATGCACACACACACACACACACACACACACACACACACACACACACACACACACACACACACACACACACCACACACACAGATGGAAGCACACCTTGTACCCTTATTTTAAAAAAAAAAGGCAGGCATGGTATCAGTCCAAAAAAAATTCATCAAAAGAATATACTCGCACGCCGAAGGCATTGCCTGCATTTACCCCTTTTTCTCTCTCTCTCTTTGGAGATGACAAGATGCCTTTATCTAATTGGTCGATGTCATTGGAGGACCCGGCTGAGTCAACTTGGGATTCAAGCGCATACTTCAAAGTACCATTTTATTTGATCAGCCCCTCTTTTCTCTCTCTTACCTCCCGGAATTTCCCTATTGGTCGAGCGAGGGAAGGAGCGGCGGCGGAGCCAGGGCTGTGTGCTATTAGAGTTATCTGGGGAAGTACAGTCCCTGTGTATATATATCACCTCCCGTGGTGTCATCCACCACTTGATAAACTGCATTTCCCGTCAGCGGAGGACATTGAAGGTTACAGCCCGAGATTAAAAAGAACAAAACAACCTCTGTTCCACTTCCAGAGTGGAATGGTGACACATTCCCCCCCTTCGGTTGGAAAGGAACGTTCAGAATCATTCTGATAATTCAGAATGGCAGGAGTCTGAGAGAGAGAGAGAGAGAGAGCTCCCCGTCGACGCATTCTTCCAGTAGTGATCATAAACAGTGATGTAATGACAGCCCTTCCGCCAACCCTGACACTTCCCATACGACCGCGAGCATCCGAGCACGGAGGACGGCCTCCTTTATACGTCTTAACCCATTCTGGACGGGGAACCCCTTTTGGTGTTTTTTTTTACAAGCTCATAGCGCGGCACAGAGTGCCGCATTACAAGCTTGTAGATCTGCTATTTTTTGGGAAAAATCATGAAAATGTGGTGCGAATGTGTGCTTCTCATGGGGATCCCTAGAAGAACATATTTTCAGGTGGGGCTCGGCGGCCAAATTCATATAATTCTAGGGGTTCTTGACATGAAATAGTTTGACCACCACTGATATAGAAACATAAGATTTTTCAGAAAACTCTTATGATTTAGAGAAGACATTTTGTAGAATTTGGTCTCTGGTCGAAATGGGTTAACTAACATAAAACATGCACATCGTGGCACTATATGCAAACATTTGCCTACATGCACTCAGCCGGATTAAACGGATGCATAAATTATTACACTTCATCTTTTTTTTTCCTTCATTTTTTCTTTGTGCTGTGTGTGTGTGTGTGACGGAGAGGTCGTCAGTTGTTCCAGTCCTTATCGTTGTCTTCAAATATCACCGGCATCACTCAGAGAGCTGGCCCTGCCCAGCGGGGGGGGGGGGAGACGTGCAGAGAGTGTTAGAGGGGCAGGGGCTGAAATCCCGTAAGAGGGCACTTTTGGACAAAAATAGCAGATCTACTATAGATCTACTGTAGATCTGCTATTTTCGGGGCGCAACCCAGCACTCTTTAGCTAGTGGAGATGGGGTGTATACGACATTTTTCAGGAGAAGTTCAGGAGGCTTTGGGGGGAAAAAAGCTATTCTCCTGAATGCTGCCTTTTCCGACATGGCATGGAAAGGAGCATTTCTTTCACCATAGTAAATGCTGCATTCGTGGTTCTGGAGAAGGGCAGTTGTTTTACAGACTGGGTAAAAGGGCAGGGGCTGAAGCCCCCTTTTGATATCTATTTGTGCACGTCCCTGGGGGGGGGGGGGGGGGGTATGGCCTGCTATATATCCGCCTCCCCTCGGCAGTGTGACCGTGAGCTGCATGGCGTGCGTTTGTTCACCAAGCTCCCAGACACGGCATGCAGGGGCGATTTACGAGCCTCTGGCTAGCGGGGTCTGATTAGAGCAGCGCTTGTAAAACGCATTTTGGCATGTACACAGGGCTTTACTGGAGCTCTGCCTGTCACATGTCAACCATACATCAGCATCACGGTGAGAGAGAGGTGAAACAAAAGAATGTTGGGTGGGTGTGGGGGGTTGGGGGGTGGGTGGATCGGGTGTGTCGTTTATTCCCCGGACCTTTAATTTGGAAAGAGTTCACGTCAAACGGTGGACCTGACATTTGGGTGATGCAAACAACATACACTGGGTTCGGGAGGAGGAGGTACAAAAACACAGGCTGCCTGACCCTTCCACGTTCACTGGTGCGTGCACTGATGCTTTCCGCCGTTTACCGACTAATATACGGTGCAAAGTTTGGATCCTCCCGATGGGGGAGAGCATGCGTTCTATTTGTAATCTATGTCCAAAACCTCTTCCAGATTGTTTCGTATTGTGCACCTGTGCAGAGAGCAGAACTGCTAATACTGCTGTTCTCTATTAAATTTGCCTTAATAAATATATAATGATAATTGGGACAAAGTCCCAGACCACTTCTCTGCGTACATGCTATCTTTACCCTTCTTCAACAATTCCTCTCTTATATAGCTTCTGGCTGAGCTCTCTTGTCTGGCAAGGCAACACAACAGGCCTCGTCCAGCCCGTTTTTCCTGGCCCGGTTCCAAAGACTGTGAGCCATGAGCCTCTCAGGAAGTATCCACGAGGTCTGCTACCTGTCACCTAACTTTCAGCGTGATTTGCGACAGGGCCCGTCTGACCAGAACAATTGCATTAACAAGCGCCGGAAGGCCCTGGGTGTCGGGCCCTGCTGATACCATGTGAGATCTTTATTAAATTACAATTATGAGACGACAAGTCCTCTCATTGTTCCACCTCTATGGCCGGCCGGCACTTGGACACGTGCCACTGTCACATGAATGTGAGGGGTGAGTCACGTCTCCGGGGGCTAGCCCTAGCTATTGCGCCTCCCGTCCGTCCGTCCGTCTGCCATATAGGACGAAAATCTGCAGGGGCGAAATATGGACTGGATACACACACAACATCCCAGACAATTAGATTTGTAAGACTGATTATCTCAAAAGAAGAAGAGCATTCTTCTTAACAAATTAACTGCTCGTGACGGAATGTTCCGCCAATTTGAATCCAACCGGCAACCGTGCTATTGGCGGAAAGTTACGTCAGATAAGCTTTATTATTGATATCGAACCGGATCGCTGATTTCTTTCTTTTTTTTTGCTTGGTCTTTCCTTCTTCAGCGATCGTAGACCGGTTCCACGCACGCGCACTGCAGCCATTCAGACTAAAAAGCTGAATAACTCTAAATCTACGGAGCTCTCCATGGTTTTGACAAAACGCACGATGTTCGGAGGTCTTTTCTGATTATCCGGTGATCTCGATTGGAACATTGGCGCTTCCTAGAGCAAGGATGGACTCATTTTAGCTCGCTAGCATTGACGCTAATTATTTATCATCTAAGATGGCCGCCCAAACCGGACGTGCATCCAGCGTGCAACACACTAAAACGAAGTAGATCCGGGCCGGCAGTCTAGCGTTGGCTCTTGCGTCCACCAGATGGCAGTAAACCTGTTAAATGACTGTGTCGCCTTCGTAAAACAAGAAGTGGCCCGTTGTCGTACTCCTGTTTATAGGAAACTAGCCGGAGCATGTATAGTGAATGGCTTAAGCATTATTTATACTTATAACTTCTTTATACTTATTTATATTATTTATACTATTGCGAGAAGGTGTCACTTGATTAAACCTAAAAGGTGTCGGTTGGTAAAACCTAAAAAGTGATAAAAAAAAAAGACAGCCACGTTAGTTTGCAGATCAGTTATTTTTTGTCAAAGTGACACTGTCATAATGTATCAGGATTTAGGCATTCAGCAGACACTTAATCCAGAGTGATTTGGTAAACATTATCAAATGCATAGAAATAGTAATCTAGGATATAAGGTAAACCAAGAACCTATCCTATAAGTGGTATTGGTGTCCACCTGAATAAAGACCTGGACTGGAAAGACAATACAGAGGCTGTGTACAAAAATGGACAGAGCAGACTGTATACCTCCTGAGGAGGCTCAAGTCTAACCCTAACTAAATGGAAACTAAATGGAAACTAAGCTATGATGGCTAAAACTAAGACTAAATGTATTGACAATTTCGTCAACAGATAAAAACTAGACTAAAATGCTAGGAAGGGGACTAGTGGACAAGAGACCCAGTATAAGTCATTTTACACTTAGTTGCATGCTGAAAATGGCAGATCTACAAGCTCAAGATCAACGCGTTGATCGGCTATTTTCAGTGTAAAAGCAGTCATTACGATGGCATCAAGGCCCACCAAAATACATTTCAGTCGACTAAATCAACTGCAGATTTAGTCGACTAAAATCTCATGATATTTAGTCAACTAAAACTAGACTAACACTAAAACATTCCAGGTGACTAAAATGTGACTAAAACTATTCAAGAGACTATACGACTAAAACTAAAATCAAAATTTGCTGCCAAAAACAACACTGCGGTTCCCCGCACTGGACATCATGAGGGGCGTTCATTAGCAACATTGTCAAGCAAATGTACAAGGAAGTAGCCTGGATAAACATTGAGCTGACCAGTCCGCCCGGGTGCATTAGTGTTATTTACAACCCACATGTAAATATCTAAATTGAGGCGGAGAGAATGCAACGGAAAAATCAAGTCCTCTCCTGGGTGCCGTTCAAGTCATGCTCGCACATAGTAATTCAACATAATGCGGATAGCGCGGTATGCGATCATGCCCTCCGCGGCTACGATATGCGTCATGCTTATAGCGTGCGTGTGGGCAGAGGAAGTGACATATACGCGCGCAAGGCAGCAAACGGTCCTGGAGGATCAATAAAACCGCACAGAGGGGATCGGGGGGGGGGATTTATTGCGACGTCCCATCGATCAATTAGGAAGCTGACTGTTCAAAGCACTCAGGGATGCCAATGGGTATTATAACTAAATCAGATGCTTGACAGAATTACTGTTTGGACGGGAAGACAAACTACTGTGGTGTGTCGGGCGTTTCTTTTTCGAAATCACCGTCCAACACCTTTTTCAAGTGTCTGAGGATTAAGGTTGGACAAAGACATGGTAGACAGAGAAAGATAAGGGTTCTTTTACTTAATTTTTATCCCACGATTTTGTAACTATCTAATGTGATCCTGGGCTCTACACACCCTCCGCCAACCTGGGGAGAGCAACGGACTTGAACTTCATGCATGAGTGTCCAAGTCATGTGTCATGTCAGGTGTCCAACCAGTTTCCCTGGTTGGACGTAGAGCGTGGAAGGAACACGTTATTCCAACCAGTTCCTTTCCCCTCCATCAGGCGCCCCGGCTGGCCAGGGGGAGGTAGTTTAGAGACCAGGATTACTGCATGTTTTGTGAGGGTATACATACCCTAGGAGACACGGGGAGAACATGCAAACTCCACACAGAAAAGCCCCTTCGCCAACCCTGCTTCGGGTATGGGCACTGATGACGCGGAGGAGAGAACACACCCCCAGCGCCCACAGCGTCCCGAGCGGGAATCGAACCCAGGACCTTCTAGCTGTGAGGCGACAGCACTACCGACCCTATAAGGGTTCTTTTAAAAGGCTGTATGGTTTCCGCAAAGAACCGTCCATCCGTTTTCATAGGTGAACATTCATCGAAAATAGCCGATCTATAAGCCCACAATGCAATGTGACACGCTTGTATATCATCAGCTATTTCGGACAAAGGGAATGTGCTGCAGAGAGAAATAAGGAGCGGACCGAGTAGAGACCCCTGAGGGACACCGGTTGATTAAATAGGTTGTAAGTGGTCATGGGTTCTTTATGGAACAATTTAAAATGAATGGTTCTTTTAAAGGCATCAATCTGAAGAACCACTTTTGGTTCCAGTTGGCACCTTTATTGTTTGTGTGTAGGTGTGGGAGACAGTGAATGCATTGGATTTATTGAGTGCAATCAAAGTTCAAATTGCTTGAGCCTTATATACACCATTTATGTGTGTGTGTGTGTATATATATAGAGCGCCGAAGTCCTGACATCACTCGCTCATCCCCTGGTTCTGCATGGTTCACTTCACGGAAGTAATTTCTCTATGGAGAATAACATGGGCTCATCTTAAAATCGTTTCATATAAGCGTTGTGGTCCAAAAATAAACAAGCTGTCTCTGCGTTATTGTCAGGGAGAGGCGTCTGTATCGTTTGCGACAGTCAATCACTCATATATGATACAGTTAAGTCTGTTTCTAGCGAAAATGTAACTAATTCAGTAGCAGTAATAATAGCATTTTCTCTCAGTCAGTTGATTCTTCATATCCATATGAGTGAAGCACACAGTACTTACGTATATGAGGCGATCTAAAATCCCCCTATGGGGATTACAATGCAAATAAAAAGTACATGAACCCGTGGATTTGTGCCCTCACTGCCTTCTACCGACATTGACGTCAGACTTTGGCGCTCTATACTGTATAACAACACCATGATGGTAAGCCCAAGACATGAATAGCCACATTTAAGTCCTGTCCTCCTTGACAGTGGTCAAGGAGGACAGGTATCTGACAAAAGCTGATACCTGCACGTGTGCTCCCGCATGCAAGGAAGCACACAGTTGTGTTTTGCACAGATGTTACATTTAAGCCCTACTGTAAATACTTTTTTGTATGATTAATGTGTGTAAAGCTCCAAATGTGTCGCATTGTGACTAACTGCGGTGAGCTTGTTTTAGATGTGCTGTTTTTTTTTGCCAATATTGAAATCATTTTTTTTAAATGTCAAAAGGTGCCTGTACAGGCCTCATCTTTAGCTTTTTAAGCTGCACAGAGTGGATGAAGTAAGGCGTTTTACATCTGTGGTTATTGCACCATCGCCATGTCTCCAAGAGCGTATAGAAGCAGAGATAGGACCCCCCCCCCCCCCCTCCAGTGACTCCTCTGAAGGAATGGAGTCATTTAGCGAGGCTCTCTCCCCACAACGCCTATCACTCAGAGCGAGCCGCTTTCAGCATGCACCTGATAATCATACATATTCCATGTGCCGGCGGGCCATAAATCTCTGTCCCGGTTCCATCTCTCAGTCGTTCATCAATCACGGCGAGGAGCAGGATGAAACACTGCCTGCTCGACGATATATCATATTAGTACCTGGGATGTTTACCGAGATAATGTGAGACAACAGCGCCGGGTGAAAAATAGCACCGCTGCATTCCTCAAATTAAAACCACTCCTTCTCCTCTTTCAGACCTCCCTAGGTTGTCTTCCCGCACCTATAGGGACACATGGCACAGTCCCCAAAACCCTTCAGATCTCCCCCGTGTTGTCTCCCCAACCCGATCCATCGAGCCGCAGTCCCGCCCCCTTTCACGACGACGACGCATGCATTTTTCCCATAGACATTTCAAAAAGTATTTATTTAAAGATCTGCCAACTCGGAATGTAACAAAACACAACATTTTGGGCTTGAACTAATAATTACAAAGAAGAAAAACAACAAAACAAAAGTGTTGTTTTCAGATGCATATTTTAGCGTGCTGATAAACTTTAAAATGAACTTGAATGAGATTAAAAACAGAGTAGATCTGTAATCAGAAAAGTAGCAGACCGGTGCGACCGATGTACAAGCTCATACCGCGCTGTGATGTTACGCATTGTGAACTTGTAGATCGGCTACATTCAGTAGGAACGTCAGGTTACGCTTTAAGCACTAAAACCCCCTGTTCCAAGACGTAATATTACGTCTTTAATAAAAGAATATATATATATATAGGCCTAATCTTTTTAATTTTCTTTTTTTTTTACAATAGAAACGCTGGCACCTGGCCAGCGTTTCTATTGTAATCTATTGGCATGGATTGTGTTTTAACCAAACATTATCACAGGGGCCTCATCACGCCCCAAAGAGGGGCCCAGAGCACAGGTTGGGAAGCACTGTAGAGTCTATTATATTCCCTACTGCTTTCAGAAGAACCCAGAGCTTGATTAAACAAACAGAAATATCTCCACGGGTGTCCCTTCCTCATCGCTGGCATTCACATAGCTAGCAACATGGCTTACTCTGGCACAGTTCCTGCAGTGGGTATAGCAAACCAACCGTTTTTACCATTAAGCCTCACCGGGACTTTTCTTTTGGCAGTGAGAGAATCACGTTCTGTGGCAGTTTTCTAACTAGCTACAGGCCGACAGAGAAGTCAATGAAAGCTACATTACAATGAGTCTTCTTACACATTAACGACACTTACACTATTGAATTTCTATCGGCGCGTCCTCAGGGCATGTATTATTCTGAAAATCATTAGCAGCAATTACCTCAAGGCCGTAACGTCTGTTGCAAATTTGCTACAGTCGTGGACGATTGAATTTCACCCAAAATGTGATCCATGATGCATGCCTGGCTCAGTGCAGTTTGACGATCCGCAAGTTAAAATTTTCAGTGCCTCATAATGTATCCACTGTATTCTAATGTTGAGAATTAGGCACTATTCTTTATCGAACAGCATTGCTCCTCTGGCTTTTTGAGTCACAGGTGCCTGTATTGCAGCTCAGCAGTGAAAATGGCCGATCTACAAGCTCACAACGTGTCGCAGCGAGGCGCACTGTGAACCTGTAGATCTGCTATTTTCAGAGCTGCTCAGTAAGGAAAAGGCAAAGGCCGTCGGGATCGGGAGTCAAACCCGCGGCACGCCGTCAGGCTGGCTCAGCAGCCTAGGTGCCCAGACGGTTGAGCTAACCGTCCAGGCCGTAGTAAACCTTCTTTAGGTGGGAATAGTTTGGACATAATAGCCTATATGTGAGACTGTTGGTCTGATAAAAATCACACCTGTGTGAACTGAGCGGTCAGCCGCGGCGCTTAGGAAATTGACGCCCTATAGGCCGCATCCAACGGCACACAAAATGAACCAGCAATGATGATCCGTGCAGCGGAGGTGGGCCGCGGGGCCCTTTAGGCTGCTCAACAGTGCCACTTTAGGTCAGCCAGCGGTATTGCAGCTGTACGTGCTCTAAAGAGACGGACAGACATACACGCACGGCCAGTCATTGGCACAGTTTATAGGCACCTCTCAAAAATGTAAAATAAATTATCTAATGGGCAAGATATTATTTCTGGGGGGTCCGTTTTGGCTGCCTGTTTCCTATACCCCTGCAGTATAGCATTGTAACACTAAAGGCCACCTCCCTCTCTAGTACAGTATGTGTACTCCTCCTTAGATTTAGAAATCTAATTTGCAGAGATGAATGCACTCCATTCCTGTTTGCTGTGATCAGGGGGGTGCCGCCACTGTGCCGAAAACAGCATTGCTTCCTCCTGATTATTGAATTTTTATGGCCAGGTAATTAATTGCCGATTCTCTGTTTTGTTCTATTTCTTCCCACTCTGACATTTTAATTTCGACAAAAAGCCGCGGTCTCTACACGGCCCCTTCTCCAGAGATCCTAATGGCCTATAAAACACGATGACTTATAGATATGGCGGAGACTTCACTTCGCCCAATGATTGTTTGAAACCTTGCTGATCACACAGAATTTAGTTCCCCTCCCGCACGCCCGCCTGCCTTCCTTCCTTCTCCCCTCCCTCCCTCCCCGACCATCTTATCCCCCACCCCAACCTCCTGAATTCATTTCTTGTCAATTAAACTGCGGCTATACGCTGTCCCCGTCTGAAGAATGGGAATCTATCAATGTGTCATCGACCAGGAATTCATTATTGGAAGCAGCCCCGGTAACTTTTCAAAAGCGTTGCCGAGGCCATTATTCCTTAAAGACGATTGTCATTACTTGACCGGGCAAGGGGGAGCGTCCTTGGCGTGCGTTGCATGCACTGCATTTAACCCGTTTAGACCTGAGGACGATTCTACAAAATATAACGTCTTCTAAATCCCGACAGTTTTCAGAAAAACTGCTGATATAGAAACATTTCTATATCAGCGGTTCTGGGTCGGTTCTGGGTCGCACACACCAAGACTTCAGTTCAAAATATTTATTGCATTTTTGAACAGGGACAAACGTTTCGGCTATCCAGCCTTCATCAGTGCCCATATGATGACCGAAACATTTGTCCCTGTTCAAAAATGCAATAAATATTTTGACCCACTACCGTTATTTTTATATGTTTTGAACGGGTAGCGCACCTACAGTCAGAGCGCGGTGGTCACATGAAGAGAAATATATCAGCGGTTCTCAAACTATTCCATGCCAAGGAGCCCCAGAATTATATGTAATTGGCCACCGACCCTCATCTCAAAATATGCTGCCGGATTTTTCAAAAATAGCAGATCTACAAGCTCGTAGCGCGGCACTCGGTGCCCTTCTATGAGCTTGTAGATCTCAAATCTTTCAACAGCTAAAGTATAACATAATGCTTAAGACACCAACAGGGGTTCCCGTTCGGAATGGGTTAAGGGCAGGGGGGAATCAATCGTGGCGGAGGGTGACAGACGCCATATCTCATGGCGGACAGGTTTGAATGCTTATATCAAATCAGAATCCTTAGCTGCCACAGGGAACATTAGTTACCCTGGTGTCACACACAGGCACATGCTACAGCCCACAGCCAGGCAGGCAGGGAGGGAGGGAAGCTTTGTTATTCTCAGCAGCACTGCTGCTACTCTGAAAGGGGGAGCTGTGAAACATATTGAATGCAAAATATGTGTTTGCTTAATTTTAGTGGCAGCGTTTTTGTTTTGTTTTGTCATGTCGGTGTTGTCACTCAGTGGTACTCATGCACAAGCTTAAAAGCTAATAACTCAGGTTTGTGTTAATGTGCCAATGATAAAACAAAGGCGACAGAGACACACACACCTCTGCACCAAAAATGTGTGTGTGTGTGTGTGTGTGTGTGTGTGTGTGTGTGTGTGTGTGTGTGTGTGTGTGTGTGTGTGTGTGTGTGTGTGTGTGTGTGTGTGTGTGTGTGTGTGTGTGTGTGTGTGTGTGTGTGTGTGTGTGTGTGTGTGTGTGTCACACAATGATACCTTTTTACAAATGACACATAGAAATATATATTTGGTGGCTGCACGGTGGCACAGTCTGTAGTGTTGTCACCTCACAGCTAGAAGGTCCTGGGTTTGATTCCCGCGGGGGACGCTGGGGTTGGCGAGAGGGCCGTTCTGTGTGGAGTTTGCATGTTCTCCCTGTGTCTCCTATAGGGTAGGTACAATCACAACAAACATGAAGTAATCCTGGTCTCTAAACTGCCTCCCCCTGACCAAACTGGTTGGAATAACGTGTTCTTTCCACGCGCTACATCCATTTGTTTGTAAAGTATTGTATTTGTTTTTGTTTTTTTAAGATAATTCTTTGTATTATTATCACTGCCTGTCTGTGTGTTTAATAATGCAACATTTAAATAACAATAATTTCTGGTTTGTTACACAACAGAGAAAATGATAATTGTCTTCATAGTCATTTACTAGTTGATTACACTCATTGTATACAAATCCATTTTCCAATGAAGACACAGACGAGAGGCTGATGATAGGAGTTACCGCCGTCCATTGCAAAACATCCTGCGAGTGTTGTTGCATTCTGTCTGTGCTCTGGAGCAGGGGCTCCCAAACCTTTTCATGTCAAGGACTGCCAAATTGACACTAATTAGCCCGCGGACCCCCATTTGAAAACGTATGCCAGGGACCCCCATAAGAGAAGAGTTGTACGGCTCTAGCAGAAATAATTTCAAGGACCCCCAGTTTGACATGCATTAGTCTACGAACCCCCCATTTATTGGCATTTCTATCTCTTGGACCCCCAATTTATTGTTGTTGTAAAATCAATGTTAATTTAACTCTGTGTGTGTGTGTGTGTGTGTGTGTGTGTGTGTGTGTGTGTGTGTGTGTGTGTGTGTGTGTGTGTGTGTGTGTGTGTGTGTGTACACATTTAGTACACTCTCAGAGTTACAGACCCATAAGGGTCCATTTGGTTCCAAACTATCATTTAGCTAGGGACCCCCTGGAACTCCCTCAAGGACCCCTGGGGGTCCCCGGCCCCCACTCTGGGAACCACTGCTCTGGAGATCTATATACTGTCTAATAGTATTTATTTATCATCCTTCCCTTTCTGCTCCGTTCTTCCTGCCGTCCGCTCGTCAAGGCAGTGTTTTTCTGCTGTGTAAGCACAAGTCCGCACCACCACATATCACTCCCGATGCGCACCCCCTGCCTAACCTTCAACACTTCTCTCCCCGCACAATCTCCGTGGGCTCTCTAATGGCGCCTGCAGTTACCATATTTCAACCCTAATTGGGTCGCGGCTATACACAGCCAATTTGGGGAGGGAAGGAGGTAGTTTGGAAGAGAGTTCCTCTGCGACATTGTTAAGGCGATGGGGATGTCTTCCCATCGCATTGCCAGGTGTAGAATTGTAATTGCCACTGAATGAAAAGTGTGTGTGTGTGTGTGTGTGTGTGTGTGTGTGTGTGTGTGTGTGTGTGTGTGTGTGTGTGTGTGTGTGTGTGTGTGTGTGTGTGTGTGTGTGTGTGTGTGTGTGTGTGTGTGTGTGTGTGTGTGTGTGTGTGTGTGTGTCATCTACACGCCGTTCCCTACTGTCTCCCACTCTGTGAGTCAATAAAGGCAACATGAGATTGGGTGACTTGTCTTGTTTACCACTTTTCAAGAACCGCATTGTGAATTCTGCTACCCACACAGGAGGAAAGCGTCCTTTTGTCATTTTAACAAAGTTTTGCACGGGGGGTGGAAAAAATGACACCTAATTTGCAAAATAACAATGGTATGATAGTTTTCTCCCGTCATATTTTCCCCTGCATGGTAAATGCGACGCCACTTCCGTGAAACATTTCTCACAGGATGAAAGAAGCGCCGTCTTAGCGACGTCCTGACCTTCCATATACAGCAGCGGCAGCTAGAGCTCCTCAGCCGCGGGATGTATGGGAGCCATTTTCTCTCCAGCCAGTCATGAAGAAGCAAGAGATGTAAATGTCAGTCCGCGTCTCCTTAACACTCAATAAAGGGCCGGGATTGGGCCTTCCACTCCGCCAGTCGATTGGCCATCTAATGAGGAGAGGCCTTTCCATAACTCTACAAGATTCACTGCTGTTTGTGTTTCACCGGGGGCCCTAGCGCGGCAATAATTCCAAGTGGATAAATGTTTTCCCGATAACAAGCTGAAATAACCTGTCGGGCTGAAGTTGATGCAGACAAGAAGAATCACACAATTAGCGATCAGCGGGGATTTATCCTGGAAGCGGGTGGAGACACGAAAGCCGGAGAAAACTCGAGTTCCTTTTCTCTGTCTGGGAAATATCTTTGGCCCACCGCCCTGAAATGAGCTATTTCTCCTGCGTTTCCTTGACCTGCATGCGCCATCAGTCAACCCGGGCCGTACCAACTGCAGAGGACCTCTGCGTTCCATCCCTAGAAAGTCCTCTCCCGCACCAAGCATTTAGCTTGTTAATGTAATTGAAGTCACAGAGAGAGAGGGAAAAGGTGTTATGGATGGCGCTGGGTTGCAATGAGACGACGTTGTAATCTCGCTTTATCTAGCGGCCACTATGCCCCCGAAAGGGCGAGAGCATAGCATGGCAGTCAATTTAGATTTGCCGAACAGATAATAATAGGATTGATTTGGAAGAGGGAGCCTAAATCATTACAAATCATGGTAATGGCCCGGTCTGCGCCCATCAGTCAGCCAGTGCTTTTGTGTATAATATGCAAAATGACACGAAAGCGAATAGTTTTGTTTGTTTTGTTTTTGTTTGTTTTATTTTATTTTATATAGCATGCTACTTTGAGCGTCATACTGGACACTTGCTCTGCAATAACTTTCAGTTAAAAAGCATACCCAAGAATGCTTAAGAGACTGTGATTACCTTGTACTACTCCATTACACCTCTTCCCAGCTCACGATGTTGTAAGGCACTCTAAATCTGATTAATAACAACCAATTTAGACATAAAAAGAGGCAGAACTATGGTGGCTATTGTAATTAACCTTTAAGTCAGATGGACTTTACCATATATTGCCCATTTCTATTACCGACCCACATATATCACATCACATAGCGGTGTGCATGCGAGGCCTCCCTCCCAGAAGCCTCGGTGGCCCTATGCGCACCATGACATCATACCCCCGGGGGACTGTGAATTATCCTGTTTTTCGCCAGATCTCTCTCACGGGGCATTTTTCCTCTGCTGCTCTCACACAAATGTATCATTTAAACCATTAAGGGCCTGATGATGTACCTCATCGCGCGGGGTGTCGCGCGCCGGAAATAGCCGACGTACAAGCCCACGGCGCGTCGCAGCGCCCACGCATCGTGGGCTTGTAGGTCAGCAAATTTTGCGGTTGCACGACACCGCCACGCAGCCAAGTGTAAATCACCCCTTTACCTCTTTCATTAGAATGAACTATATCATCTCCTCTCTCCCCAGAGGCCCAGAGAGGCACCGGACTGCACCAATATACATCTCACTGAGGAGGGGGGTTTGAAGGCAGCACACAACACACGCCTAGGTAAAGTATTACTTAATTTATACTGCTAATGTATAACATTGATTCTCTGTGGGGAAAATAAAGGACAACATATTTTCAGAGCCCACATCATTAAGGTTTAATAATTTAGACTCCAGTTAGCGCGCTAATAAATATACCGAGGGGAACTTAAGTGGGGGTTTTGGTGATGGATGCAATTAGGAAAACCTTGCTCTTACATAGTAAGAGTAATATGAATTGGGTGTAGAAATTAATTGGAGTTGGAGCGATGGCATGGCCTGCAGTGTTTTCACGTGAAGGATAGACGGAAAGGAGAAAAGAGAAATCCCATATAGGCCTACTACAGCACGCGCACACATCCAAGAGCTCTAACCAGAATACTAGACTATTCTCTTCTCTGTGTGGCTTCTCCCAGTCAATATCTAACATACCTATAACAAACAACCCATGGTTAGTAATGGCTTCCCGCTCACTCTCTTCTTCAGATGTAGTATTGCAGCGTAGAATTAACAGACATCCACGGTCGGGAGGGTGATAATGTGCATTTGGAGTCCTTGTGAAGCGTTTCATTTTATTGGTCGTTCGGAGGCATGGCCCCCATCCATACATTATTGGTAGTGGGTTCTAGCCGGTCATTAGCAGGGAAATGATGGGCTAACGGAGACTATACCGCAGCTGCATATATATGTGCTCAGATCCATCTGCTCCACAAGAATTATTTAGCACAGCTCTATGCTAGCCACTAGCCTAGAGCTGTGTTGTTTTTGGCAGCAAATTTCTATTTTAGTTCAGTCATAGTCTTTGGAATGAAACTTAATTTAGTCACCTGGAATGTTTGGTTTTAGTGGACTAAATGTCATGAGATTTTAGTCGACTAAATCTACAGCTGATTTAGTCGACTAAAGTGTATTTTGGCGGGCCTTGATGCCGTCGCAATGACTGATTTTACACTTGCTGAAAGTAGCCGATGTAGTCGACTAAAATGTATTGACACACACACAGTCACACACACACACACACACACACACTCCTGACGGTGCGACGCGTTGTGAGCTTGTAGATCGGCTATTTTCAGCATGTAACAAAGTGTAAAATGACTTGTCCACTAGTCCCTTCCTAACTTTTTGTCTAGTTTGTATTTGTCGACAAAATTGTCAATATTATATATTAATATATAATATTTGTCAGTGAAAAAAGGTAGTCGACAAACATCACGTCATAGTTTTAGTCGACGAAATCAACACTGATGCTAAGCTCTTTTAGAGCCATAATTTCGTCTCGTCTCGTCTGATTCCACCCGCAATAAAACTACGCGAGAAAATGTGTCGGGCGCTAATGAAATGTTCTAGCCGTAACCGGGAAGAGAGAACCAATGCTGGGGATTAAAGTATTTTAGGTATCACGGTGTGGCCCGAAAGGCTAGAGAAATTCATCTGTAACAGTTTGTCTCTTGTCTGTACGTATAGGCTTATGTCTGGGAAGCCATTCAGTTGTTTTAAGCCTCTGGGGGGGAACCACCTTTTTTTTGTGTAGAAACTCGGTTTGGCTCCTCCCCTTTCTTAGTCCACTTCCTCCCGGGTGCTTCTGTGTTCATTCCTACTAACAACAACACTACACGTTTAAGGCAGTGGTGCTGAAACCAATCACGACTCGAGGCTAAGGGCCATGTCCACAGGAAGCGACTGTGCTCAGCATGCAGAACGCTTCTTACTGTAAGCACATTGAGCGTTTATTGACGCCCGCAAGTTCCGCAACATTCGAAACAGCCGTTGCTGTGCTCGAAGGATCGTTTAATCTGCCTTATTTAGCACAAATAGCCAAGCCGAAGTAACGATAAACTTGGTTACCATTTGGATTATGGAAACGTTTCAAAGTCAAGTGGGTCGTAAAGGATTGGGTTGTACCAAAATAGCCGGCAAACGGTTTGACCCAACTTCTGGTAACAAAACAAGAAATGGTGAGTTGCACTCCTCTACAAACGCTCGACGGGACAATGCATATGATTGAATGAATTTCATATTAATGCAACGTAAATACACTGGATTTAGCTAAGATGCTAGTTTACATCCGCAGTCCCCACACGAAACATAAAAACAAAACGGGTATAGTGAAGCACATTTCACTGCAGCTTTACTATAGGACTGTCACGATGACACAATTTAAGTTGACGATTACATACATAATTGCGATTAACAATTTAATTGTGTTTTTGTCATTTAATTGGAAATTGGAACGTTATGAACAGAAATTACATTTCTGTTTGGCTTTTAGGCTTCGTAATGAAAAAGTGCACAGAGCAGCTATGAAAAAGATAAGTGAAATATACCAAGAACTTATGTGATTTTTTGAAATCGTACACTTAAAAAATTCTAAAAATAGCGGAAATAGCTGATCTACAAGCTTACGACGCATCACTTAGTGACACGTTGTAAGCTTGTAGATCTACTATTTTTTTTTTATGTACTGTACATCTTTCAACATGGAAACGATTATGACGATTATGACAAAATCATTGCGATTATCTCAAATCATTGTGATTAAATGATTCCAGTCTAATATCATGATATGGATATAATATTGATACGTTTTTTGGCTCCCGATCCGATTCCGATCATTTGAAAATGACGTTATCGGCCCCGATTTCCGATCACCCGATCTGATCGGGACAACCCTACTTGAAGTGGCCAGGGTGTACTGCCAAAAATGCTGGACACGGTGGAGAGTCAGCTCTGGAACGCTCTGCATACTGCATTATGATTTCTGTATAGCTTCATTCACAAATGGCACATAATAGTAACTTTAGTATCCGTAGCCAAGGATTGGACAGAAAGACAACAATGATATTATACTGTCGTCTTATTTAAAAATGAAAAAAGAAATGTCATTTACCTTTTTTTTAAGGGGTTGATAATGAGCAGAATGTAAACACAGATACATAAAGACAGCAGCAGCACCACTCATCTAATTATGTTATTTTAGCAATCATGTCGGGTGTGCTGAGCGGTGTGAACTTTAAAACACTGATGAGATTCAGGTCAAACATCTTGTAACTCTCAGAAAGGCGGAGATCGAGCCGCAGCTTTTTAAAGAAGCTTTATCGCGGAGCCCGCTTTTACACCCCACCCGAAAGATTAATAGTGCGACGTGCAGCCTTGAAAAATGGAAATCAAAGGTATCAGAAAGCTCCCAGGGATTAGGGGCAGAGAGGAGTCTGATATCTGGCCCAGGTTTTGGTCTTTTATGATGTCATTTTCTTTTTATGGAGGAAGCTGTGGGGTGAGAGCTCACGGCACAGATATGGGATCCAGGTTTTGGGAGGTAATCTCACTCATAGCACAGTGCATAAATCTGCGCCATTGATCTCCAGAATCGTGCCTATGTTGACAAAGGGGAGTCTCTCTCTCTCTCTCTCTCTCTCTCTCTCTCTCTCTCTCTCTCTCTCTCTCTCTCTCTCTCTCTCTCTCTTTTTGAAAAGCGTTAACTGCATGGGGCGGCTCCACTAAACATTTATGGATGTCATTTCTGCCTTGGTGTGCCCCCACTCCCCCACCCCCCCCCCCCCCCCCCCCCCCATCCCCCCCCCCCCCCCCCATTCCCCACTCTCTAATAGCCTTTAGCGTCACGTAACACTCCCGACGAGTACACTGTGTGAGTGAATGCACAAATGTGTCCGAGGGACCCTGCTGAGCAAGTTTACGCTAGCCGTTAATCATCGTGCGGGCCAGCTGGCGGTGGCCACGGGGCAGGTGGGACTGTCAGGTTGGCAGTCACCGGTCATGCAGCAGCGTCGAAACCGGAGCCCTCAGGGACACACAGGCAGGCCACTGCTGTCTGTCTCTCAACGTCCCCCAGCGTCAACTGGTGCTTACCGAGTGCTATTTTCACTGATACTTTTAGATAAGGGATCAGCGTGGTTAACCATGCAGGAGCAATAAACAAATCCCAATAGACAGACACGTGAAATGGGCAAAGAGGAAGATGTCACTACTTTTTTTTTTTTTAGTAGTGAAACGTTACTTGGATGAATGTAAATGGATATGGTGTCATGTAAATATGGACTGGACAGGGTGCTGTGCTTGAAGGTGTCTGGAGACACGGCAGGCACAGGTGAATGTTGCGTGTTGACTATACCACTAGGGCTAGTGATTCTCAAAGTGGGGTCCGTGGACCCCCATGGGTCCTTGAGGGAGTTCCAGGGGGTCCACAGCTAAATGATAGTTTGGAACCAAATGGACCCTTATGGTTCTGTAACTCTGAGAGTGTACAAATGGAACCAAATGGACCCTAACGGGTCAATTTGGTTCCATTTGTACACTCTCAGAGTTAAATGATCATTGATTTTACTAAATACATTGGGGACTCAGAGATAGATGCCATTAAATGGAGGTTTGTAGACTAATGCATGTCAAACTTAGGGTCCTTGAAATTAAACAGGTTGAGAATCACTGCTAGAGCTGTAAGAATCTTCTCTTATGGGGGTCCCTGGCATATCTCTTCAAATGGGGGTCCGCAGTGCTAATTGGTGTCAATTTGGGGGTCCTTGACATGAAAAAGTTTGGGATGCACTCAGTATTGTTTTTGGCAGCAAATTCCTATTTTTGTTTAGTCATAGTCTTTGGAATGAAACTTCATTTAGTTTTAGTCATATGGAATGTTTTAGTGTTAGACTTAGTCTAGTTTTTGTCGACTAAATATCATAAGATTTTAGTCGACTAGATCTACAGTTGATTTTGTCGACTAAAATGTATTTTGATGCCGTCGTAATGACTGATTTTACACTTGCTGAAAATAGCAGATCTACAAGCTCACAACGCGTCACGCTGCGACGCGTTGTGAGCTTGTAGATCTGCTATTTTCAGCATGAAACCAAGTGTAAAATGACTTGTCTTTTTTGTATTACTGGATCTCTTGTCCAATAGTCCCTTCCTAACATTTTAGTCTAGTTTTTATTTGACGACAAAATGGTCAATATATTTAGTCTTATTTAGTTTTTGCCAGTGAAAAAAGGTAGTCGACGAACATTTTTCATCGCGTAACAGTGCAAGCACAAATGCATTCACCAGTGGTGTTTTACTAAAAGTATCAATATTGCAATAGAAATTCTCTGTTACAAGTAAAAGTACGGAATTCAAAATTTGCTTGAGTAAAACTACAAAAGTATCAACATCAAAATGTACCTAAAGTACCAAAAGTAAAAGTAACTCTTTATGCAGAATGTCCCAATTCAAGTTGTATGAAAATCGTTAGAAAATTGCAGATCTACAAGCTCTTGTGAGCTTGTAGATGTGCTATTTTCAAATGGCCGAAATGTATATAGGGCTGAAGTGGTTAATGTAGCCTATGTTTTGTAATAATAACCAAAATCGATAAAGTAACTACTAATATAATGTTTTCAAATGAATGTAGTGGATGCAATCGTAAGATAAATATAACAGTGGAGTAAAAAGTGCAATATTTGGAATGTAGTGGAGTAGAAGTAAAAGTATTGGAAATTGGAAATACTCAAGTAAAGTGCAAATGCCACAAACTTGTACTTAAGTACAGTACTTCCACCCGACCTAAACCTGTTAACCCACGAGGCGCTAACGGATCTCTTCACCTAAAAGGTCTTCTTCCCAAGCCGTCGGACATGCCCTTCTGACAGACGGGGGGACAGACGGGGGGACACGCGGGGGGGGCGATTAGCATTTTCCACTGTAAGTTAACACTGGAGAGAGAGAGGGAGAGAAACTGTCATGTGAGTGCTGAGTCCTGTCCTTCCATCCATCGCCCTGAAGTGGCTCTGACAGCTCGGCATCAACAAGTGTCCCTGTGAACCAGCGAGGAATGCCGTGGGACCCCGGATTAGCACCCCGTCCCACTGTGTCCCCCAGGGCGCGGATGCCCCCCTGAGGCTGTTCATCCGATTATTTTTTCAAATTTCTTATAGATGGACTGCCGTGATTTTTTTCCCCCCCTAAAACATAATCATAGTACTACTATGATTAGTACTTGATGGAAGGGGGTGCATACTTAATTTAGACTAGTCATTGGTTAGACATGGGTTAAGGTTAGTATGTTTTTTATGTGGCCACACCCACCAGTTCATTAAGTATACCTGGTTTTCACCTTAGCACCACCCACCTGAACTTAAGCCTCGCCCACAGCTGTTGTTGTATGATAATGTGGGAGGGGTTAGGGGAGGGTTTAGGGTTATGATGTCACTAAAATGGTGTTATTTCGATTGGGCCTTTTGACTCAAAGGCTTTCAGCTTTCAGGAAGAAACAGGGAAGACATATTTGAATATTATAACCACACCTGGGGGTCTATTAGAGTAATGTTAACTCCATAGACACATGCAAAACAGAAAAAGTACAAAAAAAAAGAATCACGGCACTCCATCTTTATAGTTTGAGTCTAGTTTGTTGCCTGAATAAGGTCTGCAGGGACCGAAATGTTGCACTCAATACATTTATCCTCTTGTACTGAGCTAATATACAGTGTACAGGTGTTGTTTTTTCTTTTCTTCTATTTTATTTTATTATTGATGTGTACTTGCCTACAAGCCTGTTCCTACGCCCTACTATAGGTGTGTGAGAAATCCCTTCTTCACGGTTTGAGTCAAAATGGTTCACGGTGTGTTTCCAGTTTCTTCCACTGACAATGTTCATTACTTGAGGGGGGGGGGGGGGGGGGGGGGGGGGCAGTTAACGATGTTGTAACGATGTTATCTCTTTTTGACCGAGGTGAAGGCCTGTGTGGAAGGAAGCTATACAGAGTCATAATGTTAAATGGTCCAACTCCACTGACCTTAAACAGTCTCTTACCCAAAAGCTTAATCACTAGTACTGTACTGCAGTATAAGTGCAAAGTTGAGGTACTGTAACTTTACTTGAGTATTTCCAATTTGTGTCGTCGGTTTCTACTCCAATATATAAGGCAAATACTGTTGCTGTTGTAGTTTTTTAAACTCCACTACTATTTGAAAATGTTTAGTTACTATAGTTTACTCTGCAGATTTATTATTATATTATTACAAAAACAGGCATTAACCACTTAAGCCCAGATACTTTGGTTAATATTCGCAAATAGCTGATCTACAAGCTCACAGTGCAATTTGAAATAAATTAATAAATACAAATTAGTGAAATGGGCCATTCATAAGTACATTCACTTGGGTACTATCAGTATATTTTTCCAATACTGTACTTTTGCTCAAGTAAGAATTTTGAATACAGACCTTTTTACTTGTCTATATGTTGGGTATATATCGCTACTTTTACTTTAGTAAACAAAAAGGACATCCGAGTATACTTCTTCTTCCATCTCTGCATAAAGGTGAGGAAGACATTACATTTTCAGTTGGCTCTGGCCTAATGTGTTTAGTCTGGTAGGCCTTTAAAGAACATCGCTATTTCTGTCTATTAGATTTTGGAGGATCGTCTGGACAGTGTAAGTTTATTAGACAGAAGCGAAATTAGACATAAGAGCACCGTGTGTTCTCGGGCCAGGGTGTAGACGGGGCCAGTGCCAAGAGGTCCGGCTATTAGATATAATTTCGGCCCTTGGCAGGATTGATGAATTATTTCTGAATGCTGATCCTGTTATCACAATGGATCTAGATTAGTACAGCTTTAGCAATTGTGCTCTTTGGAGCCAGGCGAAATGTGAGACCACAGGCTGGCACAGAAAACTATAACTCCTCTCTCTCTCTCTCTCTCTCTCTCTCTCTCTCTCTCTCTCTCTCTCTCTCTCTCTCTCCATCTAAAACCTCAAGCGCGTTTTCCCATACCCACTTCCACCTGTTAGACATTATGCAGTAGAGTAGACATACAGTACGTACACACACACACACACACACACACACACACACTGACTATAGTGTGCAGTTAGTTAGTTAACCATAAATCACGGTCAACGTTTCTTTTCCTCGCGGGACGAGGTTGAATCATCAAACCTGTATACGTCCGAGACGAGTCCTCTGTGAATGAACAGCTCCAGGACGGAGCTGGGAGGAGGCCGGCCGGCGGGTTGGAACAGTTTATAAACGTCCTGAAAACAAACCAGCTTGGCCTTTCTTGAGTTTCACACGGCCATCAAACTGTCCAGTCACCCCCCCCCCCATTCTCCCATTCTCAACGGTGTTCTCTCCTCCTCCTCCTGCCTCACTAACGCATTCTATCCTCAAAAAGGAAAGACGTCTTCACTGACACCTATTAGTGTTACACTGACTAATCCATCTTATCGCAGAGCTCCCTGATCCCTACGTCAACTATATCATGCTGGTTGCACTCGTGAAACTTAAAGCTTACAATCCGCACGTGTCGATGCCGATGGAGAAAGGTTGAGAGAATGATGTCCGAACTACTGGTAAAAAATATGGCAGCACACATCCAGTGTCCACTCAACCAGCCAATGTCCTATAGTCCTATACCGTCACCAAATAAACGTATGTAATTTAGATTTAGATGTCTACATTTTATGTAGACATAGCACTCTGTAATGTCTACTCATAGCTTCACTGTACAGATATTATGTTCTTAGCTTGCCTATATGACTATTTCTATGTATTTGATGTATTACCTTGTGTTGTTCTTGCTTACTGTAAATCGCTCTGGATTAAGAAGAGCGTCTGCTAAATGCCTAAATTGTGAATTGTAATAAGGTTTCATTCATCTACATTTCCCAGAGATTGTAGTTTTTTTGTTTTTTTTACATAATTTGAAATTCCAGAAATAAAAATAATGTGGAACAACGTACTGCACCTATGCACAATTTGGGTAATCTGTGTTTGACCAGTTAATCCTTCCCCCTGCAGGCCTGCAACATGCAGAAAGCATTCAGGTTTCTGATTTAATGTCAGTTAAGAGTAGGGTGGCTTCCAGAGCATTGCAAAATATAGCTGGTTTTGAACGTGAGATATTTACAATGCACATTTATACAAGTCAATATCAGGCCAAGTACAGTCAATACAGTACATGGTAAATATACAGTCTAGGCAACTAGAAACTTTCTCCACTCATTTGATTCTTCACAGCTGTACTGATGCCTTTTCAGCAGACCTTTTCTCACTTTAAGCAATTACCATATCATTATTTTTTTTTAAATGTATTTTATCATTAAAACCTTGGCCATTTATTTTTCATTGTGATACGGGTAAATAGGCTATACTATGTCGATACTATTGTGAGCTTGTAGATCGGCTATTTTCAAATGGCGGAAATGTATACAGGGCAGTGTTGATTTCATTGAGTAATACTATATGACGAAAAATGTTCGTCGACTACCTTTTTTCACAGACAAAAACGAAATGGAAACTAAATGAAAACTAAGCTATGATGACTAAATATATTGACAATTTTGTCAACAAATAAAAACTAGACTAAAATGTTAAACGGGGACTAGTGGACAAGAGATCCAGTATGTATAAGTCATTTTACACTGCTGAAAATAGCAGATCTACAAGCTCACAACGCGTCACAAGCTTGTAGATCTGCTATTTTCAGCAAGTGTAAAATCACCCATTATGACGGCATCAAGGCCCGCCAAAATACATTTTAGTCGACTAAATCAACCGTAGACTAAACTATTATGACATTTAGTCGACTAAAACTAGACTAACACTAATACAACGTGTGACTAAAACAAAATGAAAACTATTCAAGAGACTACGACTAAAACTAAAATCAAAATTTGCCGCCAAAAACAACACCTGATATTACAGGGCTGATATGTATGCCTGGTAATAATAATCAAAATCCACAAAGTAACTAGCTAAAGTTTTCAAATAAATGTAGTTTACTAAAAGTAAGAGGACGTAGAGGAGTAGAAGGAAAAGTTGAATTTTAGAAATGCTCAAGTAAAGTACAAAATACCTCCCAAATTGTACTTACGTACAGTACTTAACACATTTTGGGCGGGAACCCCTTTTGGTGTTTTAAGCATTATGTTATGCTTTAGCTGTTAAAAATAGCAGACCTACAAGTTCATAGCGCGGCACTCAGTGCCGCGCTATGAACTTGTAGGTCTGCTATTTTTAAAAAATCGTGAAAATGTGGCGCAAATCTTTATATATATTATTTCAGAGCGGACGTTTTTAACTCATATATATTTTCTTCTGGGGGGGTCTCTGGAACAACATATTTTCAGATGGGGGTCGGTGGCCAAATACATATAATCCTGGGGGTCCATGACATGAAATATTGAGCACCACTGATATAGAAACATGGGGTTTTCAGAAAACTGATTTAGAAGCCTTTTTATTTTTTTTTGACATCAGGCCTAAATGGGATAAGTAAATGTACTTAGTTACTTTAATTACACCACTGGTGGGAGCTCTGATCCATGCAGAGAAGGTTGAAAACCACTGGTGTAAAAAGGCTAAAGTACCAGGAAAGGTTTAAAGAGCTTTAGTATTTTTCCGTCGGTTGAACTTCTATTAACATCGCCCATGAGTTGGACCCGGCATCATCGCCTTGAGCCCCCGTCTGCCTGCGAAGGTCACTGCTACATTTTCGATCTGGCACAGTGAGAGTTGATCTGGCACAGTGAGAGTTGAGAGTGCCTCGACAAATCACAGTCATAAAGCAAGCTCATATACTATTCTACTGATGGTATGCATGCACGCACACACACACACACACACTCGCACGCACGCACACACGCACGCACGCACGTGTGCAGCTCTGTTTCCAGCTTTCTGTTTAGCACTGCATTCCTCTGGGGCAGGATTTATGAAAATACCGGTGACAACATGTCCTGTTTGGCCTTTCAGCCGCACATAAGTGGCGCTGCGCCAGCCCATGCAGGGCCAGCCGGGGTATTAATAGTTGGCATGGGAAAACATAAATTATCGCTCTTTTTACCGAAAATGTCATTCAATCCCCGCCACCGTCGGCTTGTCATGCTTGTCCTCTCAAGACAGCTCGGTGGTGCGAAGAGGCGCGTAAATCAGGCCTGCTTGTGCCGTCCCCGAGCAAACACTCTAAATGCAACGGTGTCGGCCGATCTGCACAACCAGCTTATCAACCCCAAACGTCAGGCTCATCAGCGGGAGCTCCTCCTCACTTCAACCGCTTCTCGTCTCGTCTTCCACACCTCTCTGAACTTGGGCCGCTCCCCTCTCTCTGCAGCTGTTAATCCTGATTCATAGGCTGGTCTGCTTCGTCGTACAACGGTCGGTCATGCTCGCAGAGAACATCAGATATTTCAACTAAAAAAAGACGTGACACATCGTCGTACTGTATGTCGAAGTATAATAAATGAGGCTTTATGCTTTCGGGGGGAGTGCCGTTTTGTCTCTGAGGTGTTGGGGAAGCTGTCACATCCTGTTGTCTGGTCCATCATGACGCCCCTGTGTTAAAAAACAGATAATCGGAGGCCCCGGAGGCTTTTTGGAGGATAAGCGCAACGTGTGGGGGGAAAGGCAAAGACACCGTGTGAACGCTGAGACTAGCCATGCGACGTGCACCGTGCACGGTATCAGGCACAGTTCACACTTCAATGGGTGATCACAGTGTTCGTATAGAAGGTGATGCATGTCAAGAGCCTTCGAACAAAAGTTAATTAGACCCACAAGTTAGTCAGTTATGTTGTACTGTATACTGTATTATGAGAATCAACAGTTTTTATTTTTTATTTTACTACAAGCAAGGCTAGTACAGCTAATCTAACTAACAGTTGGATGAACAGATACCCCTCTCTCCCCCCCCCCCCCCCCCCCCCCCCCCCCCCCCCCACATAAAAAATGCTGCCACCTTACACCCAACCGGATCAATAAAAGGGGTTTGAACTGACGACATTGCCATCCTTGGAGCCCGGCAGTGCAGTGGCATATATTATGTTCACTAAAGGTGCTGGAATAGAGGGTATGCGTGTGACATCATCATCATACCCGGAAGTTATGCGGGAATGCCTACTGAGTGGCAAAAACTACTTTCTGGCCTTGACAGCCCATACATCCAAACAGAAAAGTCCTATTTGATTGCATTAAATGACTTTAAACAACATTAAATTCAGAACGTTCATTAACCAAAATTGTATACTGCATTATGAAGACTCATTTTGAAAATGGAAGGTGGAAAACATACCCAATTTATTTTACTAGTAAAAGTATAAATACTGCAATATAGAAATACTGTCACAAGTAAAAGTCTGGAATTCAAAATGTACTTCAAGTACCAAAAGTAAAAGTACCCATTATGCAGAATGTCCCATTTCAAGTTTTCAAATGTATTTGGAAATAGCAATTCTGCAAGCTCACAATGCGTCACTTTGCGAGTCGCGACACATTGTGAGCTTGTAGATCGGCTATTTTCAAATGGCCGAAATGTGTATAGGGCTGAAATGAAATGAAATGAAATGAAATCTATATTTACCCAGGGTATCTGGGCTAAGCTCAATAACTTGTTTCCAGCCAGGCCCTGCTCATAGAACACATGTCATCGTAGTGGTTCAATGCCTTGTTCAGCGGTGGTAATTTTAACGTGTCGGACCGCTGATTCGAACTGGCGACCTTCCGGTATCAAGACCGCTCCGCTATCCGTTCGGCCACCGCTGCCACAGCTGAAGTGGTTAATGTAAGTTTTGTAATAATAATAACCAGAGTTGGGTGTAACTAGTAACGGAGTAATTAGTTACTGTAATCACACTACTTTGGTCGGTAACGAGTAATGTAACGACACTACTCCTCCAAATTGGTAATCACATTACAGTTACTGGTCTGGTCACTTTGGAAGTTACTAGTTACTTGTGTCCTGCATGCTGCTGCTTTCAGCAGTGTTGCGTTGGAGAATAATGCACACAACTAAGGAGATGAGTTGAACAGGTATACTGTGAGCTGAAAAGGTGCGCCGTTCCAGCAACGCACTATGCACATTACAAACTGGTGTCAGCAGCAGCAGCAACAACACACAAGACAACACAGCCTTACGGCACACTTTTCGTTACTGTCGTAACACCATGGGGAAAGTTAATATTTGCCTAGAACCTGTGGTACATGTACAGCTGGTGGTACCTGAGCCCCCTCTGGTGGTTTGATTGATTGATTGATTGACTGATTGATTGAATATTTTATTAGAAGTTTTGTTTCATAACAGTACAGTTCTCTGGTACAGGGTCAAGAGAACCACTGCACAAAATGGGCCTTTCCAAAAAAGTTTTGGAAAGGCCCATTTTGTTTTTGTCCTTCACTTGTTCAACAACCTGAATGGGTTGGATTGGGGGTCAAATCAACTAATGATTCCCGAGTGCGGCGCACGCTGTGGCTCACCGTTCCAAGAGATGGGTCAAATGTGGAGAACAAATTTCACTGCGGTAACGTCTGTGACTAATCGTACGACTTTGACTTTGACCTGGTATTAAAGAGCATAAAGAAAGATCTTGTGTATGTCCTTATTAGAATTATAAAGATTTGTTAAGTGGAGTAACGCAAAAGTAATGTAACAAGTAGTGTAACTAGTTACTTTCTCTAGGGAGTAATTCAAGTAATGTAAGGCATTACTTTTTTCAAAAGTAATGTGTAAGGTTTTTTGAGTAACGGACCCCAACTCTGATAATAACAAAGTAACTAGTAACTAAGTATTCAAATAAATGTAGTGGAGTGTAGTGGAATGTAGTGGACAATATTTGGATCCTAGATGTAGTGGAGTACATAAAGTAAAAGTATTGGAAATACTCAAATACCTAAACATTTTACTGAAGTAGCCTACCTAAGTAAACGTACTTAGCTACTTTACACCACTGGTTAATAAGCAGTGAATGGAAATCAATAGAACTATGATGGTAACCCTGCCGTGATCTTGCAGGAAGGTATTCATTTGATGGGGTTTCTGTCAAATACTGTAAAAAGGAAAGTCAAGAGAGTCGATGTGGGCATGTATACACAGCGCTCAGCATGCCACACGAGGCTCAGTTCAACACTCAACACAAGTCCCGCTCCACTCGGCTCTGTGGGAAACGAGGAGTGGTCTTTCTGACGGCAGTTATAACGCCAAATGACACCCGGGGGGATTGTTTACTCTAAATATGATTTAGTGATAAATGAACTCCGCTTCGGTCGTCCTCGGTCCTCCGCTTATATCCCCGTGTGAATCCACCAGGCATCCACTAGTGGTGGTGGTGAAGCGGTCACAAGGATAGGCCTCCGGATTCCCCCGGCTGGACTGTGAACATCTGCTGGGCCATTTAGCCAGCTAATGGATCAGTTTGGAAAGAGAGGGAGAAAGGGGGGGGAGAGGGGGTGAGAGGGGGGATGGGGGGGAGAGAACCAGAGAGAGCGAGAGAGAGAGCAGGGGAGGTGCAGGTGTTCCTAGGCCGAGCCAGAAGACATCAAAAACCCAAGGCCCAATCCAAGTCCACCAGAGCACACACTGAATGAGTCACGGCCTCTCGCAGATAATAAAACAAGCATAAAGTTTGCTTAGCCCATTTCCACCTGAGGGACCGATTCTACACAATGTCCTCTAAATCCCATAACAGTTTTCTGAGCGGGAGAAAATAAAGTTTCTATATCGGTGGTTCTCAAACTTTTCATGTCAAGGACCCCCAAAATGATATTTATTTGGCTGCGGATCCGCATCTCAAAATATGATGTTCCAGGGACCCCCCAGAAGCAAAGATTTGAGTCAAACATTCTCCCTTTAAGAAATATATATATATATATATTCAAAGATTTGCACACATTTTTCATGATTTTTCAAAAAAAAAAGCCCAAAGTATGAGACGATGGTTAAAGTGGTTAAAAGCTACAGTGACACGTACGGGCGTTTTTCCGGTCTTGGTGGGTTAGGGTACAGGTGGGGGTATTTCACACTGTACTCAGGAGAGCCCAGTCGCCAGCCCTGTGCAGGGAGAGGGGTAATTGGATGCAGATGGGAGGAGGTAAATGAAAGAATTTCGCAAAATATCTCGGCGGAATACCTAATGGGGACGGGACAGAAAAGGAAATTAAAAATTATTTGAAGCAGATGGACTGTTCTTTGTGAGTTTTTCTGTGTGTGTGTGTGTGTGTGTGTGTGTGTGTGTGTGTGTGTGTGTGTGTGTGTGTGTGTGTGTGTGTGTGTGTGTGTGTGTGTGTGTGTGTGTGTGTGTGTGTGTGTGTGTGTGTGTGTGTGTGTGTGTGTGTGTGTGTGTGTGTGTGTGTGTGTGTGTGTGTGTGTGTGTGTGTGTGTTGGGGGGCGGGTATTTATGGGAGCCGTGAAAGAAACGTGTCTGTTTATTTTGTGCTGCCATGAAATGAACGGCGTGCTGAGTTGCGCTTGTGTTAGTTTATGACTGCCTGGCCATTAGTCATAATTTAGGAGGTATTTGTTATCGATTCATGATTTAGCATGATTTATTGGTGCCTGTCAGGTTTCATTCAAAAGTCCACCCGTTTCATTTCTGCAACTGGGGCCCCAGAGTTTATGAAAAATATAAACAGCAAAGTTTTGGACAATATGTGGATACAGTTTCATTTGTAGGTCATTATGTAATGCCTTTGGTTTGAAATTTTAACAGTGCCTCGCTGTAATTCATTGGTTCCTGTTACTTCCTTATTGCCAGAAACAAGGAAATGAATTGTTCTAGAGAATACGCCATTAAGTCAGGATACACTTCATATGCTCGGAAATGTTGATGGGGGGAAATATCCCAAATCCCTCTGACTGCAGACGGCGTTTAAAAATGCTCAGTGTGGTCAACGTGTTATTAACAATTGATCAGGAACAGCAGTCGTGTTATGAGTCGGCATCCCGGGAGGATTTGTTAAAAAGCTGTTTGGTTCCTCTGTCCTCTGCAACTACAGCAAGCGTCATTAAACATGCAATTCCAGGGCTTCTGGGAACATAGGGGTTATAGGGCCGATATTGACCTAACATGTGGTTCATGTTTGAAAGAAATATCTCAAGATTACTGGCCTCATAACATAAAGAAGGTCAGCTAAATCCATTAGAGTTGTTTTGCATTGTGCTGTGAATCTGCTCATAGCTGTAGTGTGAACTACATTCTCCTGACTGTCAGGCTACGATCTTCACTGTCTCTCTTTGCTGTCACTTAGCATAGTTGTATTCTGCTTTCACAGCGCGACACGTCACGTGACAGTGTAAAACGGGGCTAAAAGTGGTTAAGTAGTTAAGAGGTAAATGGAGTAGTCTTTGCCACTGTTGTGTGGAGGTTACAACGGAGGTTGTTCGCTACTATTGTTTACTGTAAGGTGAGAAGATAATGGCTCCTGCAGGATTTCTGCACTCCTTTTAACAGCTACAATGATCTCTCACTGTCGTGGTTATTCCAAGAAATGTATGTGCTGTGCAGCAACAAGAACATGTGCCTCTGTAAGGACCAGACTCAGGCTGGAAATGTAAATGGTAGATATCATTGTACATTTCTGCAAATCAAAGGATACCTGTGGGTTGTTGTTTTTTTTAACCCAAAATATGTTGCATATCAAGGTTTCCAGATGCGTACCACTTAGACTCGATCCTAGATTCCCAAGATATTTCAAACTAGATTATTGTGCATAACTGAGAACGGATTATTTCCTATTCTCTGCCGATCGGTAGGCTATATGCAACTCTAACGGCGTAGAGTCAGCGGCGCCATGCTTTGTTTTGCTGAGAGACGTACAATGGTAATGTTTTGTTGTCTGGCCATAGTTGTCTAAAGCGTTACATTCACCCATTCTCACACGTGTCCACAAACCGACGGCAGAGGAAACTATGCAAGGCACCTACCTGCTCACAGTGTTTCCCAGCATTAACCTCAGGCCCTTTCTCACACACATTCAAATTACACTTACACACACACACACACACACGCACACACACACACACACACACACACACACACACACACACACACACACACACACACACACACACACACTCATTCTGCCACTCTATACTGTATGTCCCCCAGAGCACTGGGCCCTGGGGGTGAAACACATGAAGGAGAATGTTGTGAGAATTGTGAGAATAAAAACAATTCTCACCTTGAGATAAACAACAGACATGGTCGGCAGGGCAGTGCAGACCCTTTATGTTGCGCTTAAGGAACGAGGGATTCAACAGCGGTGGCATTGCCTGCAGCTGTTATTATGTGTAACGTTTCATGTTATATATGAAATCCAATGAGTTATGAAAAGGTTTTTTTAAATGGAAATCTGGTACAAAAGTTATTTGGATGACTAACATAATTACCTAAATACACTGCAAAATCATTGTAAAATAGACTGAATTGTAATCGGCACCATTTCATTTAAATATATATCTGATACTATATGCATCAGTCTAATTCATGTCATCTTTCTTTTTCCGTTATTGTACCATTGATGAATGTTTTGTATCTTAAACGGTCTCTACCTTTCAAGTCTCAGGTCGCCAAAAGCTAAAAACATATATTTGTATACAGTATTTTGTACACAAAGACAATTCATAGTGCTTTACCTAATATATAAGGCATAAAAAGTCAAAGGTGTACGTCGTACACCCTACACTTGTCCAGGGTACCCCAGGGGTCTATACTTGGTCCCCTCCTTTTTCCATCCGATCTACAAGATCTACAAGCTCACACAGCATAGTTCCGGGACATACTGTAAGCTTTGTAGATCTGCAATATTTGCCAAATGTATTTAACCATGTTAAATGGATTTAACATGGTTAAAGAAATAATGGAGAATGGAGAGAATAAAAAGTGGCATAGAATTGTAAAGATCAAAGTGCAAACGAAACTCACGGTGTGCAATGTTCTACCAGCGAAATGCAGGGCAACACTTACTCTGTTAAGTGTTGGAATAGTTCCAGTGGTTTGAGAATCTTAATAGTATGTAAGTTGTAGCCTAAATATAGAACTTGAATAGTGGCTGACAAAATAATGTGGTAATGGTGCCGACTGTCTCTCTATGCATGGATTGAAGCAGCCAGTCATGTAGTCAGGACTCAGGGGATATAAAGAAAATCCATCTGTGAACAAATCCATACATGCATCCCATACAGTACCTGTAGTTAAAGAAATTGTATAATGTTTATTTTATTTTATTGTATTTATTATTTTATTTTAAGTTATCAAGGTTTAACATGTGAATGTTTGGTTTTTGCTTCTTCTTCTTCTTCTTCTTCTTCAGAAAGTTGAAGATGGGGGAAAAAAACATGAAACACTTGTCTGTGCAGACACAAGGTCCTGCAGCCATGTGGTCATCTATATACCTCTGCAACGGTGGATTCCTGCAGCCATGATGTCACCTACCTCTGCAACGCAAGAAGGATTGCTTCTTTATCGGTAATGAAAAGAGGTACTCACATTTGTTACTTAAATACAAGTACCAAATGCTGAAATGTAGAAATGCTCTGTACAAGTGAAAGTCTGGTATTCAAAATATAGGGCCTACTTGAGTACTGATTATACAGAATGTCCCATTTCAAGTTTTCAAATGTATAAAAAAAATGATCTACAAGTAGATCAGCTATTTTCAAATAGCCAAAGTATATAGTGCTTTTGTAATACTACTCCAAATAAAGCTTTAGTTAGTGGAGTAAAAGTACAATATTTGCCTCTGAGATGTGGCGTAGAAGTAAAAGCATTGAAAACTGGATATACGCCAGTAAAGTAAAAACAAAATACCACAAAACTAAGTACAGTACTTAGTTACTTTACGTCGCTGTAGTTACTACGCACGCCGCACGCACACACACAAACATACACACTCCCAGATGCACGCCTACACGTGCATACACACATTATGCATTTGGCCCTCAGCCCTCACAAATCAAGAAATCCCCCCCACCCCCATAATGAAGGAGAACCTTTACTTAAATTGAATTGACATGTCAGCAGGAGTCCAGGGCTTTGGCATCATAATGGATGCCAACATACTTAACCCCACCATTTTAGACATTAACTTCACCACTGGCACTCCTGGGAAGAAGACGGCTTCTGGAAACACTTTTCTTACCCATGTGTGCTAATAGTAATCTCTCTCTCTCTCTCTCTCTCTCTGTGTCTCTCTCCTTTTTCTTTTCCTTTCTAGTGACTTAGCATAGGCGGTTGTGACTTTCTGGGAAGCCCAAGAGAGGACGAGTGATTAGGACAAGGGGGGAGAGAGAGAGACAGACAGAGGGAGAGAGCGAGAGAGAGAGAGCGATATTGAAAGAGATATTGAGAGAGAGACATAGTAGTTTGGTAAAAAACAAGTATGCTTGTACTAAGGCTGTAATGTAGTCAGGATGGTATCTGTCACTCAGCTTATTGCATGCTGATGACTCAGGGTACTTTCAGCTGTAAGCAGCTCCTGATTTATGGGCAGACGGTGAACTCCTGCGGGCAGAAAAAGGTAGGGGAGGGGAGGGAGATCACAGCCCTGCAACCGCAACAGGGCCTCCCTTTTTTGGCAGGGAGATCTGGGTGGGTGGGGGGGTGGATGCTAGAAAGATCGAGAGGGGGGAGGCCGAACCTGCATTTTTCCCTCATCATGCCAAACTGCTTTGCACGGCAATTAGCTGTGTCCTCATTTAGTCTGCCCCGTCCCAAAGGGTAATGAAAGTCATACATCATCTTCAGGCCCTGCTAATTATCCAGCTCAGTTGCAGGTAGGCTTTGTAACCGTGAGAAGGCCCTGTCGCCCTGATATTTATTGCTCTTCCAATAAGCGGGTAAAAAAATACTCTCTTGAAAGGTTGCCCGTACACCGCGCCTCACATCCTTGACATACCTTTTTGCAAATGTGCTAGTCAAAGGGGAAATGTCTTCATTCCACATAAATCATCTCTCTCTCTCTCTCTCTCTCTCTCCCCGGTCGGCGCTGCAGCAGCGAAACGTTCGGCCAGGGCTCTCCGCGCAAGTGCGGGGAAACCAGAGAACGTAAACATTTTGGGGGTCAGCTTGTCTGCGTTGATTTAAATGCGCATGGCTAATGGAGGAAACAGTGAAATACTGTACTCTGTACTAGTGAAGAGACATGGCCAAGGAGAGCCTGCGCATGACTGCCTGCTCCTGCTGTTTCCATGTCTATAATGGAGACTTTTTTTTTAACCCAGAACTATACCAGAACTATATATATATATATATATATATATATATATATATATATATTTTTTTTTATTAACAAACAAATCAAAGACATTTCTATAAATAAAACATAATGTGATAAGGAACTTTGCGACGCGTTGTACGTTGTAGATCTGCTATTTTCACTATAGTTGAACAGCTTGGGAACCACTGGACTATAGGACTTTGGCCATGTCTTGTGACCACCGCCCCCCTCCCCACCCCCAATACAAACTGACTGCAAAAATAACCTTAATAATAGAGAAAATATATCATCAATTATTTTTGAAACCAGATATAATCATTAAGGAAAGTTTATGCATGCACTATGTGTACTATGTAAACTCTTGTCTCCACCAGGCCGAAGGCATGGGGAGAGAGTATGTTTTGCACTCCGTCCGTGTGTGTGTGTGCGTCCGTCCTTCCTTCCTTCCTTCCGTCCGTCCGTCTGTTACCAGCTAATCTCCGGCACCGTTGGCCCGATCCATGCCAAACTTTGCACACACACTCCCTGGATGCCAACGACGAACCTCTGCCCCAAATATTCCTCAACGGCCTGTTATAGCGCCACCATGAGGCCCATTTAGGCAAAAAACATTTCTGTAGATTACTCGTACACATTTTATCCATACATCACACAATTCGTTATACACTATCTCCATAGTCATGTGATCAACACAGATCTGCACCATTTCCCATCTTCCTTCCTGATTGGCTAAGATTCGCTTCCAAAGCTCACATGATTGGTCCGTTTCGAACAAAATGCCACAAATCACAAACACAGTGTGCGATTTCCGTGAAATTATACACGCACATTTCCACTAGGCTGAGGACGACATGACACAATTTATTTTCCAAACCAGCCTCATGGTGGCGCTATAACAGGGCAATTCCTGTTTTTACCTATAACTGCATCGTTCTGTGTACAACTTTGTATGCGCACTCCCTAGAGGCATGGAAAAACATTTTCCCTGCATCCCTCCACATCTGCCGGTTATAGCGCCACCATGAGGCCGATTTCTGCAAAACACATTGTTTATAATAGTCGCACAGATTTCATCCAAATCTCATGCAAATCGGTATACATGATCTCTGTAGTCATGTGATCAAGACGAGTCTGTTTGATTTCTCAGATTCTACACTGATTGGCTAAGATTGCCTTCCAAAGTCTTCAGGAGTGGCTTGTTTTGTACAAAATGCTGCACATGTCCTGCTCATCCAGAATTCTATCCTCAGAGATGCTATGAGTGATCTGACTCTGCATTTCCTCAACACAATGAAGAAAATTGTTGCAAAAAACAAACAAACATGTTTATATCACTCCTAAACATTTTGCCAAACACAATCACACACACTCCTATCCTCCTGGTGGAGACCTGTGCCCAGAAGGGCACTTTTTCTAGTTTTCCATGTTCCAGCCATTCAGTTGCAAAAAAAATGTTTTTTTAATAATTAATAATTTGGGGACCCCCCAAAATAATTTGGAGAGGGGTCGCGACCCACGGGTTGAGAACCCCTGGACTATGATGACATGACCAGACTAGGAACACCATGCAGTAGAGTGTATCTAAGTACATTTACTTGAAGGAAAAACAAATTAGTATCCGTACTGTACTTGAGTATTTGTATTTTTTAGGTCCAGGTTAAGGTTAAGCTTCTTAGGTCAGGATTTCGAAGGCCTAAATGGGTTAATGTGGGGCGGACCCACCCTACTCATGGGGCTGTTGTTACAACCCCTGTGAGCTTAAGCCCCACCCCTAACACACACACACACACACACACACACACCCTAGCTTTACACCACTGGCCCACAATAACTGTTGTCATCACCTGCTCCGGTTCGCAGCAACGTGACTCAGGGGATCAAATGCGGAGTGAGAAGGAATCTGTTTTGGCCGAATGATTGTAGTAGTCCCCCCCCCCCCCTCCCCTACTGTCACACTCATACACCCCATGGTTCCATTCGCCTTGAGCCTGACAGCCAGAGCAGTCTGGGTGTTGGAGGAGAGAGAGAGAGAGAGAGAGAGAGAGAGAGAGAGAGAGAGAGAGAGAGGAGACTAATTGTCAAGGTTATGCCTCCGAAGATGATTGATGCCAGGCTGGGCCTTCCTGTCAGGCTGTCAGGAGGCAGGAATGTTTAATGTTCTCATTATTGGTAACGCTGTTGTGTATATTTCTCTGTCAGCGCCGCCGAGCCATCTCAACTGCCAGAGCACTTCAAAGGCCTACAGGTCATTTATCTTCCCCTGACGCTCCCAATGCTCAGCCTAAGCTGAGTGCCAGTGATTTGTTATGACTTGAGAGCCAGGCTGACAGACAGGTCCTGTGTGAGGAGGAGAGAGAGGGGTGGCGGGGAGGGGAGGGGAAGGGGTGGGGGGGTGGGGGGGAAAGGGATTCCTTTTTGTCACACTGCGAAAACATCAATGTTCCCGTAATGGGCTACAACTGTCAGCGGAGGCCAGCACCTGACAGTCGTGTGGCCTCACTAATTTGCAGTCCCCGTGACTCTCGCACTCTTCCCAGTTTAGATCTGGTCGCGGCCCCGGTGTCACAAACAAACAGGGACGGCACGGCGTCTGGCCGGCGTGCTCGCCGCCGGGCGGGCGGGGGAGACGGGGACAGGGACGGGGACAGGCGGCGGACGGACAGACGGTCTCCGCTAATTAAGGACTTCTCGTCGTTTTGTATTAATCGCAGAGGAAACCGCCACATGCTCTCTTTTTTTAATGTCAGGGGGGCTGAGATGAAGTCTGGGGGGGGGGAATAAATATATAAATAAATAACCGAGCGATCGAGTCACACGACGACGGAGAGGAAGATGCAGTGTGGCTGTGGAGAAGTGTCCAGAGCATGCTGGGAATTAGAGCAGAGAGAGAGAGAGAGAGAGAGAGAGAGAATATTAGACAGAGGAAGGCTGTAGGGAAGGAGAGTGTGTGTGTGTGTGTGTGTGTGTGTGTGTGTGTGTGTGTGTGTGTGTGTGTGTGTGTGTGTGTGTGTGTGTGTGTGTGTGTGTGTGTGTGTGTGTGTGTGTGTGTGTGTGTGTGTGTGTGTGTGTGTGTGTGTGTGTGTGTGTGTGTGTGTGTGGCGTGGCGTGGGGGGGGGGAGCGAGGAATGGAGGAAAATAAAAAAGGTGCATGAGGGGAGGGGCATTGGTGGAGGGGAGGGGCATGGCGAGAGAGAGAGAGAGAGAGGAAAATCAGATCTTTGTTTCCCTTCCCAGGCCATGACATGATTAATCGTTTTCTTCTCATCTAATTTTGGAACATGAAAAACAGCACATTTGTCTCGAAGAAAAATGATGTGCCGGCCGCACCGTGCAGATGGAAATTTCAAGCCCCCGAAAAAAAAGATTAAAGTGAAATTCCACTCCTTAGACCTAATCATGAGTTGTAGATTATACTGTCGCTTTAACCAGATGGTGGGTTTGATTCCCCCGGCCTCCCTTCCTTATATTAATGAATACTAGACTGTTATATTTGACTTTGGTAAGTGAAATGTCCATCAGGGCCTAATGGACTGCCAGCCATAGCAACACACGCCGCACCTCTCTCTGCCCTTCCTGCATTTTTCACATCTCAGACACTGCTAGCCCCGGTGCTACGTATAGAACATTGTGCTTCCTCTTCGATTTCTCACGCCGTTGTCGCCCGACCGCCCTGCCTGCGTGCTCGCTTGCAAAATATTTTCACACAGTAGGTGGGGGACAAGAACAAACTTGTGTCCACAGCTAATTTCCTCCCATAGGTCAGGGCCATAACTCTGGGCTTTAGAGGTGTCACCTGGGGCAGGGCATGGGGACGGGAACTCAATAGTAACGTGATTAAACCTCCAGTCAATATGACTGCATGCACACGGCAGTATGTTAACCAACCTAATTATGAGAGGGGTGATAAAGGGACGAGTGGGTGGCCGCCCGGCCGTCTCATCTCGACCCACACGAGGAGGCTATACCCCGCCTGTGGCCCTATCCTCTCAATGCCACACACACACATACGTGCACCCACACACACACACACTCGGACATACACACGTGCACCACACACACACACGCGCACGCACGTATTTCATCTCAGGACAAGCCCATTTTTCACTCGCCACCGACAAATTGGGTTAGATGATTAGTTGTAGCCAGCCACCCACCGCAACGCTAGGAAGTTGTCTCTAATATTATCCCAGTATTTTTAGAGGAGAGATGGATTTATATGCGTTGCATAACGACGTCTTGTTATGACATTCTGTTCCCATCAGCGTAGCTTGATGACAGACTACGGTATCTATTAAATAACTGTGACTGAACTAATTTCGGTTTCTGCGCGCGGGGCCCCTCTCCCCTTGTGCTCGACGGCAAAACAACTGACATCAGCTTTATTTAACGCTACTATCCATTATTCTTTGTTCCATCTGTTTACCTCAGGGAACGGTTCCACCCTGTGAAGATAACAGACACGAGGCTTTTTTTGGATAGCTGTGTGGGTCGCTTTGGCCGCGGCTGGAGAACCCTGCGGCCCTTTTCATGCCTTGGCTAACTTTTCGTGACATCGCGAGGCTTAAGGTAATTCCCGAGTAATTTTTTTCTGGACTTGGTTTTGTCCGTGCAAGTTGATGAATTCTCGTGGCAGACTGCCACCGACTCCTTATTCTCTAATATAGAAAAATGCAAATGTTTGGGGGGGGGGGGGGGGGGGGGGGGGGGGGGGTAGAAAAATGGAGGGAGTCACCGGCACAAAACTTAATTCATGAATGTGCCAGCCGTACACTCAAAAACAAACGGCCCCCTGAAAAACTTGGACGGCGCCGCGAAACCCACGAATGCGAACAGAGGGAGACAGAGAGAGCACAATGCCAATATGTCACACGCTAAATAGTTTTAAATTAGGGCCTGTATACGCCTGTTGGAGACTACATTCATCATACTCAACGTTGGTCTGTTTCTTGCAACCCTGGCAGTAAGAGCTTCCACATGCCAGCGTCGGCGCTGGGGAGAAACAGAATCGGGTTATCAGCAGAGGTTTACTTGTCTTTAATCAGCCTGTAGCTAATTACCAGGCTTCCACACGGCGTGGCCATAAGTCATTAATCATACAGGGGCGTCTGGGAGCTCTCAGCCTGGTCCCGGACCAATGCAGCAGACAGGAGCTACCCCTTTTCCATGATGGAGCTCTCTTCTCCTCTCCCTCTCTCTCTCTCTCTCTCTCTCTCTCTCTCGGGCCACTGGCGTCGTCCATTAGGGTGTAAATTACAGGCCTTCGTCCTGGACGGCCCAAACAAAGGCCCACTGTTGTACTTCCTGTTTCTCTTCCCCGTTGGCCTCCTTTATACGGCTGTCTGACAAAGGATGACTTCACCACTACTTAAGCAGAACTCACGTGCACGCGCGCGCACACACACACACACACACACACACACACACACACACACACACACACACACACACACACACACACACACACACACACACACACACACACACGTACTTGAATGCGTTTGTCTACTTCTTATGTTGACACATAATGTCAATCAACGAAACCCCCGCGCCGTGGATGATGTCGTCGGTTGCTTTAGCAAGCAAGAAACTCGTGTTCGCTAGTTAAGCTTGACTGACGTGGAGTTCAATCAAAAGTTGCCCACGGTAGAAAAAAAAAGTGTGCCGGTAATATTTCAACGGTGAAAGTGGAAGTTGAGAAATAAAATTGTCATTTAGTCGGTCAGGTGATCTATCATTCCTGTCCTGTGCAGCTCTAGCGACACCCTCGCTCACAGTGTGGTGTGACTGAATGGACCAGCTATAGGGGCTGTTTTCAAATTATTACGCAGGGGTGCTGCTGCCAAGGTCTCCGGCGAGGATCCATCCACGACGCCTTTTGACGTGAACATTTTTAATCTGCTGTCCAGATAGGTAGAAAACGCTCCTCGTCTTATATACGTTGACTGACTGTCAGAGACGGATTAATCTGTTGGAATATTTCCATCATTACGTCCACCATCCAACACCAGCTGTAAAATATATTATCCCATTTTGGGCGGGAATCCCTTTTGATGTTTTAAGCATTATGTTTATGTTATACCTTAAGCTATTGAAAAATAGCAGAACTACATAGCTCATAGCGCGGAGCTTGTAGGTCTGCGAGCTTGTAGGGGGGTCCCTGGAACAACATATTTTCAGATGGGGGTCGACGGCCAATTACATATATTTTTGGGGCGTCCTTGACATGAAAATGTTTGAGAACGACTGACATAGAAACATAGGGTTTATCAGAAAACTGTCAGGATTTAGAAGACATTTGTAGAATCGTTCCCAGGTCTAAATGGGTTAAGGGACAACTAGAAGGAGAGAGACGGGGGGGGGGGAGAGAGAGAGAGAGAGAGGGGAGAAGAGGATGTCTTCTTCCACGGCGCTGACCTCTCAGACAGATCCATTCAGCGTCCTCCATCACTCTTTGACAGGTGACGTTTCCTGCGACCCGGCGCCGTTTCCGTCTCGCTGGAAATGCCGTGCCAAAACGTATACACATACATGCATCATTCCTGCACAGAAACCCTTGAAAAAAGGGGGCTGGCAACTGTAAAGTGAGGCTTTCAGCCTCTTTTCATGCTCCGGCATAGCTGACTGCCATAAGTTGGCCCGACTCAGTGTATACCTGCTGGAACACAAAACATCCCTTTGTGTGCGCTCGCTCGCCGCTTCTTTTTTTTTTGCACGTGGCGGAGGCCCGAAACTGTTTCTCATCATGAAATAACACACACGCACTGGCGAGCACAACACGCGGCGTTAAGTGGAATTCTTCACGTTTTGCCCGTAACGGCTGTAGTCAGGTACTGAGTGATGTTGCCATGCACACTGCATACCTCATTTCTTACCTATGGTAAAGGTGGCGGGGGGGTGGTGTGTGTATGCAAGGCGGCGGTGGGGGGGGGGGTGCTTCTACGAATGTTCAGTGCAAGGTTGTGAAGACAGACGGTGCGTCATGTAAAAGTAAAAGAGTGGCATCAAATGAAAGATTGTTTAAAGTCAGAGCTGCCAACACTTTATGCCCATCATTTATCTTGTTACCGATACATCAAATTCACTTCATGGCGGAGTCATAAAAATGTATGAGAATGTAAATGGCTGAGTGACCCATTCATCTTGTTTAAAGTGGCAAATGTAACATGCTTCTCATCCTGGGTGATAAAGTTATACTTCACTCCTTTATGAAGGATTCATTGTTGATGGTAAAAATGCTGTGAATTTCATTATGTTGGCAGGTAGAGTGGCTCTCTCGCAGGGCACTTCCTGGTGCATGGGTCTACGGCGGCACGCAAATCACTCCAAGCGGTCTCGTCACGGAGCAGAGCACGCCATGCTAGACCCATCAGGGAAAAAGTCTGCTTTCTGTCCTGACATCGCGGCTGTCGCCATTTTTGACAAAAGCCAAAACCATTGTGCTGACCAAGTCCAAATGAATGCTGGTCTACTTTCGAGGCAATGCGTGCGAAAAATTCAAAGTTATATGTAATTTCTACTGCCAGTGCTTATCCATGATGACATCGTATCTTCACAAAATGCCATTAATCAATATGATTTTCTCACAAGAGGCAACGTGATTACAAATGATTCGCATTTGATTTCTCTCGCTGTAAAACCGGGGGAAGCATCCGTGTAATTTTATAGGTGCGTGCTGGCACGCTATTCATGCACATTTGTATGAAAAAGTGTGCAAGGCGGGTTCTTAACGGGTTCTAAAAAATAATACTTGACGACCAAAATGCAACTATACCACTAGCCCAACATTTCTACTGAGCACAGTGAGGGGTCAGTGAATCAAAGCGTGCACGCATGCACACGTACTGCGTACACACACACACACACACACACATATGTACACACTGACGCCCTCACACACACATGCATGCTTCCAGACACACGTGCGCGCACCCGCATGCACACATTGCAGTCGACACAGGGCAGTACACTGAGGTGGTTTATGCTTCTTGTCAGTCGGAGAGCGTGATGAAGTAATGATTAATATAGGGGATGTTTGGAAATGTAAATGTGCGCTGCAGCACAAATAAACCAGGGGGGTTTCTGGGGATGATTAAATGGACATTTCACGGTTGATTGAGCATGCAAAAAGTCATCCATTTCCCCCCCCTAACTCTGTAAACAGCAACGCCGGGCCCCCTTTTTCCTGTGAAGTATATGATGGTCGTTGTGGGTTTATATGCACACACAGGCCATTGAAGACGAATGAGTGCCTCAATTTATATAACCGCTGGGATCTCCTGATTAGGTAATTTATATGGAGGACAGGTTTATAACTGCTAACTTACCGTCGTGTCCTGCAACAATTATTTCTGAAATCCGGCTGTAAAAGCACACAGTAAATTCCACATTTTTCTTTTTGCTGTCATCAGGAGCCCATAACCTGAGATCTGATTTTCAATAAATCCCTTTTATGAAACGGAGGGCAATTACGCCGAGAGAGAGAGAGTCTGCAAATTGATCCTATATCTGTGAACGGCGGCACGAGTCACGACCGCTATCCCACCTATAGCAGACTTTCAGTGTGAAGGAATAGATCTTCAACTGTACAGTAGATGTTCCTCATATGAGGAATAGATCTTGCAGACCAATGTAGATGCTCCTGATATGAGGAATACCGGTCGTTCTTCCCACCTGTTATGAGGCTTGGAGAAGGACCTCAGAGAAAAATGGATCTCGGGAGCAGTGTTGATTTTGACAGCAAATTTCCTTTAGTTTTTGTCATATTTTAGTCATCTGAAAGGTTTTACTGTTAGTCAGAGTTACTGTCGAAGTGTCCTTGAGCAAGACTGAACCCCTAATTGCTCCTGATGTGCTGGTTGGTGCCTTGCATGGTTTTCGCTGCCATCGGTGTATGAATGTGCGTGTGAATGGGTGAATGTAATGCACAATCTCTGTAAAGCACCTTGGATAAAGGTGCTATATAAATGCACCATTTAGCATTTACCATTTAGTCTAGTTTTAAAGTCTAGTCTTCGACTAAATATCATAAGATTTTAGTCGCCTTGATGGTGTCGTAATGCCTGATTTTACACTGTTGCATTCTGAAAATACGATCTACAAGCTCACGACACATCGCAGCGCGACACGTTATGAGCTTGTAGACTTACTATTTTCAGAGCGTAACACCCAAGCCCCAACCAAACACGCACGCACACGCACGGAATGAGACTACATACACATTTTACTTTGATCAACTCTTACTTTTTCCCCTCCAATTTATTCATTTCCAATTTCCCCCATGTGTATTTCTGTCCCTGTCGCAGCTGATGGAATGGAGTGGTGGAATCGAACCCCAGTCTCCACGGTGGTGGGCAGGTACTTTACCCAGCGGCGTACCTAGACGTCAGTATAGGCCCCCACGCAGGCTGGTCAGCGCAGGCTCCCCGACAGCAGTACAGTAAGTATTTGTGAACGTACCTGCCACGATTGTGAACAGAGCAGCTGCAGCGCAGTCAGGGGAGCCCACTTTACCCTCGCCTTTTCTGACTTCCTCCATGTTATTAGCCTACACCAGGGGTGGGCAACTTTGACGATGGAGACGGAGAGGGCCTTTATATTTCCATGTTCACTCCAGAGGGGCCACATTGCATGCATGTCGTAGCAAAAATAGCCGATCTACAAGTTCAAAACGTGTCGCATAGCAACGCGTTTTGTACTTGTAGATCAGCTATTTTTGCTATATTTGAATTGAAATCCTGAAAAGTCATTTTAACTAAATACAAATATATTGGACATAAAAAAGACTATTTTTTTTTAATACTACTCAGCAAGCTACTAATTTAGACTAAGTAATTAAAGTGGGTCATGTTTGCATATTTGGAATTGTAACAGCTGAAATCAATAACATATTAGTATTCAGAAATGAATCTGAGGGCCACATTAAGTGAAGGTGGGGGCCGCATGTGGGGGGGGGGGGGGGCTATAGTGTCGCCCCTGACTCTACCCCTGCGCCACCCAGACGCACACAAACATTTTACTGTTGGATAATCAGTGATACCAAAATTTGCTAAACAAAATTGTGACAAAAATGATCGACAACCCCAAAGTAAGAGTAGTCGCAGGAGCATGAATGAAGTGTCACTCTTTAGTCACGTATCGACAATGCACATATCCTGTTACGTTTGGTTTGCATACCATTAACATGCATTAGAGCCGTCGGCTACGACGTTGTGATGACAGAGCCAAATGTAATCATCAAAGGCGCAGTCGGGCTGTCAGACGGCTTGTTTTCACAACGACCTGGTGACAGAAGGGAGATGAGATTGACTTTAGATAACAGCAGTTAAAAAATTTCTTCATTATTAAAGTAGAACAAAGAGGACCAAGGCAACGGCACTTATGTTTGCGTTTAATGAAGGCCATCCATCATGTGGCCCTGCAGGGTATCTGTCACCTCTCACAGGCACTACAGTACACAGGAACAATACCTCGGCGGAACTTACTGGCTGTTAAGTAAACAACAATGGAGCAAAGCTCTCACGGGCCAAATGTCTCCGAGGACCTCCTGGGGAACCTGCTGAAGCCACGTCGACGAGTCACGCTTCTTATGCTCTTAAAATAATAAAAGTAGTATAATACTTTTGGCAGCTCAGCGCACAAAAGGAGCTGGCTGTTCAGAAGGGAGAGATCGGGCTACTTGGATTTGCTCATCGGACGAAACCATTGGTGTAAATTAACTGAGTACTGTACTTAAGTACAATTTTGAGTATTTCCAATTTCCAGTACTTTCACTTCTACTCCACTACATCTCGGATCCAAATTTACTCCACTACATTTATTTAAAAAACTTTAGTTACTAGTTACTTTGTAGGTTTTGACTCTTATTACACTACATACATTAACCATTTCATATTTCGGCCATTTGAAAACAGCCGATTTACAAGCTCACAATGCGTCGCGAAGTCATTGATCAGTGATTGTGAAAATAGCAGACTGTATATCTGCTCATTTCAAATCATTTTTATACATTTTAGGCATTTAAAAACTGGACATTCTGCATAATGACTACTTTCTACTTTTGGTACATTAAGTACATTTTGATACCAATACTTTTGTACTGTAAATTTTGAATTCTGGACAAAGTATTTCTATATTGCAGAATTGATACATTAACTTAAGTTGTGAGTACCGGTACTTTTTCCAACACTCGACAAAAGTGTCTTATCAATTCAACCTATCATTTAGATGCAGAACGAGCAACTGAACTCCCCCCTCAATGTTCATTTCATTTGATTCAAGTGTAAAAATTGACCCACATTGACCGTTGGGTGTCTTTGGGGTCCATTTTTACACCCTCAGAGTTAAAACGGACACTGAAGATTTCACTGTGACTGCATGAGTGGAGTTGCTGTATATCACCCTGCAGAGAACCGGTTTGGCAGGTTATTCATCCCTGCTATATGTAGAAAATGAGATTCTGTTTGGTGTTCGAAGTGCCACGGGCGGAAAAAAAATAACTTAACCCATTATCCACCCACCTTGTACCTTAGTCACAATACAATAATATCACAGTAAGTGCCACTTGTTTGTAATAATTGAGTAAGCCTAATTAGACAATAACTACACCGCACTCTTTTATTGTATGTAGTTACTCAAAGAGTGGGTAAAATAGCCTACAATAAAATAAGAATCTCACTTGAAATTGAAACTATGGTATATATGCAGTCCAGCAATCACGGCAAATGGGTTTTGACGTTTCTTTCAGTGTTCGGTGGTTTGTGCTCTGGACAGCATCTGGTGAGAAGTGGATGTGTGCTATTAACAAGTCCTCTGGTTGGAGTCCTGGGCCCAGCGTGGCTGCTTGTAAATGGCACTTTCTTATGGAGACAAATCACCCGCTGGTTAGAGTTTCAATGAAAGGAGATACAGTCGGAGTACATAAATATAGCCTTAGGAAGCACCGCTAACCATGCAATACGCAAAAGGATAGACTTTTTGTGGCTGCAGGGGCCAATTTTAACTCTTAGTAGACTCACGACAGCGGAATGTATGGAAGTTAAACATCTGAGGCTGAATCTAACCTGAATGGAAGGCGGGCTTGGAGTCCAGCAGGCACAGGTAACAGAGTAGAGTAAGACCAATGGTTCCCAAAACGGGTCCAGGTGTGCCTTGGGGTTTTGTGTTGACCACACATTATTAACCATACAAAATGGTTATGTGTGGTCTTTTCATGTACTACTATGGGCAAACACAAAGGAGACCACAGCACACCTGTGTTCTTCTGGTGTTTTTTATGCCTAAATTATCTTAGGATGATGTTGGTTTCCTGCCCATTTGAATACTTTTTGTGGCTGAGCTGTGCGGCCGCAACCTTCTCATCTCCATTTACTACTATACACCTGTACTTTGTGTGCACTCATTTCCCAATACAGAGGCAATTCTACCCCCTTTCACCACTTTCAGCCCGATGTGCCCATTTTGGGGCATTTTGAATTGAAGCTCATCACAATGTGACATGGTGTGAGCTTGTAGAATTGCAAATGTATTTATTTGCTTATTTACTTACTTACTTTGTACAGAATCGGACTTGAATGGTTAAAAATATATGCTTACAGAATGATAAGAGCGATAACATGTATTATAAAGAGGATATTTTTTGCCTGGATGTGAATACAGGTGTGTTTTTGTCTTGCCCTTTGCTGTGCCTTCTTGGACACAAAAGCTTTGAACGCCGGACTGCGGTAGACAATACGAAGGGCAACGCCGTTAATATACTGTCTCTACTACATATAATGTACATGTGAAACGGTATACAGAGGAGGGAAGAGGAGGGAACTATTCCAATGATTTGTGAATGCTTATTAAAACATGACAGGCACGGCCTAATGGGTGTGAGGACTAGGGCTTAATGTGTGAACAGGCGTAACATGTAGAATTAATAAGAGCTGCGAGAGAACACAAAACAAGACAAAGGGAATTGTCAGGAAGTGAAATCCAGGTTGACTTTTCCGAGGATAGAACACAAATTAGATTATGGTCGCATTAGATGTTCCTACATCTGGCCCCCCTTTCATGTTATCACCCCTACAGTGGTGGGAAAAGTACTCCAACGTTTTACTTAAGAAAGAGTATCAATACTGCAATGTAATAATACTCTGTCACAAGTGAAAGTCCGGAATTCAATATGTACTTGAGTAAAAGTGCATCAGGTATTGGCATCAAAATGTACTTAAAGTACCAAAAGTAAAATTACTCATAATGCATCGCAGCGCGACGCATTGTGAGCTTGTAGATCTGCTACTTTCAAATGGCCGAAATGTATGTAAGACTGAAGTGATTTAATGTATGTTTTGTAATAATAATTATAGTCTACAAACTAGTAACTAAAGTTTAAAAATATGTGTAGTGGAGTAAAAGTACAATATTGATCTGTACAGCACAATATATGACGAGATTCGAAGGCCACACAGCCACCTGAAAATCTAAGTAACTCTAGCAACTAAAGTTTTGAAATAGGCCTACTTATAGTGGAGTAAGACCCAAACCACACCAATGATTCGCCATGCAAATCCTTACAAACCAAACGCTTGAGAGTATTTGCATTTAGTTGCATGCAACCATTATCCCCAATGGCAGTTGCAAGGAGTTGCATTGGTGTGACATATTAAAACTGTTTTGATGCAAGGAGTTGCAACTAGTTGCATTGGTGTGGTTTGGGCCTAACAAACAACATTTGCCTCTGAGCGGTAGTGGAGTATAACTAAATTATTTTAAAACAGAAAAAGCAAATACTCAAGTAAAGTGCCTCAAAATTGTACTTAAGTACAGTACTTGAGTAAATTTACTTTGTTACTTGAACGATTGAGCGATACTGATAAGCGTTACTAACGATGTTCTGCAGTCACCTCCATTGTGGAGAAGATGCCGTAACAAAGCAGTCGGTATGAAGGCGCGATGTAGTCTCCATCCTGGAATGTGATCATCTCAAGCTCTCTGCTGACAACACACTGACAGTGGAGTGCTTTTTTACTGCGAGACACTGTATCACACAAGCTTGTGGATCAAATTAGCGATTACAGCTTTGAAGTTCACAAGATTAAAAAAAGAAGAAGAAAAAACACTCCGCGTCTCACCAGCATGGCTGACTTCCCCGTCATCTTCGTATTTGCTCACAGCTGTCACATCGATTCTCCCTCCTTTCCGCCACAACAACAAGGAGATATTGTTATATCGTTTCAGGCTGAAAGCGTGCGTGTGCACTCAACCTGTCGAAACCCTGCTGGGTTTGTCTCGGGCTCCGAGGCGGGGATAACGCAGACAGCTAGCTGGGTTCTGTCTAAAAGGTATCTGTGAAATGAACACCATTGTGGTCGTCCGGAGTCCAAGTGAGTGGAATTAAGCAACAGGCCAACATTCATCAGTCGAGCGGCTGGATTATTTTGTTAACTGAGAGCATAATCAACAGGTGTTCCATAAGGTAAACACGGGGATGATTAATCGGCAGCGTATCATACCACCCCCTCCAAAGGCTACGTACTAACTGCATTGAACTGCCATGCAGCGCTGTTAAATATTAACAGAGTTAATATGTCAAGGTCTCTTGATTGGCAGCATCCATTACAAATATGAAGTCAAAACGACTCGGTTGTGAATTAATATTATTTTTGCTTTGTTTGCTGACCAAAGAGAGTGCACTCCCGTTGCATGCTGGCTCTATTTCTCTTTGAACTGGCATTTACGCTGACAGAAAACGGGCCTATTCATATTTCATAATGGGGATCCCACGTGAACACTAAAGGTAAATCACACATCAAATATTAAAGTAGTTTTTTTTTTTTTTTTTTTCACATCAGATGAATCTCATTGACTTTGTGTGTGTGTGTGTGTGTGTGTGTGTGTGTGTGTGTGTGTGTGTGCGTGTGCGTGTGCGTGTGCGTGTGCGTGTGCGTGCGCGTGCGCGTGCGCGTGCGTGTGCGTGTGCGTGTGCGTGTGTGTGTGTGTGTGTGCGCTAACAGACGAATGCAAGCACGCAGGCAGCGTATTCAAACACACCCCAGATTGCTTCTGTGGTTATGCAGTGTTTCACGACACCCTGTTTGCTATGAAATATTGAGCGGCTTATTAATCAGCGGTGAGAGAGGCCTCCCATCCATCCAGGCCCCTTTGCCTGCCTGCCCGTGGAACATTTTAAAAGCATGCAGGCCCATACAACAACCATTAAAAGCACAGAGCGCCCATATCACTGTAAATTATTTAGCTGGAAGAGCGTTGTAAATCAGTGTGTGTGTCATGCACTGAACATGGCATATGCCGGAGTGAAAAATGCATACGGGAGCGGCCATTCACACGCGGCGCTGAAAGCATGGCATTTAAAACCCTGTGTTGTCCGACATCTCTCCACAGTCCTGTCAGCTTCAGTCACAACTAATTTATTGTGGCTGATTATGATTATGAATGATCCATTTTGGGAATTTGCACAGTGGCACTCTGCTGGGTATTGTTCTCATGTAGTAGCCTACAGCCTACAGTGGCACTCTGCTGGGTATTGTTCTCATGTACAGTAGTAGCCTACTGCACAGTGGCACTCTGCTGGGTATTGTTCTCATGTAGTAGCCTACAGCTTTGGGCTACAGCTTATGTTTTGTTTCAAATCGATGCCTTTCTGCGTCGTCATTTCAAACAGCGAGACAAGCAAAGAAAAGATAGATTTTAATTGGGGTGAGACGTGATTAAGAAGAATATTGGATTAAATCGTTTTTTTTGTTTTTTTTATGATGTTAATGGTTACGTGAGGCCTGTTCAACTTGCACTCTATGAAATACTACCCCGGCATTTCAAACTAAACGTATTGTAGTTTGGACATAATCACTCTTTGCACAGCTATTCAAATAGTCTGCGTGTAATTTAGAGGGAAGAGTTATTCCTGATATGTCAGCGCTTGAGATCTGGCTCGTCGACAGACTTCAGTGTGACTGACACACTCATCAGACTGAGAATCCTTCTCGCCTGGGGGAACCGTGATGCCTGTCAAATAATGGATATCTTTTAATGTTCACGTCTCGAATGCATGTCACGGCAAATGCCAAGTCATAACATCAGTTATTACCTGGGTGTTCACTGTCTGAGGTTTACCTAAGGTTTCAAATGATCCTTTCACTTGTTTTTTCTCCTTTCTTTCTTTGTGTGGTTTTAGAATCATCATGACAGTTTGTCATATCTTCTCACTGTTTGTTATTCGTGTGTGTGTGTGTGTGTGTGTGTGTGTGTGTGTGTGTGTGTGTGTGTGTGTGTGTGTGTGTGTGTGTGTGTGTGTGTGTGTGTGTGTGTGTGTGTGTGTGTGTGTGTGTGTGTGTGTGTGTGTGTGTGTGTGTGTGTGTGTGTGTGTGCACACGGCTGCGCGTGTGCACGGCTGCGCGTGTGCACGCATGTCTGTCTTCTAGCATATGCTTAAACTCTCTGATATACCTGACAGGAGTTGCCAAATGTAACACTCAATCCTAAAGAAAATTAGCTGCAGCAGACTGACTCGCACACACATCCGAGGTGCCTGACAGTTTGTTGTGCACCGTTTGAGTTACATATACCGTGTCTGTCTCTAGAGGGTGCAGTTCAGCACATTATGACTCTGACTCAAGGCTAGCTGGCCTTCCACAAACTCTGTAACCTCAATTCACAGAAGAAGGAGAAGGGGAAAAAAGAAGCCTCGCTTTACTGTCGCACATAAAATGGCCGCACACCCGATGCTAGCTCAAAGGGATGCCATGCATTCATTTCAATGTAATTGTATACTATCTGCGTGAATATGTGACTACTACTAATTATAATGCGTAATGCCTCGGTCTTAGCATGTCGAGGGCAAGAGTGATATACAGTACGGTACTTTGTATCCATTTCTGGAGCGTGCTATTATAAATCGGTAAAATAAAACACCCATGGGGTGGAGTGTAATGATGTCATGTTTGTACTTGGTTCCATATGTGCGGTGAGGAGTCATCATGGCATACCGATGCAAGGGCCTTTCTAAGGTCTTAACTCACTGCATAAAGTGTTTACTATGTCCACTGCCACGGACAATAACAGCTTACAGGCAGAAGCCCGGGCCATGTGGCGCGCAGCTGTGTGGAGCTGTCTGACGGTCTGTATATCTGTCTGACTACAGGAACACGGCGATGAGCTGAGCCTGCGACGCAGCCTTTTCTTTATCCACTGCAGGCCCTGCTGGTGCATCTGAATGGATGGGGAGCCGGCCCCGGCCCCGGCCCTCGGTCCCTCTACAAAGAGAATACTTTCCACCACACATGTGAAAGCGAGTGGGAAGAAGACTGGAGGAGGAGAGAAGAGACAGAACAGATATTTTCCACGTTGATGAGTGGGAGTGGAAGACGGGGGAAGAGAAAAAAAAGCATAAAACAAAATGAAGTGAGAGATTGAGTGATACAGAAAGACATGCAGTGAGAGCAACTGGAGAGTTTATCTGTAAGCAATGCGCCGGGTGTTTGCTCACGGACACGAGGCCACTCACGCAGTATGGCGTGCTTCAATAACATTAGGAACTGCTGTCAAATAAAAAACAAAATAGAAGCCTGCCTGATTTTTAAAGACATTTTGTCTTTTATTCTCTCAATAAAAGCAGAGGATATGGTTGTACTGCACATTTTTGTCATTAGAGTACACAGCATTCATCTACACATTATTCCTGGTTATCCATGATACAATCATATTACCTGAGAGACTATAGGGCCTCTCTGAAACTTCCTTTTTACACTTTGCATGCTATTCCCGAAAAGGTAATTGCCTACTTTCCACTAAAAACAACAACCCTTCTTCCTCTGCTTGTTCAGCATTATATACAGTAGGTACCTATGATGTTTTCACTATATTGTCTCTCCCTCCTGCAGGGCAGGAGACAACAAAACAGAAGAAACAGCTGGATCGGAGGTAATTTGAGCCTCAATTTCACAGTTAACACTAAAATACATTAAAGCAATAAAAGTGACGCGAGGCCCCCGCGTTTCCCGGGGCTGTGTTGCTGTATGTCTGGCCCAATTTGTCTCCCAGTCAGGCCCATTAGTCTCCTGCGCTCCCTGCTTAATACGCTCGGCTCTCCCAAATGCCTCAGATCAATGTGTGATACGTCGTAGCATCATCGTTTACTGCATGCGGACGAGTTGAAAAATGTCCCTCTCTCCTCTTATTTCCTTGGAGAAGTCTCTATTGAACGTCATACACTACACTACAGGCACATGCAGTGGGAAGCAGCTTGTGTTGTTTGGGTTGGTGGAATGTTGTTTCATCAGCTGACACCAATGAATCGCTGGAGTAATGTGGTGGCTGGTAATAGTTGAATACTTTATATCAACTTGATAAATATAGCTCTCATAAATCACATAAGTGTTATATATCGCTGGTTTTCACACTTTGGCTCCAACAAGGAAACTCTGGAGAATATATCAGCACAGACAATTATAACTCCCCAAGGTAACTTGCAGACACTGTCATAATTGCTCTGACTGGGACACATTTTCAAATATGTATTATCAAATACTTAAAGGGCCACTTCACCCCTTTTGCAACCAGAGCTTATTTTAATGATGTTTAGGATACAAGAAACACTTTCTTGGGGTTTTTATGTGTATAATGTGTTTTTTTTTCTTTTTATATTTTAGTTATGAAGCCATGTTCATGACCAAAAACCTGCCATGAACATGGTCTCACTTCCTTCCTGGACTACAAAGTCACACCTCCATGCAGCCTCCCCGCTCTGCACAAGGAGGGGAAATGCACTGCATTATGGGCATTGTAGGAATTCAGCAATCCAGTCAACACACAGACTTCATTATTTTTCTGGCCATAGGGTGCAAATTTTAATTTGTGCTATACTGTTATCTACTACAAATACTATTAACATTGAGTGACTGCTGTTTCTTCCAGCGGTGAAATGTCCCTTTAAGCTGCACTATGTGCTGATTTTGAACAGACAAGCATAGCATATTAACTAACCTTGTTACATAACTTTTTGTTAATCAACATCGTTAGTCCTTAACATCTTAATCAAGTCATGGTAGGAGATCTGGAACTCATATCAACTTTAGCAAGACACATGAGTGATGACTGGCGGTCCACACCCATGGAGATGACATCACGGGCTGTCATGTAAGGCTGGTGACACGCCATCGGGGTTCACTCATAGACGGGAGAAGAAGGCAGAAGACAGCAATTACGCGGTGGACAGAAACCTCATCCTGTCAGAAATGCTCTGAAAGTAATGGTTTGTTCTCAAATTAACTGGGATGACTCTGTCTTTGATAGTCGACTGGGTGGCTGCGCACCAAGACATCTGCTACGTGCTGCCCGATATTATATTCACGCAGCTTCAAACAATTAGGATAACCTTGTGATCGCGTGTTGGAATGCCCTCGAGAAGATACAGTCCTGAGACACTGGCGATTTTCAAATGAAGGCGAAAAAGCCCTTTGGTGTCAAGCCCGTCCGTGACATTTTCTCTGCTATTTACATTTATCAATGACAGACAACAACCTCATTGGCCCGCATACTTCTCCAACATACTCCATTAAGGTGCCTGGAATAAGGGTTCATTTCCATAAAATATTCTTTGTCGGAAACAGAAAATAGGCAAATTATCTGAACACTAAAACACCCCGGTGCGCGGTAGATCCCACATGCAGACAGAAATGACCTCAATTAGGCTGTCTGAGCACAAGAAAGAGTCTCACCAGTTAAGAGTTTTGAGTGGCACGGATAGATCAACACTGCCATTTCACATCGCTCACATCACCTGCAAGAGCACTTTACATTTGTAAATCAACGAGGGAAACCACATGTAGAAGAGCTGGGAGGGATTCCTGTCTGCCTTGGCACAAATTTTGAGGATGAAATTACCTCCATTACAGCTCCCAGTCGGGGACTGCATTCTAGGATCAGTCTGTCAGAACGGGGTACTTTAGTGGAGATGGATACGACATGTGACCATTTGACAATGTTGTTTTTCTTCTTTTTTTTTATCTGTGCGAGTAAAGGCAGATTAAGTAGGGATTGCATGATAATGTTGTTCCGCCTGAAGCATTGGATCTGTTTATGAGCTGATTACCATTGTGGCCCTGCTTCACTTCAAGCTGTTTGCTTTATAGCTTCATTACTACAATCACAAAGGTGTGGACATCTCAATAGCCTGTGTCCTCATAAATCACCCGCTGAGATAATGGCAGCTGGGTGTTTTGGCCCCAGTGCAACCTTATATAGTACGGTATGAGGGCGTCTCAAAGCATGAGATAAAGGCACCAGTGCATTCATTTGTGGCATATATGCAAACCAAGATAATGGTGGGGGCCGTACATGCACACCGCCAACCTCCAAACCATGAGAAATCTATCACAAATAATGAGGCCCTTGAAAAGCAGTCATACTTGTAGAAAAGCTGTGCGGCTCCTACGTCAGCCGCACGATGCCTGACCACCAACAACAACAACAACAAAAAGCTAAAATCTAAATAAAGACTAAAGAAATTGATATTATTGACATGTCAGGTATTTCCCATGGTTGATAGGTTTAACATCATCTTTAGCCTGATGAAACAAGCCACGTACTGTACATAAAATATAATCATGGTTCTTTGACGCATGTTTGGCATGGCGCTGAGCGTTACAGCAGCTTCGCCTTATTGACACAGCTGTTACCCAAACTATAGGCCTGCCACTGCCGAAGAGGGCATGTCTTTATATCGTGCCACTAATGACAGCTTTACTGGTGGTAATTCTGCAGGGGTGGAATACGGGGTTAGGTGTGTGAGTCACGTCCTGAGCTATGTACCCAAAGGCCAGATGTCCCGGCAGGTTTGCTCCAATGTCTCTCCCAGGACGCGTGAACGTCCCCCAGGAATGCTGTGGTGGACACAGTAGGCTATATACTCAACCAACCCAGAAGTACTTTGTGTCAAAGTAGGCTATAGATACTCCCATGGTCAAATGTTACTCAACTGTGCAAGTAGATCAGTCAAATTTGTGCTTGAGTTAAAGTGCTGGAGTAGCCTACTTGCTTAAAAAAAATAGGCTAGGCATTAAAAATGCTTTTTAAAAGATGTGTTCAAAAATATAAATTATAAAGTAGGATTTTAATATCAATGTGTTGCTGCAGGCCTATTAGTTTTTTGAATTTCCCCCAAAAAGATAAATATCAATAATAGTTGAAAAATAGTTAGCAGATCTACAAGCTCTCAACGTGTCGAATCACGATGCATGTTGACTTGTGAGCTTGTAGATCTGCTAGTTTCACTATATTTGAAATAGGGCCTCATTCATAATGTAGCTGCCGCAGCCTTACTATAGAAATGTAGTAGAGTACAATATTTTGTCTTTGAATTGTTGTGGAGTGAACGTCCGAAGTGTCCAAAACTACAAATACGCAACTTATTTCAACAAGATACTGAAATAAATGTACAGTATACTCATTATACTCCACCAGTGCAAGGATGTGAAATTAATGCAAGATCTTGAGCAGAGTTCTAGAGACGCACAGTTACTTCTGTGATTGTTTTATTTTACTTAAATGTCCTTTTGTTTTCATTGATTTACATGCCAAATAATTTAATAGCTTTAAAATATATATTTAAAGTGTGTGTCCTTCCTTTCTTTGTGGTTAGAATCATCATGACAGTTGGTCATATCTTCTCACTGTTTGTTATTCGTGTGTGTGTGTGTGTGTGTGTGTGTGTGTGTGTGTGTGTGTGTGTGTGTGTGTGTGTGTGTGTGTGTGTGTGTGTGTGTGTGTGTGTGTGTGTGTGTGTGTGTGTCCTCATGCAAAATATTACCCCTACAGTATGTTGTTGTCTCCATATTTCAACGTGCACCCCCCCCCCCCCCCCTCCTTAAATTATAGTTATAGTTTGTCATACAAGAGTGTCGCATATGCAAGTAACACTATTTTTAAAATGTTTTTCAAATAGTTATTGTATGTTTTGGACATGCAAAGTTCCCACCCAACAGCAATGGTATCGTGATATCACATGGTTTCCTTCCGTTATTATTTTTCTAAAGTAAGTTATTTATAATCAAATCGATGCTTCATAGCAGTGGTGGAAGATACTCCCATATTGCACGTACGTATGTAAAAACGGGTCAAGTGGGCAGCTTAATTTGACATCTGGGCAGTACCTCGATGTAAAATTGGCTATTTATTCAAAAATGTTGAAAAATCAAATATTTGAAAAATGGTCTTAAGTAAAAAAAAAGTATACACATGATCATTACATGCTTAAACATTCGACAATTAAGGTCTAATATTTCTACAATTGCTACAAAACCTGTATATCCAGTCATTTTGGGGCATAAATAATAAGTTGAAGGATAAAATTAAGTCTGATAATGATGTAGGTATATAGTGCATGTTCACATCTTGCATATTTATAATATATATTTTTATAATATTTTGGATAAAATAGCCAATTTCACATTGAGGTGCCCAAATGTCCAAGGTGCCCACTTGAAATCGAAGTAAAATAAAAAGTAGGTTTTTACTTCATGTCAAATGTGAATATGTGTTGCATACAAGGCCACTGGGTCGCAAGACAAATGACAGTGCAAGCTGACAATAAAGTAGGCTACTATACCATATAGCATACTAACTTATGTAAAAGTAGTGACGAATCATCAGTGCTACATGTTGTGGACTTGTAGTTCTGCTATTTTAGATTTTTTTTTTTTATCATTTAATTATTTATTTATCAAAAAATTACAAAGTAACTGAAGCTGTCAAATAAATGTAGTAAAACAGTACAATTTTGATTGTATATAGTGGAGTAGAAGTATTAAATTATCAATTAATGGAATTGCAGTAAAAGTATACCTGAAATTGTACACATAGTACAAGTAGTTACTTTGACTTTCCACCACCACTGCTTTAAAGACACACATAACACCCTGGCCTCTCCCTTCACATCCCAGTTATATGTTTACAAATGCGGATGATTCTCATCTGTGGACAGCTCTGATCTGTACAAACACATTATATCCTTGACATGCCACTCTTAATGTTTACTGGGACAGATTAGGCCTACTGAACCTCACTTAACCTTTTAGCTCATTGGCCCAAGTTTGTAATTGTATATGAACCTTGGCCTATAATGTATAGCAATCATTCTGCATTATTATTGTGTGATCTTTGCTGCTGTTTCTTTGTTTAAGCTTTACAGTGTATCTTTCTAACCTTCTGTACAGCACTTTGTAAACATTGAGTTGTGAAATGTACTATAAATATAGTGGTTTGGTTTGGATTGGATTCACTACTTGAGATCACTAACAGCACATCATCGTATCAAATTGTCTCCAATGTAACTTTGATTATGTTTTAGATCTATTCTAATGTAATCACTTTTAAACAACTATATTATATATATTCACCCTTTGGCCACATTTCAGTGTATTATTTACTTGTTTTTTGCTCCTTTTAAGCTCCTTGCAATGCATACATTAAAATTGGTGTCTTATCGTGATAAACAAAGTGAATACTGCATGTGTTATTGTGTATGTATCCCCTGTAAGTTCTCTCTCTCCTCTGTGTCTTCTGAGCAGGGTGGGTGGTGGGTGGAGGGAGGGGGGGGGGGGGGGTAATTCATGCACACATGTGCCTGCCTGTTCCTCCAGTGACAGCACCAGGGGGAGGGGCACATGATAAATTGCCTTTCCACCGGGGACCTCCGCTCCGCGCGCACACAGCCACCATGATGTGGGTAAAAATGGAAATTGCTCCCTTTCACCGTCATTACATCAGTTTAGAACGCGTGTGGGCCTCGAGACAGGCTCACACATATGAGAGAGGAGAGGAGAGGAGTTTGTTCTTTTTGACTAACTGCCGTGCAAAGACAGGCAGGAGAAAAATGGCATAGCCGTGATGGGAGCAGCCTAATGAGCCTATACTATCTTAAAACAATACATCTAATAATAAGGTCATGTCCAAAATAACCTCGGGCGGATAGGCAGCGAGTATCCCAGGTGATTGCAAATATTTAAAAATAATAATTAAATCCACAAGTGGTGGTGGGGAAACTATTGCAGTGAGCGGAGTTTGTTGGGCTCGGGGGAACCAGATGGCATTAGAACAGAGATGTGACATGTTGCTCTTCTTCGTGTCAAGGAAGGCCCACTTTTGACTTTCCTCCTCTCCTCTCACACACACACGTACATAATAATGTTGCTGATGCCTTATATGTTGCTGATCTTGGAGAAAGCGAGGTCATGTTCCCCCGTTGGAGGCCAAAGCGGTCACAGTCTGTAACAAGGCACCGATTCTTCTGACACAGAATGTACGAGTATAGCCTAACGGTATGTCTACCGTTGTTGTGTTTTTTTTTAAAGGAGGGGTGAAAAAAACATATTTTCATCGTTATATTATGACATTACAATCAGGGCATGTCTTTACTCCGTTATATAAGAAATTATGCCAAATGTATGGAATATGAATAGGCCTAATTGGCTGTGGCTACTACCGATTAGCTATATAAGCCTGCACCTGAATTAATTTACAAAACACTTTAAAAAAGACCCTATAGCGATAATTTAGCTTTATTTTTGAGCCCCTCCTATATGGTTTAATGTTTGTTTTTCCTTAAACATTAAAAACGCCATTGACATGGACAGAGTTTAATGTTTGTTTTGTCTGATAATTTTCTCACTTCACACGGGTGATTTTATTATAGGAGAAGCCCTGAGCATTTCAAACAGCAAGCACATAAACTTGAAAATATTGTGGACTATAGTAGCCTGCCCTATAGCCTACATGCCCTTTACAATTATTTATATATATATACTAACTTATGAAACGCACGCATGAGGAGGCTAGACGTGCACGGTGTTATTATAGACATATTGAATGAAAACACACGGAACGTCTCTCAACGCCTCAGAGAGGTCTTAATTATGTTTCTTCAATAAAGAGTTCTCTCAGTATAGCTATACAACGGGATGGTATAGGCTATTTACTATTAGAGTAGGCTAGCTAATTTGTATAGGCCTACATCTAATTATTCGATTGTTAAACACGTCATATCATAGCCCTATATATAGGTGACGAATCTGACGATACACATACACCAAGGCGAGAACTATATAGTGTATACAAAAAACAAAATAATACAATAATATCTGCATGGTGCTACATGGCTTATAAGCCAAATATCAAATGAATTCAGTGCAACTGGCAATTTTGCAATCATAACGCAGTTAGACTAACGTATAACGTATTTTGAATTCATTTATTTAAACATCTGCATTAATGTTCGCAACTTAAAACGTATACCCTATTAATTTAAAAAAAGAAAAAGAAAAGAAACAACTATTGCCGTGCCAATTAACAGGTTCAGTTTGCTGACTGTGCAGCATGGCTCATTATTTGCACTTTTCGTGCAGGTCAAGTATTGTGTATTATACTGCATTTGGTCTAAACCTGCACTATAGTGACAAAATGCCAAGATTCATCTATATCAAGCAATATGGGCTTTGATTTATTGAAATTCAATTATTCAAGAGGCCCTTTCAGCGACACACACACACACACACACACACACACACACACACACACACACACACACACACACACACACACAAACTTTACCACGTGTATATGCCCCATAATTTAAAGCTATTTTAAAGCTATTCAATTATTTGGTATATATGTAAATCAATGAAAACAAAAGGGGGGAGATAAGTGTCACATTTCAGGCAAATGTCAAAATGACCCCTGGATAATGTTTTAAACAAATAACGCAATGCTCATATCAATTCTAGTATTCTCTTAATGCTATAGCCCTCTCAATAAGACAGTTTCTTAAATTGACAAGGGCACAATAAATTCAATGTGAATCTTTCTTGAAATGGGGTGACAATTGAGGCTTTATAAAATGAGGCACACAAAGATAATATGGAACAGAATTTTTTCTTATTTTTCCAGAATACATACAAAAAAATACCAATTCTCTTTCCATGGTATACACCTGAAAAATAACGGCAATTTAAAATTATGTGGACAATTTGGAATTTAAGAAACAAACATGCATGTAAATTATTTTCTTCTCAATTGAGACATTAAATAAGAACAATACAATCATAGCAATTTTCAAATTAACATCGAAATGAAGAACCCTATGTTATTAGTAATCTAACGTGTTTTTCACATTATACCTATAGAGTTCAATTTTAAACATAATAATGCACTTTTTGAGTTGCTCAAATATCATCCATTGCAGCTATTATCGTCTGCTTTAAGCCGACATTAAATAAATACAGTTTGAGTCCACGGATCCCGTCCATAAGTGGAGCGCTGTTTATAAAAGTCTTTATATTTGCATTCTTTAGAACTATAAACTTTTCAAAGTCCACGTGTGTTTTTATTTTTCCTCTGTCTCACTGGTATCCTAGCGCTGACGCTGTTGTTAGTCTCTGGCCATACAGTGCATAAGGAGAGTAGTAAGGGCCGGTGGCGGCGGGCACGGGCACGGGGGCACCGTTTGGCAGGGGGCTTTTGGAGTACGGGTGATAGCGGCTGGTCAGTCCCAGTGCGTGGTGCGGGCTCCTAAGTGCCAACGTCCCGGGGCTACCGGGGCCTGACGGGGGCATGCCGTGCATATGGCAGGCCATGGCCGCGGCGGCGGCGCTGGCTAACGAAGAGGAGCTGGGGTATCCAGAGATCAGCTTCTCCGCGCCCGTGAAGGCGGTGTGCGTCCTCAGGTGATTTAGTAGATCCTCCGAGGAGGAGAAGCGCTTGTCGCACGGTCCGTTCGCCGACACCCAGTTGCAAATGTGCGGGTGGGGGTCGTTGGGGAGCATGAAACCGTAGGGGTACAGCGGGTGTCCGGTAAACGTGGGCGCCGACGCGTGAACTCCGTGCATAGGGTGCGTCCCGTACATGAGAGGGTAGCCGTTCTTCAGGGCGTTGTGGGCCGCCGCAGCTTCGTGCGCCGAGCACTGGGCCGCGCTGGCGGCCCCCGCTAAGTGACTGGCACAGTGGTAGCTGAGGCAGTAAGGGTCCCTGCACAGGCTGGCCGACATGATGGACGGCGGGGAGGCTCCGGCCAGAGGACTGCCCGCCTTGCTGCAGCCCATGCTGGCCAGCTGTGCGTTCACCAGGCTGCCTCCGTGGGGCAGGAAGTGTTGCGGGTAGCCCGCGTAGGCCCCGGCCAGGCTGCCCGGGTAGGACATCCCGGCGGGCGGCAGGGGGAACACCGTCTGCCCGGGCTTGTAAGGGGACACCGGCGCCACGAGTCCTCCCGAGCCCAGGACGGACGCCGAGGACACGGACGTCACGGAGGAGTCCGAGGAGGAGGTTTTGGAGCCGGGCGTCGACTCCTGGTGCTGGCTGACCTCCACGTTAATCCCACCGCAACTCACGCTTATCCTGCTGTGGCTCCTGGTGCCGGAGTCGTCCGTCGTGCTGTTTTTGTTACAATCGGACTCTTTCTTGTCGTCCCTGTCCCCACACTTGCCCTCCGACGGCATGGGAGAGGCAGAAGTGCTGGAATTCGGGCTGCCTGTCCGTGGCGTGAACGGCTGGCAGGTGGCGCTCGGCACTCGGAAACCAGACTTCTCTCGTTCGCTCGACACAGACGAGGACGAGTCCTTTTTATCTGAAGGTTTAGAATAGGGTTTGAAGCTAGATTTGTCATCCACACCAATGTCACTCATTTTTAAAGGACCGGATTTAGACTCCTTGTCACTAGATCCATTCGATCCTGTCACGGAAGATAATTTGGAAGATGGTGGAGGGTCCGGCTTCCCGATCTGCGAGCACGTCTGTGCCAGCAGTGCCAACGGACTTTTCTTGGCATCGAGCTGCAAAGACGAGACACGAAACGGCGGTTGATAAACAGTCAAAAAACACGAATTTCCCTCTCACATTATCAAACACGTCTTGTTTGGGAGTAAAAATGCATATTGCGTTCCCTGCCGTTTATAAACACAGAACTATAGCAGGTTACAAGCTAGTTATTACGCACGACTATTACAATGAAGAAACTAGGCTACAGTCTCCTCGTATTACAATAATAATACCGTATGTTGAACTGTAGTTCTAAGCATTGAAATTACATTCTTATTTTTTCAGTGATTTGTGCACACAAGGGAAAAACAACAGCCTCAGATAAGCCTATCTTGTCACATCGCAACAACAAAAAATGCCGATTAGGCATATCCTAATGACTATAGCCTATATGTTTTCAGTCTGTGATGGTTGTGATTCTTACCTCAATAGGGCTAACCGGCGTAGAAGGCAAAGGTTGTAGGTATTCTGGGTGCAAAATGTGTCCCGATCGTCCGCTAAGCATTTTCAAAACCTTGATGGGAAGTCTGTTTGCTTGACGTAGTGGATCCGACGGGGGCGCGGAGTGGGGAAAAGGCTTGTTGATGCTGCTGCTGCTGCTGTTATTCCTGCTCCTGCTTTCCCAGGCTAGACAGAGATCACGATTTTTGAGGGCAGACACCGAGAGCGATGTGATCATGTCCCAATTCTCAGGAAATTAGTGATCGCCGGTGACGCTTTCATTGGATTCATTAATACAAAATAAAAAACACAACCGAGAAACATCGAAGCTTTCTCTCGCTCGAAGAAGAAGACGAAGAAGAAGAAGAAAGGTTGAAAATGGTTTAAAATGAAAAAAGTGTAATAATCCGAATAGTAAAGCGGTTAAGGCGCGGCGGCAGGCAGGCTGGAAGAGGAGGCGGAGGAGAGTGCGAGGTTATCGCGGTTCCGTGGCTCCGTCGTCTGTCGCACCATGAGCGTGTCTCCCTGTAGGTCCGTGCTCTGTACTCCCGAAGTAGGAACTGCTCGAAATGTTCACTTCAAAAGCAGCTGAATTAGTCCGAGATTAAAGCCTTTGCCGCCTTCCAATCAAATGGGACCCTGAGGTGATTGGAGGGTCAAGGGGATGTGACGTTCTCCTCTTTGTAAGCCCCTCTATTTTGACAGCTCGGGGGAGGAGATAGTTCTGAATATTGTGGTTGCTGTGAACGCTTCTACGCGATTTTACTCGTATAGGATTGTGGTAGTTTTTTATGCTTAATAAGGTATGTCTAATAGCAAGTGACATGGACTATGTTATACGTTTGGAAACGTATAGCCAACAATGTATTCAGAACCATAACGCAAGCGATAAATCTATCAAAAACCACCAATTGATGTGAGATTAGATGAGAGATACTATGCCCTATACGCTCGCTTATTGGCTGTTGGTTTATTGTCCCTCGGTCCATATAGACATAGTTCGACTTCAACCACCTCCACAAGTCTATATCGGCCTATAATTGAGGCTATAGAATGTAATATTAAATAAAAACATGCCTATCTGCTCTACATTTAAAAAAAACAAAAAAACAATCTCTTCATGCCTGGTGGTAGGCTATAAGTGTACAAGTCGCGCGCGTCTGTTACAGTGACTCCTTTTCACCGGCAAACACGAGATCAACCACTTCAGCTTGAATTCCCCAAACAGACAAGCGTTGACAGGAACAGACCAATGTAGTGATGGAGGGATGTGAATGTCACATGTTTTCAGTATAATATACACCGCCCTTCTATTTCTATCTCCACCCCTCCGTCAACTGTCAATTCTGCTCCACCGCAATCAATCAGTTATTTGTCAGGCTCCTGTCAATCCGCCCTTGATTTATGTCAGCTATTGTAGCTGATTACATGCCAGTGTGACTGGGGGGGAAAGGACAAATGGGAAGAGAAGGCATTCTGAGACACTTAATTTAGGGGAAATAAATCATTCTTATGTTAGATTTAATTTGCAAATGCACCGGCAATGGACATAGATAGAGAGAGAGGCGCACAAATCTTCGCATGCTTCTCCTCTTGTTTTCACACAATGTTGAACGGATAGGACGAGCGAATCATCACGTTCTTATATAGACAACCGAAAGATATATTTACGACAGAAAATGTCCCATTCTGTCGGCTGTCTTTTCATTGGAAGTTCCACAACTTCTTTCTCTTACGTTCCGTCGCCAAACAACGTCTTATCGACATGAAATAAACAGGCTATAGCCTATGCGAGTTTGGCTCTTCAGTATAGCCTATAAGTAAAAGTTAGCCATAGCATAGCCTAATATAGGCAACAAGTAGCTATATTAGTGTGTCACAAGTTTCACAACAGTATTTTATTAAAATTGTATAAAAGCAAGAAAGAAGTATTATTTAGTGACGGGACCTGCACATTTTATAATTTATTATTAAATCAAATAATGAATAGACTAAATTGCATGTAGGGAAAACAAACAATAGGCCGTGTGTGTGTGTTACTGTATGTAGGCTATGTATGTATGTAT